>NW_022589705.1:5551381-5611663 GCF_004348235.1 Phoca vitulina
AGAAAGAAAGAAAGAAAGAAAGAAAGAAAGAAAGAAAGAAAGAAAGAGAAAGAAAGAAAAAGTTCACTCTTTTAAAGTGTACAATCAGTGCTTTTTATTGTAGTCACTCTGCTGTGCAACCATCTAATTCTCCACCTAATTCTAGAACATATTCATCACTCCAAAAATATGACCCTTACTTGTTCCTCCCTGCCCCCATCCCCTGGCAACCATTAATCTGTTCTCTTTCTCTATGGCTTTGCCTATTCTGGACACTTCATATAAATGGAATCGTACAGTCCTTGGATCTCCTTGGCCTTTTGTGTCTAGCATCTTTCGTTTAGCATAATGTTTTCCGGGTTCATCCATGTTCTGGCATATATCAGTACTTCATTCCTTCTTATTGCTGAATAATATTTCACTGTATGGATATACCACATTTTGTTTATCCATTCATTAACTGGAGAGCATTTGGGCTGTCTCCACTTTCTGGCTGCTATCACGAACATTCATGTATACATTTTTGCGTGCATATGTATTTTCAGTTCTCTTGGGTGTATACCTAGGAGTGGAATTACAGGTTATAGAGTAATTCTTTTTTTTTTTTTTTAAAGATTTTTTATTTATTTATTTGACAGAGAGAGAGAACGAGAGCAGGAACACAAGCAGGGGCAGAGGGAGAGGGAGAAGCAGGCTTCCTGCCGAGCGGGGAGCCCGATGTGGGGCTCGATCCCAGGACCCTGGGATCATGACCTGAGCCGAAGGCAGACGCTTAACGACTGAGCCACCCAGGCGCCCAGGTTATAGAGTAATTCTGTGTTTAACTTTTTGAGGGACTGCCAAGCTGTTTTTCCACAGTGGCAATACCATTTTACATTTAAGATGTGGATTTTTCACCTAGTAAACAGTCTAACAACTGAACAAAAATGGAACATGAAAATATGCATAAAATTGAGACCTAGAGAAATTGACTTCATATATTTGAGTCTCTGAGTTTGATTTTTCATCATTTAGCATGTGGTTTGGTACCGCACAGACTCAGGACTTGTGGTTGTAGTTGAGCCTCCTAGCTGTACCCTGACATCCATTCCTCCCTCCTTCTTAGTAATTGACCCCTTGAATTAAAGCTGGCCCTTCACTGCCCAAAATAAAGGTGCTAATTCTTAGCTTCTTATGCAGCTAGCATGGCCACTGACTGAGTTCTGGTAAATGAGATGTAATCAAAAGTTTGGTATGTGTCTTCCAAGAAATGACCTCAAGGGGAAGAGGCATGCCCTTTCTCCTCTTCCTCTCTCCTGCTGGCTGGACCGCAGAGGTAATGGCTGAACTTAAGAGGCCATTTGGCATCAGGCTCTTTTCGCTCCATGCCCCTCTCCCTCTGACCACTTTGGCCTCACTGACCTTCTTTCAACTCCTTGAATAGACCATGCTACATCTCACCATGAGCTTTGCACATAGTGGTCCTTCAGCTGAAAATTTCCTCCATATTCCATATCTGCTCGACCCAGTCAACTCCTGATCATACCTGGGATCTCCTGAGAGAAGTCTTCTCTGACCGTCCTGACTCATTTGAGGACCGGCTCTGTGCTGCTTACTGCTCACTATTGTGCCTGGCACAGCGTCTGACACATGACAGGTGCTTAAAGAATGTTTGTTAAGTGAATCAATAAATGACCTCCATGTCTAGTTGCATGAACTTGGCACTTAACCTCGCCAAGATTTCATCATTGGAAAATGAAGACAATGGCAGTGACTACTTCTCAGGGTTCTTGTGAGTATTAACTGGGGATGCGCTGGTGAAGAGTGCTTCCCCAGTTAATACTCACAAGAGTATTAACAAGTGGGAGCCATCATCATGACTTTTACCACCAAGGGCCATCACTGACCAGGTATGAGCCAGATGGTTGAGCAGGGCGTAAATGCATCCTGGGAAGAGACAGGAGACTCTCTTATCCTTATTCTCAGAATTACAGGAGTATAATAACCCATGGGCCTCTTCTATCATCTACCTGCATGTGCCACTGGCCCACCACACGTGTGTATGTGCTTGTGACTCATGTGGGGTTTATGTTAGACACAAAAGTCCAGTGAGGTGAATAGATGTTGGAGAGAATAAAATGTAATGAGAAAAAGCCTGATCTCTGTTGTCAGAAAAACTCAGAATCAAATATGAGCTTTGTCAGCCCTGGAAAGTTACATGGTCCCCTGAACATCAATTTCCTCATCCATGAAATGGGAGAATAGTAATAACTTATCTGATCACACTGTGTTGAGGATTAAATGTGAGCAAGTCGCATTGCCTAATAGACAATAAATGCTCAATAAGTGGCAGCCAATACTGGTTACCAACAAAGACCCAGAGCACACTCCCATTTGATGAGTTTGCTTCTTCCTGGGATGATGAGGCCAGCTGATGTGCGGGTGCCAGCACACAGCATGCAGGTGCTGCAGGGAGAGGCTCTGTCCTCAGACGTACCTCAAACCGATGCCAAGCCAGGTGAGGATGAGCCACATGAGGCCTCCCCCGGATCCAGGCCAGGGGACAGAGGCTGCTGATAGAGTCAATCATGGCAAGACCTCCTCCCTGGGAGCTGGGAGCTGACCTCTGCCCCTTGAGCAGCACTTGTCCCTTTGCTCAAGGCCTGACTGAGGGTCATTCTTGTCACCGCCCTGAATCAAGCTTCGTTCAGTCCCACAATTCACCATCCCCTGCTTTGTTCCAGAATCTACCAGAAAGGGTAGTAAATGACAACCGAGCTTTCTCTCCTCTGTCCTTTTCTTGTATGGAGTAAGGAGGAGGCAATTGATGAGTAACAGACCTACAAGAGGTTCACAGGTCACTCTGCCACAGGGGCCACCGGTGAGGAGCCACCCTGCCCTGACTCCCACAGAGCCAGAAGCATCCTCCTGGCCTTGGAGACATGACTGGCATCATGATCTTCGGGCCAGTGGTCAAACGTCACTAAGAATTTCAAGATGGTGACGGCAGAGCATTGAACCAAGCAGGGGCCCTTCGACGCACAGGACCCCATGTGACAGCACAGGTCACGTGCCCAGGAAGTGAGTCCCACCCCACAAGTCCATAGTGCTAGTAAGGCTGGCAAGTAGAGCCTCTCAGGGAGCAAGAGAATCTGCTGAGTCCATGTTTAGACTTGGGATAGCAACAGAAGAAGTGAAGGTGGAAGGTTGGGATAGATACTAATGACCAGAACTTCTTGGAAGGCAGAACCTGGGTATCAGCCTGCAGTGCCCAGGACCAGGCCTGCTGTGCATGTCACCTTCTCACGTGGGTGGTCTGTCCTTGTGGACATCCCCATTTATCATGGCGGGGTAGGCCAAAACAGGCTCTGCTGCTGAGTGGGACTAGAGCAACCATGAGATTTCTCTCTCCTCCCTGGATTTTTGTTGTCTGGCATCTCTCTTTATCCTAGCTGAAATCACTCTTCTCCATATACTTCCAGGATCAGGACCCTGAAAACTCCACACTTATGGGGCAAGCCAACCAAAAGTCACATGTCTTATCATAGATGGGTAATGGACCACGTAGTGGTGACCCGATTGCTGGTTTGGGAATGCTGCGTACCCACTCTCTCATATATGGCCTTCCCCAGCAAACACATAGGTCACGCACGCACGCGCGCACACACACACACACACGACTTAGCCCAAGTCTGACAGGTCACAGTCCATTAAATAATGTGAGGTCACGCCATGCTCTGAAAGTTTGTATCCCCTAAAATTCATATGTTGAAATCCTAATGCCCAATGTGATGGCATTTGAATGCGAGGCCTTTGGCTCTGCCCTCAGGAATGAGATTAATGCCTTATAAAAGATGTCCAACAGAACTCTCTTGCCCTTTCTGCCATGTGAGGACACAACAAGAACTCTGTGACCCAGAAAAGGGCCCTCACCTGGCCATGCTGACACCCTTATCTTGGACTTCCAGCCTCCAGACTGTGAGAAATGAATTTCCGTTGTCTGTAAGCTGCCCAGTCTATGGTCTTCTGCTATAGCAGAACCCCAAATGGGCTAACCCAGGTCAGAGGGTGATGTGGGTGTCCAGTCTCCCTCCTCCCTGGGGCATCTCTCTCCCCACCCACCCTCTCCAAATCTTCATGAAATTCTACCACCACCACCCCCCCCCCCCAAAAAAAAAAAAAAAACACCCTACAAAATGAAACCAACCTACCAAAAGCTCAAGACTGCTTGCTCACATGCCCCAACCCTTGGGGTGACTGAGGCTTCCTCAGAGGAGTCTACATCCAACTCCTTGATGTAGGGCCAGCCCTAAAGTGGAGCCCGTGCTTGCACTGAGGAATTGTCATTCCCCAGAAGCACTCTGAGGAGGTGGGGGGCTGCCTTCACGTGGAATATTTACACGACCTCATTTCACAAGCATCACACTCTTCGAGTTACAACAAGCATCAAACATTCAATTGTTGGTCACAGAACAATAGTAAAGAAAACAGAAGGAGGTCCACTAGCTTTCGAAACAAAGGTCTTATTCAGCTTCCTGGTCACACATGTTGAAGCCTCCATTCCCTCGTAATGCTTAAAATTGCTTCAGCCCATTATGGGGCAGGGATCACTCCCTCCGGAGGCTTAGACAAACATCCAAGTTCCTTAGGTGAGGGTCATCATTGGATTTGCTTCCCTACCAGATGGTTTCCACCGCCTGGATGTCATCCCTCCCACCTCCTGGCCTGCAGCTGGAAGGATCACTCTCGTGGCCAATTTCACTTTGTCTCTTAGGAGCCTCGCCCTTGGCAGCTCTCCCCAGAAAAGTGAAACTTGACGATGGAATTTAAATTAAAAGTCTTCAGAAATGGAAAATCAAGTTAGGAGGCACATAGTAAGTGCTTGATAACAAGAATGAATGAATGAACGAACGAATGAACGAGTGAACTTAACCCAGGAATTGACTATTTCACTAATAAAGAAAAAAAAAAAAAAGACACCTATATTTCAGGGTCTCTGAATTTTTTTCCTCAGCTCTTCCTTACTTGCTTTAGAGTCTTGCAGTGGTTTTGATAGCCCTGCAAATGTCTGAGTCCGATCCCAAACCCACTCAGTCAGAGTCTTTGGGAGAATTTGACTTTGGACTGCACATTGCTAACAAACTCCTCAGGGAGTTTCTTGGGTTAACAAAGTTTGCAAAGCAGTGTGCCTCAGGCACTGTAGCCTCGAGAATGAACCAAAGGCTGTCAGTCAGGGAGTTCTGCCATCGTGATTAATATCAAGTGGTTCTTTTCCTTGAATAGCAGTCTGGGGAAATATTAACAGATACTCACTTTGGTTTGTGGGCTGAGCTCAAGCAAAGAAAAGCTTCAAAGAGCCAAAGGACTCATAAAAACAAGTGCATGAAATATGCTACTTCACATTTCCACAGTAAAAGAGAGCTCAGTGTTGCTATTACCTGGAGAAAAACAGACGATGTTTAACCATGCATTAAAATGGTGCCTGGTTATATCACAGGGAATTCCACATTTCACTTCATGCAACCAGCGAGCAGAGTGGAAAAAAAAAAAAGAGAAATGCACGTGAGTCTGGAGCACACTGATTTCAGAAAAAAGATGTGAGGGTTTTCTGGAACAATTATTCTCCTTCTGAAATACCAAGTGTCAACTACAGAGCTCCTGTCCAGACGTAACAGAATATTGTACCTGTTAGAAGGTCTGTGAGGAATATTTCATGTTGGCTAATAAAGCCTGTAATGTTACACAGTTAAACTGCATTCAAAAGAGCTTGCTTCCAATAATTTATCTTCATGAACAAAAGCTCACTTCTGCTCCATGAAGGAACTGTCTGGAAGGAGCTTACAGAATCATGGCCTCGGTGGAGTATCCCTATTGTTGACCAGTGTCCCCGCCTTATTCAGAAGCTGTGGGGGCACAAACTAGAAGTTCTTACTTGCTAGACAGAAAAGACCATTGATTGCTTAACTTCTGGGGAGCAGAATATTGTGGTGTTTCATAAAGGCATAAACTTTCTACTTAAGTCTCTCTTACCTGTTCTTTTCACTGCCAACTCATTTCCCATCATGCCTCCCATTTTTAATCCTTCGCTGTATTTGTAAATGAAAGGGAGTCCCTGCTTTAAAAAAAGTAGACATCAGTA
This sequence comes from Phoca vitulina, assembly GCF_004348235.1. Lineage (NCBI taxonomy): Eukaryota > Metazoa > Chordata > Mammalia > Carnivora > Phocidae > Phoca > Phoca vitulina. The sequence continues at coordinate 5,557,479 of NW_022589705.1, forward strand.
AGTAGCACGAATTGAGTATTTTGAGGGACAAAGGGACAGGTTGTTCATTGTGGCCTAGAGGGTAGTAAAAAATAGAATAGGCTGATCACAGCACTTATCCTACTGTATTATAACAGGCTGTTTACTTGTCCAGTATCCCCTCTTTGATGTAGCCCTGGAGGGCAGGGACCATGCTTTATTTCTCTCTCTTTCTATATCTAGACTACTGGAACATAATAGGTACTCATTAAATATTTGTTGGGTGAATGAATAAAGCCACGATCAAAGGAATGGAGTGAGGGGTGGGGGAAATGAGTCTCTCAGAGTATGATTAATGGATATAATAGTCCAATCACCTTGAATTTAATCAAAGGCTTACTGGAGGTTGCCACGAAGCAAGAGCTCTTGGAGGTGTGAAAGGTAGATATGTTCATAAACAGCAATGAGTCCTTTCTATTCCTACAGGTCCTTGAAGACAATATGCTAATACCTCTTCACTTGGCACATAGAATATATGGAATAATCATTTGAAATAGATAGTGCTTTCTTTTTTTTTTTTTTTTTAAGATTTTATTTATTTATTTGACAGAGAGAGAGAGAGACCACAAGTAGGCAGAGAGGCAGGCAGAGGGAGAGGGAGAAGCAGGCTCTCTGCTAAGCAGGGAGCCCGACGTGGGGCTCGATCCGAGGACCCCGGGATCACGACCTGAGCCGAAGGCAGACGCTCAACCGACTGAGCCACCCAGGCGTCCCTGAAATAGACAGTGCTTTAACTCTAAAGTAAAAACAATTTGGTGTTTTTTAATGCATAAAAAATGAAACTACGAATTGTCCCTGCAGAGTGAACAACGCAGGTGTTCAGAATGGGCAAGAGAGCAAGCTTCCTACCTTGTCCTGGACATACTTGACTCCCCGGAACAACCATGTGGTTTGAATAGAATTTGCTGTTTTCGTTTTGATCCCACCCCACTGGTCAGAGTGATTGTTTCAGAGGTCAGTATGCTACCTGAGCCAGGTCAATCGTTTGACCCCTTTCCTGGCCACAACCCATGGTTCAGAGCGAGATAGAAACTGAGCCTAAGAGGGGCCAACAAGAGCCCTTCCCTGGGTTAGCATAAGGGTCTCAGGTCTCTGGGGGTAGAGATGTGAGCCTGTGGGTTGACCACACCACCCACAGTGCAGAAGGAGCTGTTCTCAGCAGGAGAGAGACTCCAAAGTCCCAGAGAACATCATGGGTGTCCTTGGGCCTTTCCTGTGGGTTCATGAAACTTCTGTCTGCCACACACATTTGAATAGGTATCTGTCATCTGCAGCCAGAAATCTAATGCACTCAGCTCGATGCTCTAGGCCCAGCAGTATCAGGTGAGGTTAGTGCTGTTCTTGGTAAAAAAGATGATTTTGTCATATTTACATGTCCTCATGCAATCGTTAGCATCCAGCTGCTAGTGCAAGTAGCTCTCCACGCGATTCAGTTCCTTGTGAAACCAAACACAAATGACTGCTTTTCAAAGTTCGGTTTGTTTGTTTTGAAAAATACAGCTTGTGCCATTGCAATATTTATTTTGATGGTTCAGAAATTCTCTTTAAAACTTTCAAATGACTCTTATCTGCATTGATGTATTTCCTAGACTATGTCAGTCAAATGTTGATCTCTGTTGTTTTTCCCTATCTGTTGTCCTCTAGGAACTTCTGCAGCTGGCTGCCTCAGCTTAGCTACTTTACAAAGGAAGATACTCTTTTTTCTTTAAATTAAAATAAATACAGAAATTGCTTTGAGCTGCTCCCCTCCTCTCGCAGATTTCTTAGATCTGGGCCACAGATTTCTGTTTCATTTCAGCCAAAACAAAACAGAACAAACCAAAAAAACCACAGGAGAAACTAAGAAGCAGTGAAATAAATAATACAAAAAAATTACAAATAATTAAAAATATTGTGAGTTTTTTGTTTGCATACAAGACAGAATGCAATACGCTATCAATTATGGAGACTACCAAGAAAGCGAACTCAACCTTAGGCTGAATAATAAGACTATTTTCTATATAACAAGGAAGATGATTGATAGTTCTCTATTTCTCATTTATCAACACGATTACCATGATGTGTCTATATTATCATGGGCAATTCAGGACGCCACTCCTGGAGAGTGATAATCACAAACTGATGAAGGTCCAGTGTCTAGGAAGCTGTGGATCTGAAGTCTGTGACATTTTGAGGAATGAGTGAGAATACTGAGAATGAGCCAGAGACGAAAATAAACTATAAAAAAGTGCATTACTATGGTCCCATCAGGTAGAAAAGAGTAACTACTTATCAAGGATCTTACGGAGGGGACTGAGGCACAGTGTAAAGATTCAGAGTTCTCAAGTCCCTTCTAGCTAGATGCCCTTCAGCCGTGGACAACACAGCATAAAGAAGAGCAAGTAGAGAGCCTAGCTCTACCACATATGATTACGTAGTACCGGGCAAGGTTTTAACCTTGGAGAATCTTGATTTTTTCATCTATTAAAATAGCATTAATACTATTAAACTGCTGTGTTTCTGTGAAAATTAAATAAGATAAAGTATCACCCAAATACCTTCGGGTATTCAGCCTCTCCTCCAGATACAGAATGTGCACGACCAGTTAACACATCGATGAGGGGAGCGCCAGAATGATAAATCTCTTTCAAGAGTATCGTAGAGACAGAAATATTTATAGTCACTGCCAAGAAAGACTTCTTGAATGAGATTGCTAAATTAGTGACAAACCTGGCTAATGATCCACAGGACAGCGAAACCGTCAGCTTCAGGGATTATCTTTCCTCTGGATGGAAATCATTTACACTTGATTTCTGTGTGGAGAGGAGGGAGACATCTTTTTTTCCTCTCCTCAATTTAGGTCATGTAGCTGAGGGTCTGTAAATAAGATTGATCAAAGACAGAGCAACAAGAGAAAAACAGAAGTCGGTAGCCCCCAGAGCTGTGTAAGTCAGAGGGGTGGTTAGAACTTGGGTTTATTTATTAACTTAGGGCAAGCCAAAGGAAAAGGGGTTTAGGGTTTCTGGGCAGTTGAGTGGTGAAGGGGGAGGCAGATTATGGGAAGCAGGGAGGATGGTAAATAAAGGTCTTTTAGTAACGTCACTTACTACTTCTTCGCGATCTGACAGGGAGATACCTTTTTAAAAAATTGAAATTGCCTTGATAAATTAAGTCTCCTTTACAGAATGAAAACTTCAGCCCTGTTTTTACAGCTTTTCCTGCATCTGTTGGTTCTCAATGGCTTTTGGCTCAAAATAATCTGTGTATCAAAGAGGCATATTTTGAGGTGGTGTTTTCTGGTACCCCTTATGTAGGGCAAAAAACCACTTGTGTTGCATTCAGATAAGAAACGCTTTCAACAAGTTAACACCCACCGTTCCAGAGTTGTAAAGTATCCTAGTCGATAGTAAACTGTGAGTCATTGCCATACCTCCGGAGAATGAGATCATGCTGGGGTGGGGCTTCGAGGTGGTGCTCCCAGGTGACACCCACAGGACATGTGGTCATCCTGGTGCTTACTTCCAAGTGGTTGGGTTTCCCACCCCCTCAAGGCCTTAATAGACTAACAAACTGTCTCAGGCTCCATCCCACCCAAGTCCAGTTTCATTCGCAGTTTTCCTAGAATTCCTGGCACCTCAGAGCCTTCTGATCGCTTTGATGCCCTGCCTGTGATGGTTAGCTTTCCGTGTCCCCTTGGTCAGATTATGGTGCTCAGTTATTCAATCAAATATGAATCTAGGTGTTGCTACAGAGTTGGTTTATCGATGTGGTTAACATCTACAATCAGTTGGTTTTATGGGAAGGAAATTAACTTGATAATATGGTTGGACCTGATCCAATCAGTGGAACGGTCTTAAGAACAAAGCTGAGGTTCCCTAAGGGAGAAGAAGTTCTGCTTCAAAACTGCAGCTTTAGCTCCTGCCTGAGAGTTCCCAGTCTGCCGGCCTGCTCCACAGGTTTGGGACTTGCCAGCCCCTGGTCACCAGCTGGACCCCGAGACCTGACCTTTACTGCTCACCTGCTTATACCCGCCGACCTTTGTCCCACATTTTCCCTTAAGCTCCTCGTTCCAGCTTGACTCTTAACGCAGACAAAAGACCTGAGGGGCATAGCATGTGATGATGGATATCAAAAGTACCCTTTCAGGCCATAACCAGCGCCTGGACGAAGAGCTCCTCTGACCCAGACCACCCCGACCGGTTTCAGTTTGATGCCCGATGCACGCCTGCGCAGATGGAGCAGAGAGTGACCCGTGGAGTGACTGCCAGTTACCTTTACCTCATTATAATACTAAAATCTCCACCCAAAGAGGACCACAAGCCTCATTTACAGAATATACAATGTAAGTTTACGCATGTTTCCTTAAGGTGTCTACATGACCTTAAGCCTGCCTCTACCTACGATGACAATGACCCCTTTCTAAATAGTCATCATGATACAGGCTGGCTCGGTCCGAGGACCCAGAGAGGGTCCTGCAGGACTAGCCAAGAGGGTCCTTGGCTTTGTGTAGGATAGAAATCAAACGCAAGCTGAGAGGAAGTAAGAGCACAGTTGATAAAGATTTATGGAGAGTGTAGGTACAGTGTCTGGGAGACTAGAAACAAATGAAGAGTGAGTCTCATCTTTGCCTGGGACCTGGGGTTTTTATTAAGGATGGTAGTCTGGTGCAGATGTCTTCTCAGAAATCCAGGAACAAAGCGGAGTGTTTAGGTGTCCTCCGTAAGTCCCTTCTGCCCTGGACCCAGGGGTCTTGATGAGTCCAGTCACTCCTTAGATGTTACCTATTGTGCTTGAAGACTCCAAAGAGATCACTAAGTGCTTGACTTTACAAGGAAGACATATCTTAGCTGTTCTATAAGGGGGTGTGTAAGGCAGAGGGGTAGGTCCTAGCAAGAATAGAAGCAGGCAAAGGAGTGAAAAAAGCAGGTTTTCATGGCATCCCTTTAGTTTCCTTGTCTCAGTCTTAACCCTAAATAAAAGGAACCCATTCACCCTGGTTCGAGGGGTCACGGCTTTGGAAGTTTTTCCCCTGTGATCTCCTTATTTGCTGCAAATAAAGCTTGCTTTGTGTGACAACTCCAGCTGGCATAGTTTGTTATCTGTGACTCACCAAGGAGTCAACTCACTTAGCTGTTACATTCCCACAATCACGTAAGCCAGTTCCTTGAAACAAACAAACAAACAAGTAAATTTATAAATACATTTATGTATAAAAATATATTAAATATATAAATATACATATATACACATATAAATATATAAATATAAATAAACATATATATATATATATATATATATATATATATACACACACACACCATATTGGTTCTGGTTCTCTTGCCTGGTCTCTTGCTCACCGCCCTATTCTACACTAGTTTGCTCCGCGCATGAGCATTACTAAACTTCACTAATCAAAGGCAGAGTATGTTACTGATTTTAACAGAAGCTTTGGTGATAATCTTTCTCTAGGAAATACAACAAGAGCAGGAAACTGGAGATCACGGTTCTTAACAGCCATCTGTGAGGAGCACGGAAGTATTTCGTACTGCACAGCATTTTCTTGATCCCAACCTGCTGCTGTGTTGGAGCTCATCCTCTCCCAAAATCTGTCTTCCTCCGCTCTTTTCTTGGATGTCAGGCCTCCAATTTCAGTCTCCTCCAATGTCAAAAGAAAACCCCAAATTTCCAGCATTCTATTATATGAAGAATATAAATTCCATGGAGGCAGGAATGTTGGTCCATTTTATTTTCTGATATATGCCAAGCACTGAGAAGAAAATGTGCAGTGAGGCATTCAACAACTACGGGATGGATGGATGAATGAATTGAATGAATTAAATAAATGCAAAGCTTTCTTCTCCCAGTGACTCCCACTTTAGCTTAGCACCAAATGGCCTACTTTACATAACTGAAAAAGCCCATGAGCAATCTTTGCAAAATAAAATGTCCCGTCTTTTGCTAAATGGTTGGCAGTAGCTATGAGTTTATCTTGGCTATAATCCTCAGTTATTCAAACATGAATGTAGGTGTCTTTGTGAAGGTATTTTGTAGATGTGATTAAAGTCCATCATCAGCTGATATTGTAGGGGAGATAATCTGATCGCTAATCTAGGTGGCTATGACTCAATCATTTGAAAGGTTTTAAGAGCGTAACTGAAGCTTGTCTGAAGACGAAATCCCACCTGTGTATGGCAGCTTTGGCTCGTGCGCAAGAGTGCCAGGCTGCCCTTCTCAACGGCCTGCCTTCTGGATTTTAGACTTGCCTCGCCAGCCCCGAGAGTTGTGTGAGCCAATTTCTTATAATAAACCTCCTAATGTCTATCTCTTGCTGGTTCTGTTTCTCGGGCTAAATCCTGAATGATACAGTAAGGTATAAGGTTGGTGACCACAGTAATATTTTTTAAGGCAATTTTTCTTTCCTTACTCCATATAAAGACCCTGGCATGATGTCTAAAACATAACGAACATTAATTAAATGGTAGTTATCATTACTATTCTAGAATTCAGAGAAAACGACTTAAATCCAGGATTTGCTTGGATTTTGCCAGTCTTTGAGATCCTGGTTATTTCTGTCAGAAAAGCTTCCCACACTTAATTAATAGATGACAAACTAAAGGATAGTCCAGTTCACTGCTATCATTCGTTTTTGATCTGACAGAGCCCAGTTTTAGAATAAGTTTTTCTCTGATAAAACATGTTTAATGGAGTAGGATCCCAATGGAGGTAACCTATAGAAGGGTGTTGTAGACATGGGTCATCTACAACTGTCCCTATGTTTTATTTATTTATTTATTATTTTTTTTTTTTTTATTTTTTCAACTAGGCTCCATGCCCAGCATGGAGCCCAATGCCCATCATGGAACCTGAACCCATGACCCTGAGATCAAGACCTGAGCTGAGATCAAGAATCAGACACTTAACTGACTGAGCCACCCAGGCTCGCCTGTCCCTATCTTTTAAATAGCACCTCTCCACATTCTGGTATTTCCCATATTGTGAATTCTGTCTCCCCAAGGAGGAATTTTTGTTAAATTCTTATATTTCTTAGCTACTTTGCTGTTAGAGGATGGACATGTAACTTAGAGCCCAGAGGTCAGAGTTACCGACTTGGAGCAAGACTTGGTTTGGAATGAGTTCCCTGAGACTAGGCCTGGGACAATGGTGGCCGTGGCTCCCTCATCACAATTCTGTGGCACCAGGTGTCATTCCTGGAAGTCTGGTCTAGAACCCAATGCTGCAGCCCTCTCAACAATTCTGAGAGTTACATCCAAGGTCTCATAATAAATCCAAGAATAGATTGACCGTGAGTAACTAAGCATCCTGCCTGATACAAATGAGTTGGGGGTATGGAAGATGCTTTACACAACTTTGCTGAATTAATTATACATTTTCTACTTACATTTATATTTAAATTATACATGTAAATTATGCCCATGGGGGAGGAGACTTACTAACAGTACAAGTGAGTGAATAAAGGTGAAAAATAAGTCTCTATCCCATCACCCCCAACCCTACAGTCTGACTCCCAGGGGCAACAACTATTAACGATTCTTCTTGAGTTCATTTAAAAAATGTTGGTATATGTACACACACACACACACACCCCAATCTTTTTAAACTCAAAAGGAACATACTATATTTTTCTGTAACTTTCTCAATATATCTTCATTATCTTTCTAAATAAGTATAGATTTATTTCCTTATTTTCATGGTTATAAAGTAATCTAATATTTGCATGTGAATTTATTTAAACAGGCCCTATTGATGGGCATTTAGGTTGTTACTAACTTGGGGCTCTTCCCGTGCTGCTTTCAGCGTCTTTTGTAAGTCGGTACAATGATGTGTCTTTGTACACACACACCCATTTGTGAAAGTTTATCTACAGATAAATTTCCAAAGTGGAATTGTGACATCAAAGGGTGTTCAAATTTTAAATGTTGATAGATATTGCCAAATTCCCCTCCAAAAATGTTACCAAAATATATTTTACACTCAGCGATTTTCCCCTCAAGCATTAATGAGCTTTAAACTGCAGCAGCTGGAGTTTTGTTTGGTTGGTTGGTTGTTCTTAGAATTTTGCTTCTTAAACATTGCTTTCTGGGTTTACTTGCTTACTCAAACAAAAGAGCAGAAGTAAGGAGACGAAAATGAGGCAGGACAGAGGAAGTGGAGATGGACAGGCTCAGACCCAAGGACTGAGAATGGCACAGACCAAGGAGCAAGGCTCAGGCAAGGAAGCTTGGGTTGGCAATATGTTGACCAGGGAACACGTTTCTCAGACAAGATGGCAGTTTGCAGGGCCTCCTTCAAATCATCAAATATGGGGCTGCAGACACAATAAAATTACTTAGGTGAAGTATGTCAGTATAGATGATGCAGGAGCTATATGAAAGCAGCCCACACTTACATGGCCTGTCCCAAGATGTGGTCCAGTGTTCTGTAAGGTAAACAAAAGAAACTTTGTGTGCTTCCAAATTTTGGAGGGACACCTGAAGCCTGAACTGTGTGTTACATGTATAATACACATGTTAATAAATTTGATTTTCTCTTGTTAATCTACCTTTTAGCCCAGCCAAGGAATCAAGATGGGTGGAGGAAAAATTTTTCCTTCCCTGCTGTTATTGTATCATTGCCTATGTCTCTCTTCAGATGGTACTTGCTTAATATGTCGAGGTGCTCTGATACTGGTTGCATATATATTTATAATTGTTATATATTCTTGACAAATTGTCCCCTTGATCATTATATAATGACCATCCTTATCTCTTGTTACTGTTTTTGTCTTAACGTCTATTTTGGCTGATATAAGTATAGCTACCCCTGCTCTCTTTTGGAATCCACTTGCATAGAATATCTTATTCCAACCCTCACTTTGAGTCTGTGTGGGCCTTTAAAACTGAAGTAAGTCTAGTGTAGACAGCATATAGTTGCATCTTGTTCTTTTAAATCATCCAGCCACTCTGTGCCTTTTGAGTAAGAATTCAATTTACATTTAGTGTAATTATTGATATTAAGGCCTTACTAATGCTCTCTTATCAAATGTTTTCTGACTGTTTCATAGTTCTCTTGCTCCTTTCTTCCTTTCTTGCTGCCTTCCTGTGTGAATTGATGATTTCCTGTAGAAGTATGCTTTGATTCCTTTCTCTTTATTTTTTGCGAATCTTCAGTAGGTTTTTGTTTTGTCGTTACCATGAAGTTTACATAAAACATCTTACAGATATAACATTCTGTTTTATGCTGTTATGAACTTAACTTTGACCACATATAAAAAAACTAGCCTTTTACGGGTCCCCTTTTATGTTTGTGATATCACAATTTACCTCTTTTTATATTGTGTATTAGTTAACAATTATTTTAGCTTAGTAGTTATTTTTAATACTCTTGTCCTTTAACTTTTATACCAGAATTAAGTGGTTAATGCTCCTCTATATCATGTTTTAGAATTTTTTTAATTTGACTATATACTTAACTTTACTAGTGTATTGTATATTTTCATGTTACTAATTAGTGTCCTTTCATTTTAATTTGAAAAAAATCCTTTCAGGGACACCTGGGTGGCTCAGTAGGTTAAGCATCTGCCTTCGGCTCAGGTCATGATCCCAGGGTACTGGGATCGAGTCCCACATCGGGCTCCCTGCTCAGCCGGGAGCCTGCTTCTCCCTCTGTCTGCCCTTCCCCTTGCTTGTACTCTCTCTCTCTCTCTCTCACAAATAAATAAATAAGATCTTAAAAAAAAAAAAGAAAGAAAAGAAAAAAAAATCCTTTCAGTATTTCTTGTAAGGCAGTTCTAGTGTTGATTCTCTCAGCTTTTGTTTGTCTGGAAAGCCTTTCTCACCCTTCATTTCTGAAGGACAGCTTTACCGAGTCAGTATTCTTGGTTGCCAGATTTTTCTTTCAGCACTCTGAATATATCATCCCACTCTCTCTTGGGCTGCCAGAATTCTGCTGAGAAATCCACTGATAGTCTTATGGGAGTTCCCTTGAAAGTTACAAGTTTTCTTTCTTTCTTTTTTCTCTTTCTTTCTTTTCTCTTGCTGCTTTTAAGAATCTGTCTTTGATTTTTGAGGTTTTAAAATAATATGTTTTTGAGGAATCTCTTTAAGTTGATTTGTTTGATGACTTATGAACTTCATGAACTTGAAAATCCAAATCTCTTCGGATCTGGGAAATTTTCAACCACCATTTCTTTAAATAAGCTTTCTGTCCCCTTCTCCCTCTCTTCTTCTGGAATGGTAAAATTGGTTTTCTTGATGATATTCCATAGATCACACAGGCTTTCTTCATTTTTTTTCATTATGTTTTCTTTATTCTACTCTGACTGGATAATTCCAAAGTTCCTGTCTTCTATCTCACATATTCTTTCATTTGCTTGATCCATTCGTGCTGGTGATACTCTCTATTGATTTTGTTTGTGGATTCTTTTCCTGATTTCAATGTACTGTCTTTCTGTGTTTCCTTGTAGCTCATTGAGTTTTCCTTAAAGCAGCTATTTTGAATTCTTTATCAGGTAAATTATAGATTTCTATGTCTTCAGGTTCAGTTAATGGAAGACTGTTGTGATCCTTTGGTGGTGTCATTTTACTTTGATTTCTCATGTTCCTTGGAGTTTTGCCTTGCTGTCTCCACAGCTGAAGTAGCATCACCTCCTCTAGTCTTTACTAACTGCTTCGGGGAGAGAGACATCTTTCTTCAGCCCTGCTAGAGGTTCTGAGGCTATCTCAGAACTTCTATGGATATACGTGCTCCATGCTTCTTGCTTCCCTTTGTTTCTTAGGCTTGTATGCTTTCTCTAGATTCTGCAATACACCAGGCTGAGGGCTAACAGTCTATCTTTTGTCTTCCCAAAGGTGGCAGTGAAGCTCAAGTTTGTGGTTTCTCCCTGGCTGGCAGATTTGGGCCAGCTTTCTGTGTGTGCTTACTGTATGTCTGCCAAAGCCTGCTTGCACTGCAGGTGGGAGCACACACAGGGAGCCTGTTACAGGGTGATGGGGTACGTGGGTGAGGCATGCTAAGAGCTGGGGTGCCAGTGGGCAGGCTGGAGGGATTTCAGGCAGGACATTCCCAGGAGCTGGGAGTGTGCCTGTTGATGGAGTTCTTTTGCAGCTAGCAGGATTTTTGTCTCTTTAATGTCCCCAGAGAGTCCCATCTGCTGCTTTCTCGGCTTCATCCTGCTTCCTACTCATGGAGCTCATGATTCAGTACTTGGGTGGGGTGATAGAGAAATGAACCCCTTTGGCAGTGCACTGCACAGCTGGGGAAGCTGGGTGCCCATGTGTTCTCCTTTTCCTTGCAGGATAGATCACAGGCAGACAGGGTCTCTCTTGGTCCTAAGTTGTGCCACCATGAGGGAAGAGTAATAAAGGTAAAGTGAAACTCTTCCTCTTATCCACTCCAATGTGTCCAAATCTCTCTCTATATTTTTTGCTCCAAAAGAGTGCTGGAACTTTTCCTTTGGAAACCAGAACCTCCACATAGGCTCTCTCATCGATGGGTGATTGTGTGAGACAGTGTTTTCCAGGGGCTTCTGGACTACAGCCAAGAGGGGCTGAGGTAGGTTCATGGGCCACTGCAGCATCCACAGCTGGAATAAAATTCTGTCTATTACCTTAGAAACAGGTGGGCCAGATATAGGATGAAACCTGTAGCAACCGTGCTAGGGTTCCATGGATCCCCTTTTGAGAAACTCTACGTCAAGGGCTAAATGAATCAATAATACATGCCAAGGTCTCAGGAGACTGGTGCAGAGTGTTAGCTATTGCTGCACTGGGAACAAAGGAACTTTCCGTTGGGGAGAAGCTTGGCGTTAATACCAAAAACTGTAATATAATAAGGTCATTGCTTTAATGAAATTAAGTATACCTAAGTTCTCTGGGCACACTGAGGAGGAGCTGCACAAGTTTGCTCCACAGAATTAAGAGATGGTTTTTACCTAGTTGTGGTATTTGGCTGAGATTTGAAAAATGATTAGGTGTGTTCTAGTCAGATATTGGAAGGAGAGGGTGCTTTGGGTAGAGAAATCACACAGGTACGTAACATTACATATGTCATAGATGATCACCAACAAGAGAAAAATATGAAGGAAATGTATGCATTATATTTCTATTTAGTCTTCAGTCTACACAGGTGATCATTTCCTCATACACTTTTGCCTTGATCAGCACTGTTGGAATTTAAAAGTATTTGCTAAACCTAACCTCCTTATGTGAACTAGACAATTTGTAAAATCCAAACAAATTCTAGTTTACTTTTACTAATGGCCAAAATCAGAGTGGAAGTGTACATTTAAAAATAAAAAGATTTTATTTATTTGACAGAGAGAGAGAGCATAAGCAGGGGGAGCGGCAGACAGAGGGAGAGGGAGAAGCAGGCTTCCTGCAGAGCAGAGAGCCCAATGTGGGGCCCGATCCCAGGCCCCTGGGATCAGACCTGAGCTGAAGGCAGACGCTTAACCGACTGAGCCACCCAGGTGCCCCAGAAGTGTGCACTTAGTAGCATTTGGTTCTAGGAAAATAAACAGGAATACAATTAGTTCATATTCTATGTTCTTCCCTGCTTCAGGTTTAAATTGGCTTTCAGTAACTAGCTGGGAGACACAGGAACAGGTACGTTTGTGGCGCTGATGCATTCTAATGATGTTTCAGGAAATTCATGATCATGTTACCATGTTCCTATTGAGCTTTCAAAAACACTTTCCATTGAACAAACTTGATGCTATTTCCAGTGCAACTTGTTAGGATTTGAAAGCAAATCTTAGCTCTTGAGAAGAATGAGAGAGATTTAAGGAGGTGTGGAGAGAATGTTGAACTAAATCCAAAATCTCTTTATAAATGTATTTTGAAAAAAATAATTCAGCGTTGTTTTTAAGTCATGACTTCTAGAATGAGGAATAGAAATTGGCAAGTCTTATAATATGTAGACTTGGCCAAAATAGTCTTTCACTTTTTGAAGGTTTTTTTTTTTTTCATCGTTAGTGAAAACTCTGTTGCTGCCTTGAACTTGCAAGCTCTTTGGGCAGAGTCCTTGCTTTGTTTAGAGAACAAAAAAGAGTCATAGTGGAATTCTCACTGGAGAAAGCAGGCCCAAGGGACATGTGAGCGTCCCTCTCTTCGTTACCCTTATGCCTGCCGTGGTAGGAGCCAAGACTCTGCTGCCCATGCACCACGGTGTGTTCTCATCAGAGCCCCAGGAACAGCATGGCAGTGCAATCAGGAGCTTCCGGTGCCATCCAAAGGAGTCAACGACATGGAACACAAGAGGAGGGACGAGAGAAATTTGGGAATGGTCATTATCTGACTTCCCACAGATTAATCATTTTGTCCAAAGCCCTGAGGACCCCACTGTGAAAAACACTGTACCAGGAAGAGGAGATAGAAGAAAGAAAAGGAACAAGGGTGGGGTGGGAAAGGACATAGAGTGGGAGAGAAGAGAGAGGCAGAGAGAGGCAGTCTGAGGGGAAAGGGCAGAAAGGGACCGGGGAATTCTGTTGGGTCAGAGGACCTTGCCAGAACCACCATTTGCTCAGAGCATGCTTGGCCCCTAGATGGCGCTGTGTAGTCAGCAAGTCAGAAAACAACCCTCACCTCAAAAGTACAGAATCCCAACTTTCCCTCTGGTGCCTTTACATATGTGGCGCTGGTTTGGATCATTTCCTCCATACAGCCCCCAAATTAACTCCTAGATGGTGCCCTTTGTCCTCTTCTCCCCTCCCTCCATTTTCTTTGCTCTTTCTCATTTACCCTGTGCGATGCTAGGTGCTTTACATATATGTATTTTCTCATGGATGCACGCAGGAAGCCTGTGAGAGAGGCTGCATCATCTGTTTGATGAATGAAAATACTGCGAGTCAGATATATGAAGCAAGAAGCCCAAGCTCTCTCAATCATTAAGCTCCACAGCTGGGAGGCAAGGTTTGAATCCAGATCTGTGGGGCTGCAAAGCCTGACAGCGGGCAGGGTTGGAGTCATCTTTCCTGCGCATTTGCTAGGGGTCAGGCTGTCGGCCATCTGGCTCCTCAGTCAATCGACACTCTTTATTGGGTGAACATCGTGCTATATGTGAAGCCCTGCCCTGAGCCCTGTCGGGAAAAGTCACAGGTGACTTCCACAGGAGGAGGGTGAGTCTTTACTTCCCCCAGGAGAAACCCAAGGTAAGTGCCTTGTTCGTTGGTCAACAGAGTGACACAGCTGAGTGTGAGTAACCAGAAAAAGGGAGAGAGGGAGGAAAAAAGGGGAAGAAACAAAATAACCTAAATCATCATTGCTTTCTTCTGTTCTGACCATGAAGACCTTTTATTTTCCACTTAGAATTAGATCTCTTAAGGTCCACGGAAGCAACAAGCTAAGGATCCGAGAAATAGATCCTATTCTCAAATAAGTATCTCAAATACTTATTTAATAGTAATTAAATGGTACAAAACTCAAGATAAAGATCACAAGTCGATGTTATTCCAGTGCTCATAATAATCTTTGAAAAAAAAAGCATAACCATTCCATTCCACTTTCTAATTTGTTTGAAATTAGGGGAGAGTGAAAAGAACGAGAGAGAGATAAAGAGGAAACAGAAGCAAAGGAGGGACAAAAGAGAAAGAGAAAGAAAATGGACCAAGAAGATCGCTGGCTGCACAGAGCCCATTTGGACACCTGTGTCTTACCTCAGGATCCTTTCCTGCCCATTCTTGCCTATTTCTCCTTTGTATCCTTATATCTTTTCTCTCTACACACATCTGAAGGTGAAGAGGGAAAAAAAAACAGAATTCAAAGGTGTTCATGCTCACCGCACATCCTACTATCAGCCTGTTAACTACATGGTTATTTTCCCTGCATTAACAACAATGATTGGCTCAGTCAATTATCAATTCAGACAGGAAAATAAAATTAAGATAATTCTAGCCCCTACTAACCACTTTCTCAAAATTTACGAAACCGTTGAATGAGTTTAGTGTAGCTGCGTAGATATAGAAGAAAAGACATGTTGGCGACAAGCCGTGATGACAAGCAGACAGCTTTAAAAACGGTCCCCTATGTACCTGAGACTGTACTGAGCAACTGGCAGGTTATAGAAGAGAACAAAGAGGAGAGAATTAAGAGGAAAAGCAAATATGAGCAAATATAAAAGTTCTTCAGGGCTTGTCAAAACAAAGGGTAATCTCGCCTTCCATGAAAGAAAGAAGAACCGCTTCTGTTACATCTGGTAAAGTCATCTTTTGTTAGAGAAGGTACAGCCGAGGGTCCAGAGAAATGACCTTCTTTAGGCCCCTCTGTAAATGGTCTGGGTTTTATCAGTGGTCTTGACTTCACAGAAGAGAGCAGTGCGAGAGGCAGGCATCCAAGTGGGTTGGCTTCCAACTTTCAAGACACATACAGGCAAAAATTCTTGAGTTGAGCAGCTGTGAACCGTGAATAGGAAGGACTCAAGATCCATTTGGTTAGAGTGTTAAGATCGAGCAAGAAAACAGTTAAGTGTTAGTGCCATTGCAACCTCAATGAGATTTTATCTATGGAGTGAAAGATTAAGGGAGACCTAATTTACTGTCATTCAGAGGAAGTATTTATAAACTTGGCAGAGGCTCATGTGAGAGCAGAACAAAGGCTGCCAAGGGGGTTCATAAATTGAGATGGATGATCTGAACGTATTTTGCACGTACACTGCACGCATGTGGTTATGAAGACACACCATGGCCCGAGCTCAGTACTGAATCGCCCTGCACGAAGCTGGTTCTATTTCTTCTGTGGGCATGGGGTCCGGTGGGGAGTTGGAGTGAGTTTACATTAGAATTGGGATGGAGAATAAATGCTCTTCTGAGGATGAGCCTGCATAGTGGGGAAGGGATGGAAGGAAGCCAAAGGTTGCACTGAAAGCGGGGGGTAGGTCGCAGTGAAGGCAGAAGACCCCTCCTGAAAATTGCATGGAGGAGCAGAAAAACCGTGAGGGTTAAGCTGAGGTGGGGGAAGGGGGAGGGGCATGACATTACAAGGAGAATGACACAAAGGAATAGCAGCATAAAGGCAAAAGTTTCAGTGTGTGTGGGGGGGGGGACAATGGTCTTGACCAGTAAGGCTCATGGGCCAAATCTGGCCTGCTCTCTGATTTTGCAATAGGTCAGGAGCTACAGCCACTGACTTACAAACCTGTATGAGCACCAAACTTTGTGGGTCGGCTCCATTCGGTTTTAAAGGTACTTATTTATAGGACTGTATTTTATCAGGTCATGATAAAATATTTATCCTTGAGTATTAAACATTTATCTATAGTTCAGGGGCACCTAGGTGGCTCAGTCGGTTACATGTCTGCCTCTTGGTTTCGGCTCAGGTCGTGATCTCAGCGTCGTGACATCAAGCCCCTACTGGGGCTCCATACTCAGCTTGGAGTCTGCTTGAGATTCTCTCTCCTTCTCCCTCTGCCCCTCCCACTCGTGCTCTCTCTCTCTCTTTCTCTACAAAATAGGTAAATAAATCTCTAAAAAAATCTAACTAATGGTTCATACATGAATCCATGAAATAGTTTGATTTCAAAAAGGAAGTCCTCATACTTAAGTTAAGCCTCTATTTTAAAGGAATGGGCAGCAACAGTCCCTTTAAAAATGATCAATTTCCCTAATCATTCTCTTATTGGTATGAATGATAAACAGGTACCAGGACAAGAAAGGAACAGCACACACCGTCCTCAAGGAGCTCTGAGTCTAGAGGGGAAAGCAGATAAAGAAATCAAGGATGAACTACGGAGAAGCCAGTGCTGTGTGGGAAGCATGTGTATTGGAGAAAAGTGGTGGACACAAATTCAGCAGGAAATGGCAAAGTCAGTAAAAGTTGAAACAGGCTCTAAAGGTCATGGAAGTTTGGATTTGAGTAGGAGTTATTCTGACAGTAGTAAAAGGGCTTTCCAGAAAGAAGAAAGAAGAGTTAACATTCTGTGAGCACCTGCTCTATGCCAGGATCAGGCCAAATATATTCTGTATATTTATGTCTTTATTGTGACCTTCTGAGATGGGTACTATAATATTTTTTATTGTAGTAAAATATATATAACATAAAATGTATCATTTTAACCATTTTAAGTGCACAGTTGAGGTATTAATTACACATTGTTGTATAACTGGTCCTATCATCTATTTCCAGAACTTATTCATCTTCCCAAACTAAAACTCTGTGCCCATTAAGCAATAACTACCCATACCGAATATCTCCAGCCCCTGGCAATGACCATTCTACTTTCTGTCTCTGTGAATTTGACTATACTAGGTGCCTCATATTGGTGTAACCATACAATATTTGCCCCTTTGTAACCGGCTTATTTCACTCTGCATAATGTCTTCAAGGTCTATGTTGGCATGTATTCGGATTTCCATCCTTTTTAAGGTGAATAATATTCCACTGTGTGCATATACCACATTTTGTTTGTGCATTTATCCAAAGATGGTTGCTTGGGTTGCTTCTATGATTTGGTAGTTGTGAATAATGTTGCTATGAACATGAGTGTACAAATATCTATTCAAATCTATGCTTTCAGTTCTTTTTGCTTATACCCAGATGTGGAATTGCTGGATCATATGGCAATTCTGGGATTACCTGAAAGCATCTGGACACCAATTTTTAATTTTTTAGAAGACCCACCACACTGTTCTCCATAGAGGCTGTATTATTTTACATTCCCACCAGCAATGCACAAGAGTTCTAGTTTCTCCACGTCCTTGCCAACACTTGCTGTTTTCCAAGTTTTTTGCTAATAGCCATCCTTATGGGTGTGAAATGATACCACACTATGATGAGATGGGAATGCTGTTATCTGCCTTTTTTTCAGATGAGGAAACAAAAGCTTACAAACTTGCTCAAGGTCACCTAGCCAGTACATGGCAGAATCAGAATTTAAACCTGAGTCCATCCTACTCTGGTTCTGTGTTCTCAAACGTGATACCGGATGGCCCGCTGGGGAGCTGGAAGGGAACACGGGAAACTTGCAGAATGTAAATAGAGGTATTGGTTGGGGTAAGCTGAGAATGGAGATGAGGTTGTAAAAGTATGCAGGGGCCAAATCATAAAGACCTTTGTGTTTTTTCCTAGAAAAAGTTTTAGTTCTTATAAACAACTTGGAAACCTAAAATGTATATGGCAGTCACTAGTCTAAGGATAAAGAGAAGGAAACATGAGATGATCCCATGAAAAAAAACAAAACAAAGACAAAAAAAAAAAAAAACCCTGTTTCTCAGAAATGTAATCAGAATAGCTGTAGGTTAAGGCCTAATGTAAGGAATAACTTATTTTTCCATCAAAGTACAACTGAAAATAACCAAGAATAATGTTGGCTTCACATTTTTCCATTTGTACTGAGGAAGGATATTTTGGGGCATCTTATGGAAAATATAACCTCAAGGGTTAAGGGAGCATTCATCAGGCATCTCAGTGAATTCCTATAAGGAATTTGTGCTTATATGAGGCAAAACCTCTAGCACATAGTCCTAGACAAGGGGCCCACAAGGAAGGAAGGATCCCACTGTACATTTTGGGGTTTAGTCTGTCCAGGCATGTCCAGACAGCCTGAACTGAGGATTGGGGAAGGAGAGAGGGATCCCTGTATGGGAGGGACTAGAGCCAGCTGGTCAAAAGTGAAGGTGGACTGAGGAACGTGGAGCCTGCCACTGGTGGCTTAAGGAGGGGCATTTGCTAGACTAGTATTTTTCCTGAAAAACTAGACCAGCACTGAGGCCAGACTTAAGTTCCCTTAAAAAAAGAGGAAAGTTTGGATATAAATAGAGAGAGACAGAGGAATAATAGCTGTGGGTAAATGAATGAATAAATGGGTATGCAACGAAGCAGATCCAATATTACATTAGTGCTTTGAAAGGGACTCAGAGCAAGAGATGGTATTGTCTCTGAGCTCAATTATCCCAGATGCCTGGAAAGGTGAGGCCGTATATTGCTGGGACCACTCCTGCTTTGTGAGCCTGCCAAAGTCAAACGAAACCTCGGAAACCAGAGTGGCCTCGTTCTGGGAGACATTGTGGTCATGTGATGTGATGACGGACTGCACTAATTGCTAATAATTGAGTAAGACTCTTTTCAGGGTATATCTACCATACTGTGGTGTGGTATCACACTGGCCTCATTGGTGAGATTATAATGCCAATATTGATGCTCAAATTTATTAATTGAAAAATTGAGTTAAGCCTCTTCCTACCTTACACTGGCTTCTCCAAATCTTAGGCATAGAAAACCATGGTCAAAGGCTGGGGGTGGCCTGTGTAGCAAAGACCCCTGGGTCTCAGTCCATTTGTCAGGCTGCAATGACTGAAATTTATCTCTACCTTTATTTGCATCTAGATATTTTGGAGGACGAGAAGTAAGAGTGAAAACTCCTTCAAACCCAAACCAGCAGATGGCTAATGGATTAGAAGAGGGAGTGACTGGTGATTCATTCTGGGTAGAAAGGGGCTTAGGGTGTGTGCTTCTGAGCATGGGAGGGTGTCAAAGGGGCCAGGAGAGGGTTGGTTAGAGGAGGAGAAAGGAGAGAGCATGGGCACCTGAAGACGTTGTCCCACAGAGCTGTGCTCTGAGCCACTGGACCTCCATATAGGGAAGGCAGCTTTCCAGGCCTTGTCCTAGACACTGGATGTGGGGGAACCCAGGGCCTTAAAGGCATCATCCCAGAGACTCAGGACCCTGTGGATACACCTAGGCATCAAGAGTGCCAATGGCCAGAGCTTCCCCCATTGGGACCTTCCTCTCTTATGAATGCTCAGGTGAGACCAGGCTAAGGATCAAGAAGAAAGGTACAGTGCCTGTGAGGTGGGGACCTAGCAGGGAGGGAGGGCCCCGCAGAGAGGGATGCTGACTGTGTTCCAGGGGGCCGAAGGTCCTGCAACTCCGCAGTGCTCAAGCAGCACTGCCCAAACAAGCTGTGTGAACTTGACCCCTCTGGGCCTCAGTTTCTCCATTTACAAAACAGGAGTGAGGTTGGACTGTTTGATTCTAAGATCACCTGATTTGGTCTTGCATAATTCTGGCCACTCGGCCTAAAGGGTGGGGATAAGAGTGAGCAGGTCGGGACACAGGAGAATTTCACTAAGCTGGACCGGGGCCGGGGTGTCCCGTTGGCTTGTGGTCTTGGAACAGGCCTGGGGGCACCACACTGGGTGGGGGCCAGCCTCTCTCTTTGGCTTCTGAGCAGCTGGAGGGTGAGGACCATGACACTGACCTTAGAACCTCCTGAGGACCCACATGGAGAATTGGAGAAACACAGGGCATGCTTTGTAAGGAAGGAGCAGAGGAATTCGAGGGTTTTTTTAGTCTCTGGGAAAGAAGACATTTAGGGAGAATGCCAGTGGGATCTTTAAGCCCCAAAACCATGGAAAATGCTTCTCATCTGTCCTGAAGTGAAAACAAAAAGAAATGGACCTGTTTTGCTGCTGGTGGGAGGTCGGTCACTCATAGGAAGAGTTTAGATGCAGGGAAGAAGCAGGTGAAGATAACGGGCTGTGGGAAGTGGGGGTGTGGGAAATAGACCTCAGAGAGCAGCATCTGTCTAGTAATAGCTGTAATAGTAGCTGTCACCTATTACGGATCCAGTCCATTGTGCTATGCTACTTGCTTCGTCTATGGACGTCCATGGATCGCCTGCCATGCTCCAGGCACTGTGCTAGACTCAGGGGCTACAGTGTTGAGCAAAAATAGGCATAGTTCCACAGTGCTCTAGGGGTGGTGGGGTAGGTTCCCAGGCTACTGGGTGAATCAGAAATAGATTAAACATGTAAATGTATCATTGCAAAGAGAATGTACAAGTGCCACAAGAATGTGAAATAGACACATCTGATATACTCCAGGATGTTAGGAAACCTCACTCATCCCTATCAGGTTTCCTTGTTCCCATTTCACTGAGGAGGAAACTGGGGCTCAGAGAAGTTGTCCATTTGCCCAAGATTACACAGCAGTTAATTAATGGGTAGAACTGGGATTCACAGCTACTCGAGTCTGTCTGATCTCAGACAGAGACTTTTCTCTCAACCGCCTGACTCTACAAACATCCCATTTTGGAGGATGCAGAAAGGAGGAATGATCTATTTCATCTCCATGTGACTTGTAGATCTTCCAGTCCTTGATAACCTCCTTTTCTTGCCCTGTCCTGGAACGGAGACCCGTAAGCATTCCCGCTGACCTCCCAGTGTTCCCTCAGACTATCGGTTCCTTCCCCCAGCCTGTCCCTCTGCACCTGCACGGCCCCACCAAGAGCCCACAGCCCTTTCCCCAGGCCCCACCACGTTGCAGATAAAACACAGTAGCACACCTGGACAGCCCTCCAGGTGCACCGCGCAGCCTTCGAGCTTCCCTGTTCCAGGCCTACTGAGTGTTTGCACACATGTGAAGGGCCCCTTGGGCGCATTCCACCTAGAGGTGCTTGCTGATATCTGTGTTATGGACAAACATGCAAACACTGGTGTGCACGCGTGGAAAGGTGCATGTATGTTCAAGTGCGTGGCGTTCATCCACGCTGGTGGCGTGTGTTGTGTTTGTAAGCGGGAGAATACAGGCCATCAGTCTGGGGGCCTGTGATGCAGAGGATGAGCAGGTTTGAGAGCCCATCCAAGACAACACAAAGGGCTTTCTGTTCTCCCAGGGACTTAGGGACTGGGCTCGTCGAGGGAGCAGAAGGAAGCTGGATCCTGAGGGGAGAGAAGAGTCCACATCCCTGTGGGAACTCAGGCCGTGTTTTGGGGTGTGCCAGGAGGGGGAGGCTGTGAAATGGAGAAGAGCAGTCGATGAGAAACTACTGGGGGGGGGGTGAGCTGTTGTCACTCTCATCTGGGAGCCTTGAGTGTCGCTCTTCCCAGGTCAAGTTGAAGCCCAGGACACAAGCTCCTGGGCCCCTTGGCTACCCCGGGGGTGCTGCCCTGATCTGCTCTTCTTTATTTATTTATTATTTATTTTTTAAAAGATTTTATTTATTTATTTGAGAGAGAAAGAGCACAAGCAGGGGGAGCAGCAGAGGGAGAGGGAGAAACAGGGTCCCCGCTGAGCTGGGAGCCCGATGCAGGGCTCGATCCCAGGACCCTGGGATCATGACCTGAGCTGAAGGCAGACCCCCAACTGACCGAGCTACCCAGGCGCCCCTCTGCTCTTCTTTAGTTGCCAGGACTCATAGGGCTGCAGCTTACTGGATACTCACCCTGTATTATTTACTCTTCACGGACCCCTGTGAGGTGTGGGTTATTGTGTCCATTATACAGATGAAGAAACAGACTCAGAGAGGTGAATTGACTCAATCACACAAGTCCGTCTGTGGCAGGGAAGGACTTTGAACCCAGGTGTGTTGGACCTGTAAGCCTGTGAGTTGTCTAAGCTCTATTCCATGGACTCCCCCAAATTAGCCTTTGTTTTATAGACAAAGCCTGCAGAGGTGAAGTGACCGGGGCAAGGACACTCAGCATAACAGCCTCTCATCCTCCACCTCTTCCTCTTTGCCCCTTATTCAGCTTGTCACACTCGGCTCCTGTTCCCGCTCTGGGAAAGGCGTGCCGGCATACTGGGGTCCAGAACCTGACATTGACATTGCTCACAGACAGACTGCCTTCCAGTGGGCCACAGCAGGCCAGGACCCAGGTGCCCTCGAAGCTCATCAGAGGGCAGGGAAAGGCCCTGCTCTTCTCGAACAGGCCTGTGCTTGGCAGGGGAAGAGAGAGGCCAAAGAGGTGTACAGGACCTTTCCCCTTTTATGGAGATGGACCTGTCGGGCCTTGGCTGATGCCTCTCCAGCAACAAATGTGCCCAGACAGGATGAATGGAGGGCCGGTGCCCAATGCCTGCAGGTGAGTCAGAGCTTGTGGGAGTGGAGGGGCCTGTGTCTCGACAGCAGAGTCTGGCAGGGCTGTCTGGTGAGCATCATTCCCGGGGAACAGACTGATACCCACAAACCAGCTTGCCTGCTCACCAGGAGCCCGTTTCCTTATTACTAAGCCTTGTGCTAGAGGCCAGGATGAGCCCTGGGGAGCCCAGGAGGTGAGTTCCCCATTATAAAGATAACCCACGGTGCACACTCGGGGCTGGAGGTACTCCCGGGGTTCAGTGTGGGTAGACATAGCCATCAGAGCTGAGACAGAGGAGATGTCCCACTGCAGTGCTGTCCAACAGAAATATAGTGCAAACCACATGTGTAATTTTAAATTTTTAGTAACTGTGTCAGAAAGTATCAAAAGAAACAGCTGCGGTTAATTTTAAGAATACATTTTATTTAAACGAATATATCCAAAACATTCTATTTGTCCAAAATATAAAATGTAGTACCTATAAATATATGCAAAATATTATAGTATGTAATCAATAACAGAAACTATAAACCAACTAGTTTACATTCTGTTTCACAGTAAGTCTTCAAAACCCAGTGTATAGTTTTCACTTCCGGCACAGTGCTCCTTGGACTGGCCATGTGGCAAGTGCTCAGTAGCCACGTGCCGTGAGCGGCTAGGGTGTCGGACAGCACTGTCCTAGAGGTGATCGGGACAGACTATTTGCAGCAGGGGTTCATCAGAGGCTTCCTGCCTCCACGGCAGCACCAGGGGGTGGAGATTCCCCAGCCTGGCTGGGGAGGCAGTGTCCCCCCTGGTCTGACCAGGTTCCCTGCTGCAGTCTCTGGGCTGTTTGGGGAACAGAGGGTTTGAGGTAGGAGCTGGAAGACCATGACGTTGGCACAGAATGGAGAAAACACATTGGCTCCAAGGCGGGACGAGGTGGCAACCTAGTGCCGACAGCCAGAGGCGTGGTGGCCGTGGGACATGAGTGTGGGAAGGAGGTGGTCAGGAGTCCAGAGGTGCACACTGCTTGCTTGTCACACTTCCTTTGGTTTTATTGCTTTTGTTCAATGCCCGATTATCTGGGTTTGTTTGTTTGTTTGTTTGTTTGTTTGTTTTCCTCTTTCAGTGCTGCTGACTTTTGTTTTCCAGCTAGCCAGGTTGTTTTCCTCTTCTTGGTTTGAAGTTCCAGAAAGGAAGGTTTTGTTTTCAGGATTTGATTAATTCACAGCTTCAGCCCAGGTTTGGTTTGTTATGAAGTTGCTGCCCTCGGCTTCAGGACTATAATTCCTCCCTAACCATCCTCCCCTCAGTTGTTGCCCCCCACTAGCACACGCCGCCTGCCCCCCATTGGGCGGAGCCTCCGGCTTCCCAGGACACCCTCCCCACAGGCCCCTGGGGGATGAGGAGGGAACCTGGGGCCACAGCTCAAATTCCAAGGGTAAGCTGGGGTCTCCTTCTCTCCTGACCTACGTGTTCTTAAAATTCTTAAAGTTAGGTATGTGGCTCTCTGCTCACCCTGCAGTGCCCCGTCCTGGGTCCCACACCAGCCCCCAGAGAACTGTGCCCTACGGAAGCGAATGGGCAAGAGAGTGTAGTCTGGTCTGATCCTTAGGATAAAATCAGATGAAACATATATACAGTCGACTTTTGGACAACATGGGTTTGAACCGCACAGGTCCACTTACATGCAGATTTTTCTGATACAGTAGAGCGCTGTAAATGTATTTTCTCTTCCTTATGTTTTCTTCGTAACATTTTCTTTTCTCTAGCTTACTTTGTTGTAAGAATACAATATATCATCCATATAACATACAAAATATGTGTTGTTCAGCTGTTTATGTTATCTGTAAGGCTTTTGGTCAACAGGAGGCTATTAGTAGTTAAGTTTTGAGGGAGTCAAAAGTTATGTGCAGATTTTTCACCGCACGGGGGAATCCCCACATTTTCAAGGGTCAAATGTATATGTGTGTACACACACACACACACACACACACACACACATATATTTAATTCAACTGTAATTCTCTTTTAGTTATTTAACTAAGAACATCGTTGTCCTTCCAGGTCATAAGTGGGACGTGACTGCACTCTATTATATATTGCACTGTAACATTGCATTATTCATGATACATTTTATTTTATTTTCATTATACATTTTATAAGAAACACTTTATTATACAGGATCGATACAAAATAGTGCACCTCCAATTTAGTTTAAGGGATGTTTTACTCTACCTCATTTTTTGCCTTACATTCTCCCTAAAATCTATTCCTCATGTAAAACAATTTTTTTTTCTTAATTGTATTTAACAATGCTGCTTAAGCTAGCGTGTATCAGAATCACTTGGAGCACTTGTTAAAACAGATTCCTGAGCCCCATCCCAGAGTTTCTGACTCATGGGTGGGACCCATGACATTGCCTCTTGGACACTCCCAGGCGATGCTGGGGCAGTGGGTCCTTGGACTGCCCTTGCAGTGGCCATGTTTTAACAAACACCAATACTATGCTTACTGTAATTAGAACACCGTGCAAATATCAACACATCGGGGCGGGGACTCTTATCATCCTCATTTTACAGAGTAGGAAACCAAGGTATGGGAAGGATGAGTAACTTACCCCAGGTCACTTACCTAGTTGAGTACCAGAGCCAGGATTTGTTCATATTTGTAATCTGTTATGTATCCCAAAGGAATCCAAGGACTCCCTGATTGCATTCCTGGATGATTGCCCAGTGACTGTGGAGGGTGGGCAAATGAGCAATGGGCATCTGCTGCTCTAGCCCCAAAGCTGGCATGAGCACCAAAGTTGCTTCCCAAGATCCAGTAATGGCTCAGCTTGTCTGGATTTCCCAGCCAGTGGTGGGGCAGGAGGGGGGCAGCAATGGGAGCCACTGAGATAGAGTCTCTGCAGAGTCAGCCAGGTGTTATCAGCTCCTTTTTTTTTTTTTAAGATTTTATTTTTATTTATTTGTGAGAGAGAGAATGAGAGACAGAGAGCATGAGAGGGAGGAGGGTCAGAGGGAGAAGCAGACTCCCTGCTGAGCAGGGAGCCCGATGCGGGACTTGATCCCGGGACTCCAGGATCATGACCTGAGCCGAAGGCAGTCGCTTAACCAACTGAGCCACCCAGGTGCCTCTGTTATCAGCTCCTTAAACCAGGGATTGCAAATTCAGATGCCCACAGGGGCCAGACTCTAAATGAGAGCCTCTAGCTAGATATAAGAAAATATTTTCCTTAAAATCACTCATTATCTCAGCCTGTTGTTTTCTCTACCTTTAGTAGATATATGGTTACAGGACACATTTCACATTTATTTCAACTCTACTGTAAGAAAAAGAAAACATAAAAGCATATCATATGGTGCAGTGAATATTTGGTCTCCTTTTGGAATAGGCTGTAATTGGGGAGTGGTAGGACTAGATAATCTGGCTCATCCCTAGCGGGTAGTTGTGCTCATTTCCAGTCAATTGCCTCCAAAGGCCAGCCTCAAGAGAAGTTGAAATCCAGATTTGTAGGTGATATCCCTTGGTTTTTAAATTTTGCTAACTACAAATATACACAGAGATACATACACAAACATATTTACAGTCAATCATTTTTCGCAGATATCATATTTACAAACTCTCCCTTTGCTCGTATGGGTTTGTAATCTCCAAATCAATACCTGTGGGACTTTTTCTGGTCAGTCATGTGCGGATATGCACAGAGTGGCAAAAAATTTGTGTCATCCAACACAAGCAAACCTAGCTGAAGTTGAATAAGGTGATGCTCTGCATTCTTGTTTCAGCCTTCTTACTGTGCTGTGTGGAACAAGAAGCTCTATCTCTGGTGCCACTTAGAAGGGGGTTTGAATCCCAACTTCGGTGACATCTGTTAGTGGGGCCATGTGGTATAATGAAAATATATATATTCGGTCTTTGTACACAGATTCCTGGCACAGAGCTCCTAAAACTCTTCGTATTTCCTGAGTCCTACCGTGTCTTTTGTTACTGGTAATAGGCCCCTTTGACCACGCCTAAGTTTATGCTACTGAGGTGACTCTCGGCAGTCCCCTAGATAGCTTCAAGATGGAGGCTGGTCACCAGAGGAACCAACGTGAGAATACAGCTGGAACTTTCAGCCCTAACCCCTGACCTTGGGCAGAGGAGAAGGGCTGGAGACTGAGTCCAATCACCCAACAGCAATGATTTAATCAGTCATGCCCACATAATACAACTTCAATAAAAAGAATCTTAAACAATAAGCTTCTTGGTTGATGAACACATCAATGTGCTGGGAGGGTGGCACTCCTACAGAGGGTATGGAAGCTCTGCGGTCTCCCCGCTCCCCACCCCTCCCCACCCAGTACCTTGTCCTGTGCATCTCTTCCTTTTGGCTATTCCTAAGTTGTATTCGTTATAATAAAGCTACAGTTTTAAGTCTAATGCTTTCCTGAGTTCTGTGAGTTGTTCTAGCAAATTATCAAACTTGAGCGTGGTAGTCATGGGAACTCCTGAATTTGTAGTTAGCCAGGCAGAAATGCAGATCTCCTGGGGTCCCCATTTGCAGCTGCCATCTGAAGTGGGGTTGATTCTTATACTATTAGTTAATCCTTAATTTGTGGGGTCGGAGCTAATTCAAGGAAGTTAGTGTCAGAATTAAATGGACTATTAGACGCTCATGGGTATTGGGGAATTAGAGAATTGGTTGGTGTTGGACTGACATATTTGGTGTCAGAAAAAAACCCAAATTGATAGGTTCAGGCAAGTCACTTAATAACCTCTGAATCTTGCCTTCTCTTTTGTAAAATAAAGAGAATAGAATCTACCAGGATGAATTGTTTCAGGATTTAAGATGATAATCTATGTGAGATATATGTATGTATGTATATTTATGTGTGTGTATTCATATCTTGCATAAACTATAATTCACATATATATTTCTTTTAGGAGCAATGATTCAGTATTCACAAATTTAATGTTCACAGTAGCTTTCTAGAACATAACTACTGCAAATAACTAGAATTGACTGTAATAATCTTTAAGTCTACTGAGCTCAGAAATAAGCAATTAACTATCTCTGGCTTCATTACATAAACTCATCACCCCCCTGGTCCCAACACTATAGCAGAAAGGAAGAACCAAGGGTTGGGTCCCATCTTCTCTAGACCTTCCTATGAAAATAAAAAAAAGAGGGACAGGGAGACTTTTCTAATTTTTAAAAATTAATATACTTTATATTTTATCACAGTTTTAGGTTCACAGCAAAACTGAGTGGAAAGTACAGAGGCTTCCCACCTACTGCCCTCTCTCACCTCCCCCACCATCAACATCCCCCACCAGAGTGGTACATTTGTTACAATAAGTAAACCTACACCAATACATCATTATTAACCAAAGTCCGGAGCTTTTGGGTTTTGACAAATATATAACGTCATGTATCCACAATTATAGTATCATACAGAATAGTTTTACTGCCTTAAAATTCCCCTGTGCTCCACCTATTCATCTCCCTGCTACCAAATACCTGGTGACCACTGATTTTTTTCCTTTTACTGTCTACAGTTTTGCCTCTTACAGAATTGTATGTTTGGAATCATACAGTATGTAACTTTTTCAGATTACTTCTTTTCCTTAGTAATATGCATTTAAGTTCCCTCCATGTCTCTTCATGGCTTGATAGCTAATTTTTTTAGTACTGAATAAAATTTCACTGTATGGATCTACCAGTTTATTTATCTGTTCACTTATTGATGGACATTTTTTCTATATTTTTTTTACATTTTTAAAAAATTGAAGTATAGTTGACACAATGTTACATTAGTTTCAGGTGTAAAACATAGTGATTCAACAACTCTATGTTATGCCATGCTCATCATAAGTGTAGCGACCATTCGTCCCCATACAACACTATTACAATATCATTGGCTATATTCCCTATGCTGTATCTTTTATCCCCATGACTTATTCACTCCATAACTGGAAGCCTGTACCTCCCACTCCCCTTCACCTATTTTGCCCATCCCCTGCCCCTCTCCCTTCTGCTGGCAACTACCAGTTTGTTTTCTTTTCTTTTTTTTTTTTTTTTAAAGATTTTATTTATTTATTTGAGACGGAATGAGAGAGAGAGAGAGCACATGAGAGGGGGGAGAGTCAGAGGGAGAAGCAGGCTCCCTGCCGAGCAGGGAGCCCGATGCGGGACTCGATCCAGGGACTCCAGGATCATGACCTGAGCCGAAGGCAGTCGCTTAACCAACTGAGCCACCCAGGCGCCCCACCAGTTTGTTTTCTGTATTTATGAGTCTGTTTCTGCCTTTTGTTTGTTTTGTTTTTTTAGATTGCATATAAAAGGGAAATCATGTGGTATGTGTCTTTCTCTGAATTCTTTCTTTTTCTTTTAAAGATCTTATTTATTTATTTGAGAAAGATTGAGACAGAGAGAACATGAGGGGGGTAGGGTCAGAGGGAGAAGCAGACTCCCCGCCCAGTGGGGAGTCCGATGCGGGACTCGATCCCAGGACTCCAGGATCATGACCTGAGCCAAAGGCAGTCGCTTAACCAACTGAGCCACCCAGGCGCCCTCTCTGAATTATTTCACTTAGGATAATACCCTCTAGGTCTATCCGTGTTGCTGCAAATGATAAGATCTCATCCTTTTTTTATAGTTGAGTAGTATTCTTCTGCATACACACACACACACACACACAGATATATATATATATATATATATATATATATATATATATATATATATATGTATATATATATATCACTTCTTCTTCATCTATTCATCTATTGATGGACACTTGAGTTGTTTCCACATCTTGGCTATCGTAAAAGATGCTGCAATAAACATTTGGATACATATATCTTTTTGAATTAGTGTTTTTGTTTTCTTTGGGTAAATCCCTCATAGTGGAATTAGTGGGTCATATGGCATTTCTATTTTTAGTATTTTGAGGAACCTCCATACTGTTTTCCACAGTGGCTGCATCACTTTACATTCTTACCAATGGTGCACAAGAGTTCCTTTTTCTGCACATCCCTGCAAACACTTGTTACTTCTTATCATTTTGATTTTAGCCATTCTAACTGGTATAAGGTAAAATCTCATTGTGGTTTTTTTTTTTTTTAAGATTTTATTTATTTATTTGAGAGAGAAAGAGAATAAGCAGGGAGGAGGGGCAGAGTGCAAGGGAGAAGCAGACACCCCGCTGAGCAGGGAGCCCAACGCGGGGCTCCATCCCAGGTCCTTGGGATCATGACCTGAGCCGAAGGCAGACGCTTAACCAACTGAGCCACCCAGGTGCCCTCACTGTGGTTTTGATTTGCATTTCCCTGATGATTAGTGATTTTGAGCATTTTTTTCAAGTGTCTGTTATCCATCTTTCTGTCTTTGGAAAAATCTCTATTTAGGCCCTCTGCCCAATTATTAATCAGTTTGTTTGTTCTTTCAGTGTTGAGTGTTTAAGTTCTTCATATATTTTGGATGTATTAGCCTCTTACTGGATATGCCACTGTGAATATGTTCTCTGATTCAGTAGGTTACCTTTTCATTTTGTTGCTGGTTTCCTTCACTGTGCAAAAGCTTTTTATTTTAGTGTAGTCCCAATAGTTTATTTTTGCTTTTGTTTCCCTTGCCTGAGGAGACATATCTAGGAAAATGTTGCATGAGTGATGTCAAAGAAATTACTATGTTTTCTTCTAGGAGTTTTACAGTTTTATGTCTCATATTTAGGTCTTTAGTCCACCTTGAATTTATTTTTGTGTATTGTATAAGAAAGTTGTCTGGTTTCATTCTTTTGCATGAAGGACTTCTTAATTGTTTGATTGCTTTGTATATCTTGTATAACAGCCCTTTATCAAATATGTGGTTTGTAAAGATTTTTTCTCTCAGTCTGTTGCTTGTCTTTTCGTTCTCTTAATGGTGTCCTTTGCAGAGAAAGTCTAATGAAGTGCAGTTTATCAAATTTTTCTTTCATGGATTATGCTTTTGGTATTGTATCTAAAGAGTCATCACCAAACCCAAGGTCACCTAGATTTTATCTTATGTTATCTTTTAGGAGTTATATAGTTTTGTGTTTTACAGTTAGGTCTATGATCCATTTTGAAATGATTTTTGTGAAAGGTGTAAGGTCTGTGTTTTGATTTTTTTTTTGACATGTGGATGTCCAGTTGATTCAGCATCATTTATTGGAAAGACTATCCTCCCTCCATTGAATTGTCTTTGCTTCTCTGCCAAATGTCAGTTGACTATGTTGTATGGGTCTGTATCTCAGTTCTCTATTCTGTTCTACGAATCTGTCTATTCTTTCACCAGTACCACACTGTCTTTGATTTCTGCCACTTTATAGTAAATCTTGAAGTTGATAGTGTCAGTTGTCCAACTTTGTTCTTCAATATTGTGTTGGCTATTCTGAATCTTTTGACTTTGCATATAAATTTTTAATTAGTTTGTCAAAATCTCACAAAATATTGTGTTGAGAATTAGATTGGTATTGCATTGAATATATAGATCATGTTGGGAAGAACTGTCATCTCACCAGTATCAAGTCCTCCTATCCATAAACATGGAATATCTCTGCATTTATTTAGATCTTTGATTTTTTTCATCAGAATTTTGTGGTTTTCCTCATATAGATCTAGTCATATATTATTAATATTTTTCTTTCTTCTTCGTTCCTTCTTTCCTTCCTCTTTCTTTTGGCAATAATGTCAATAGTATTGTGTTTTCAATTTCAAATTCCAGTTGTATATTGCTGGTATATAGGAAGGCAGTTGACTTTTGTACATTTTGTACTTTTTTTACATTAACTTTGTATCTTTCAACCTTGTATAAGACCAACTTATAACTAACACTTGTTAGTTCCAGAAGTTTTGTCATTCACTTTGGGATTTTCTACCTAGATAATCATGTCCTCTGCAAATAAAGACAGTTTTATTTCTTCCTTCCCAATCTGTATACCTTTTATTTTCTTGTCTTATTTTATTGCCTTAGCTAGGACTTCCAGTTCAGTGTTGAATAGGAGTGATGAAAGTGGATATCCTTACTCTGTTTCTGATCTTAAAGAGAAAGCACCTAGTTTTTCACCATTAAGTAGTATGTAGGGTTTTTGTTCTTAACCAGTGGAGGAAGGGGACGCCTGGGTGGCTCATGGGACGCCTAGGTGGCTCAGTCGTTAAGCGTCTGCCTTCGGCCCAGGTCATGATCCCAGGGTCCTGGGATCGAGTCCCACATCGGGCTCCTTGCTCAGTGGGGAGCCTGCTTCTCCCTCTCCCACTCCCCCTGCTTGTGTTCCCTCTCTCGCTGTGTCTCTCTCTGTCAAATAAAATCTTAAAAAAAAAAAAAAAAAACAAGTGGTGGAAGTTCTCCTCTATTCCAGAGAAACAAAATCAAGAGGATATAGATTATATAAAATCATGGAGCTATACCTGACATTGCACTCATTTTTTTTTAAAGATTTTATTTATTTATTTGACAGAGAGAGAGACAGTGAGAGAGGGAACACAAGCAGGGGGAGTGGGAGAGGGAGAAGCAGGCTTCCCGCTGAGCAGGGAGCCCCATGTGGGACTCGATCCCAGGACCCTGGGATCATGACCTGAGCCGAAGGCAGACGCTTAACGACTGAGCCACCCAGGCGCCCTGCACTCATTTTTTAAAAAAAGATTTTATTTTTAAGTAATTCTACGCCCATTGTGGGGCTTGAACTCACAACCCTGAGATCAAAAGTTGCATTCTCCCCTGACTGAGGCAGCCAGGTGCCCCCCCACCCCCCGCCGCTGACATTCCATCTAGATAACTCTTTCTAGGAGTCCATGTACCTGACCTGGACTTATTACAGAATGTTCAGCACCTGTATTCATGTCTATAATATTGTTCTCAATATGCTGAGCAAATACTATAGTTAGAAACATAATTTTTACATGTTTCTTTAAACATTTCTCTATATGCATTATAGAAATAAAAGTATACATAAATATGATATGTAGTATGTATTTGCCCTAATGTCATTATCCACTCATTCTGCCCCACCAATGACACATACATATATTACACCTTTTGTGTTGTCACTCAGGTAATTGGGGCTCTATTCATTTTACAAAATCTTTTTCTCTCTGTTCCTCAGATTAGATAATTTCTTTATGTCCACTGATTCTTTCCTTGGCTGTGTCCAGTCTACCAATGAGCCCATAAAAGGTATTCTTCATTTCTTTTTGACTTTCTCTTAGACTTTCCATCTTTGCCTACATCACCCATTTGTTCTTCAATGTTGTCTACTTTTTTCCAGTAGAGTCTTAGCATATTAATTATCATTATTTTAAATTCCCAGTCTGTTGACTCCAACATCCTTTTCATATCTTAATCTGGTTCTGATGCTTGCTCTGTGTCTTCAAACTGTGTTTTCTACTGAAAGCTAGATGCAATGTACTGGGGAAGGGGAATGAGGGAAATAAGCCTGTAGAGCATTGGTGGTAAGGTGTAGGGGGAGGGAAGTTTCCTGCAGTCCTATGATTAGGTCTCAAACTCTAGTGAGCCTGTGTTCCTGGGCTGTGACCTTTAAAGGTGTTTCTCAGTCTTACTCACTACCCCCCCCCCCCACCTCCTCACTCCTGATTTCTTAGGTGAAACCGGAAGGCTAGAGTGGGCTGCAATTGGATATTTCCCTTCTCCCAGGTCCATTAGCCTCTGGTAAAATCCCATGTGGTTAGGCTCTAGTGAAATAATCTATTTTGAGGACAGGCTTTGTTAAGAACAGAGTCCTCTGGGGGCACCTGGGTGGATCAGTCAGTTAAGCGTCTGACTCTTGATTTCAGCTCTGGTCATGATCTCAGGGTAGTGAGATCAAGCCCTGCATCAGGCTCTGCACTGGGCATGGAGCTTGAAATTCTCTCTCTTCTCTCCCTTTGCCCCTCCCTAACTCTAAAAAAAAAAGAACAGAGTCTTCTGGTAGTATTTTAAATGGCTATCTTGCCCTCCCACTGATGGAAGCACAAGGAGATTTTTCTCTGATTTTCCCTGTGAGAATCTGGTAGGGCTCCTGGACGTAAAACTTGTAAAAGTGTGTGCACCCCCTCCTCCCCTCCCTCACCAAGCCTGGGTCTCTCTGTAGTTTTTAATTTTCGAACATGTTCACCACACTGAGCTTCCAGCAATTTGTCAATTACAGTTCAGGTTTTCCTACCATGGTCGGGTTCCCATGGAGGTTTCTGCCTATGGGTTTCTGCTCCGGTAAGTTATGATTCTCTATCCATCTTGTCTCTCTAATTTTGGGGGCAGTGATTTGCTCTGTGGCCTCAGTTCTCTTCTGAATCTAAGAAAAGTTGTTGATTTTCCATTTGTTCATCTTTTTTTTTTCCTCTTGTTGTGTGAACAGGAGTGATGACTACCAAGTTCCTTATGTTCTGGACCAAACACCAAAAGTCCTAGCATCTTTCTTTCTTTCTTTCTCCCCTTCCTTTCTATTTCTCTTTTTTCTTTTTCTTCTTCTTTTTTTAAGCAACAAACGTTTATTTTTTCTCATGATTGTGGGTTGCTGGGATGTTCTTCTGGTCTGGACAGCTTTGACAGGGCTAGGTGATTTCAATGGCCTCACTCCCATGTTGGAAGTTAGGCTGGTCTAGGAGGTCTCAGCTGAGATGACTCACGTTGCTCCATCACCCAGCAGGCTAGTTGGGCCTCTTTCACCTGGCAGTCTCAGGGAGCCAAAAAGCAGCAAGTAAGGGAGCTCCAAAGCACAAGCACTTGTTGCACCTCTGTTTATGCCATATTTCCCATGGTGCCACAGGCTAAAACAGGACATACGGCCAAGTCCAGAGTCCCATAGTCCCTCCTGTGTGGAGTGTGACACAAATGGGAGAAAACTCTCTGTTCCAGGCTCTTCCTCTAGCTATTCCCCCAGGGCTCTGGACAGAGGGAGATGACAGCATTGCACATCTCTCTGTTCTCCCATTTCCTTCCTCCTTCTTCATAAAACAGGCCCATCTACACATTCCAAAAGCTGCTGCCTGAGGGCCAGGTCTCCAATCCAGCAAGCACCAGGGATAGGCAATGACTCTCTTCCCCCGACCCAGGAAGCTAGAGGACACTCCACCTGCCATCTCCCCTCAACCTGCACCAAGCCACCAGCGTCTCCTCAGAAGGACTTCCTGGTATCTTATTTTCAAGTTCTCCTGTGGACATTATCCAAGGTCCCAGGAGAGAAGGAAGGGGCTGTGGGAAGAGGACAAAACAGCTCTGGAGAAGTTTGCTGGGGGAGTGTCTGGGTGACTGGAGGACTGACCACTCAGAGAGGGAGGGCCTTGATAAGGACCCTATCATCCAGGGCCCCATGTCACAGCTGGGCTCTCCCAGTCCTCTGCCAGCCTCCTAGACTCCTTTCTGGAGTCCCCCAACCTCTGCCGAGACGTCAACACTCAAGCTGCCTTCACCTCTGCTTGTTGCTTGAAAAATAATTCCTGGGAAAGACAACAAAGGCATTGGCTATTTGAAACCTAGTGAATTGACACCCCCTCACAGACGACCCCGGAGGGGATGCGGGTGGTGAGCAGGTGAAGGTTTCTTTCCTCTGAAGGCAGGTCATCTGGAGAGTCAGCCTGCCCACATCTGTGTGCAGGAGAAGGCCTACAGCTGGGAGTGGGGGAGGGCCCTGGTGTGGGGGCTGCAGCTGAGGTGAAACCTTCTACCCTGTGCAGGGGCTGGGTGCTAGCTGGAATTTCTCCACTGGGGCAGCTCTGAGCCTGGAGGCTTTGCTTCCGCCATGGAGTAGAGAAGGGGTAGCAATGGCTGTGAGTAAGGAAGCCCCCTCAAAGGTTCCTGTCTCCTTAGGTTTCAGAGCTGGAGGGTTCTGCACTTCTGGGCAACAGAGGGCACGCGCTGCACGCTGACAGTGAGCAGGTGCATGGGCAAGGGAAGTGTGAGCCTAGCTCTGCTTAGTGAACAAAAGAGATGGAGAAATAAAAGCACACACAAATCACCCGTGCAAACCTCTCTTGCTCAGGAGCGGCGCACCCCTGGAACTGACACGCGAAATGATGCAGGGACAGACGTGCATCCCCGGCCCTGCACCCTCTTGCTCCGAACTTGCTTGGGCTTCCAGTGGGGCCAAAGGCAGGGACAGTAGCCGCGGAAACGCCTCCCGCCCGTCCCCGTCCGAGGGCCACGAGGGTGAGCCCACAGCGACTGTCGCCCGCAGTTTGGCACTACCTGGACCTAAGGGCGAGGGTGATACCGTGGCGGGCCGCCGAAGGCCCCACCCCTACTACATCCCCGGAGACCTGCCAGAGCAGCGAGATGGCCTCTTCCCTCTCCCCAGGCTGGGGGTCCCCGGGCGGCAGGCTGGGGCAGGGGCGCTGCGGCTCTTCCTGAGCCCTGGGCCTCCTGGGTATGGAGATAGGCCCAGAGATCAGCTTAGACTTGCCCACGGCGCCCCTGCTCCCAGCCCGCAGTCCTCGGAAAAAAGTCTGCAAGTGGACCCTGCTTCATCTCAAAGGCCCACTCCTGCAGGGAGCCTTACGGGCACCTTGCCTCCAACCCCCAACACCATGGACAGGGCTCACTGGGTAATGGGAGCAGGAGTAGGGGCCACCGAACATTCTGGGTATGGGAATGTTTGGACACTCCTTGGGCCAGGAATTGGAGCAAGACTGAATCTTGGTCATTAAGTAATTCTTAAAGCTTCCCCCTAATCCTGAGTCTGACTTTGGGGAAGGTGTGGGCAAGCAGGTGTCCCCAAGCCTAGTGCTTTACAGGACCCTAGGGATATGGCAGTGGGCCTGTGCTCCCCCTTGGAAAAGAGAGATGAAGGCCTGGCCCAGCTATAACACCAAGGTGGGATCAGTGGTGTGTGTGTGTGTGTGTGTGTGTGTCCTAGGGGGACAGGCTTGAGCAGAGTTGCTGGGGGTAGGAGCCGACATGGTGAGTGGCCAGGCCAGCTTACGGAAAAGCCCCTCTGCTAGGCAGACTCTCCTCTGGTCAACCTCTGTCACCCCCTGAGTGGGGCACTAGTGAGGCCAAGTGGAGTCACCCACCCTCTCATCTGCCTCGGGGGCTTCACAAGTTAGTCACCAGCTCTGTGGACAGGGGCCTTTTTTTTTAAGAGGCAAGATCTCTTACTTCCCGCCTAAAAGCGCTTTTAAGGAAGGAGGCCCTTTCTATTTCCTCGTTTTCCCTTTGGCCCATTCAAGGCCTCTTAATCATGTATCCTCTCTCTATTGTTCAGACGCCAGCTCTATCCAACAGAACATCTGAAGTGATGGGAATGTTCTGTATCTGCACTGTCTAATGCAGTGGCCATTAGCTGCTCCTGGCCACTGAGCACTTGAAATGTGGCTAGTGCAACGTTTTATTTAATTTAAACATACGTGTAAGTAAATAGCCATGTGTGCCTACTGGCTACTGTATTGGACTATGTAGGAGATGATGGGGGGGCTGCCCACTTAAGGTCCTGGGGCCCCAGCATGTTGGAGCTGAAAGGATTCTGACCCTGACCCTTCCTTTTGCAGTGAGGAAATAAAGCCAGGCAGGGCACAGGAACTCAGAGAATCTATGCGGAAACAGGGCCAGCGTCCCCATCGCAGGCTCATGCTCTTGGCTGTGCACAGGGACGCAGCAGACGCCTCCTGCCTGCAGGAATGCTGCCCTAGAGGGTCCCACCCAATCCCCAAAGGCAGCGATTCTAGAAGCACAAGGTTTGCCGGGGTCTAGTCCAACCCGGTTCAATGATTCAGCCTTTTTTATGAAAGAGCCCTGGAAGAGGGACAGCTTCAGTGTCTCTCAGGTGGACGCTGCCTTCTCCTCAAGCTACACGTCCCCTGCAGACAGTCCGGGGGGTCAGAGGGCAGAAGAGCGTTCCTGTCGAGTTCCCCATCTGCGAGTTGGGCTAGGTGGCGGTGTGCGTGTCTGCTGTGTGCACGTGGACCCACACCAGGGTGTGCGAAGTTCTGTCCCTGGACGGTACCCCTGTACGTGGTAACGTGGAAAGCTTCCAGGACCTGAATCAGACAGGCTGGGTTCTAGTCTTGATTCCTCAATACTTCACCAAGCGATCTTGAAAATGCCCTCCATTCTCTGGTCCTCAGTTTCCCCATGTGTAAAGTGGAAATAGCACTCAGATTTCTGATGTTCTATGTTTTTAGGCAGTGGTGCCTTAGACCGTGTGTGTGAATGGCTCTGTGGGGTGGGACCAGGGGAGGAGGGGGATACACCAGATGAGACCCCAGCTTCAGGAGTTTGGCAGTGCACCAGAAGCAGGGCTGGCTAGCTCAGGGGTGCAGAGCCTGAGCCCGGGGCCGGCTCGCATGAACTGGGAGCATCTTTCTGACCCACAGCCTAGCACCATAGCCTTGGTCCTCAAGGGGCTGGAGTGGGTACGGGGCTGGCTCTCTGCAAACTTCCCACCTCTGGTTGTAGAAAGACCTCCACACTTATGAGCCCCACGCATAGCAGACAGATGGACCATCCCCTGCATGCTGGCATCTGCAGACGCGGGTCAGTGTCCACCTCCTCTGGTGTCCCCAGGTCACTCTTACCACAGGGGTCCTGGCAGGAAGCAGAAGTGTTTCCCTACTGCTCGGCACATGGCCCTTCTCTCCTCACCTTGCCTGACCCTAACAGCTGTCTTCAGCAACATCCTCGTTCCTCTCCCCTCCACGCCAGGCCCCCGGAGCACCCTGGCCGTGCGTGGATCGCACCTGTCCTGGACGCAGGCACGAGGCTGGACATCAGGCAGACAGGGCATCAGGCACCTTACAGTCTCTAGCAGAGCTTCTGATCCCGGACAAGGTATTGAACATATCTAAACCCACTGAGGAAAAAGGAGAATAAAAATATTTCCAGTAAAAAATTACTGGGAGCATTGGATAAGAAAATGGAGGTAAAGGGACATATAGTGATTTGCAAACTTGGCCGCGCATTGGAGTCACCTGGGGAGTTGTCTAAGGCACGGATGTCCCGCGGCCCCACCCAGAGCTTCTGATTTAATAGACAGGAGATGCGACCTGGGTCTTGGGGTTTTAAAAGCTCTCTAGGTGAGTCTAACATGCCACCAAGTTTGAGAACTGCTGGTCTAGAATATCGTCTGGGCTTAATGACCTGTCTGCGCCTTGAGGCCACCGCCGCCCCCCCTCCCTGCTTCGAGGAACCAATTCCAGCCTCGCTTGTGATACGTCATCTTCACTGGTGAGCATGTTGGCTCCACCTCCGCGGGGGGAAGGGACGTCACACCTGCTTACAGTCCTTAACATCCTGGGGGAAGGGGCAAAGGGAGCCCATTGGACATTTGAGTGCAGAGGTCCCTGGGGCACACACAGAGCCCAGTGTCTGGCCCCCTTGGAGAGGACTGGGCACAGTGCCCTCCCTCCCTGGAGGACCAAGGATGTGAGAGGTGGGGGAGGGAAGGCCCGAGAAAGCCTTGTTTGGGACCTCATGCTGCCTGGGGTGACTGCAGGGCCTGGACCAAGTGGTGCCCCAGCCCCCAGCCCCCCACCTTTGTGGCTTCTCTTCATCTGGGCTCAGCTCCTTGGCCCCCAGGGTCTATGAGCAGCCTCAGGGAGCTGGTGGGCCCCAAGATGAGGGACGTGCTAAACCACACACTACTACCGCGCTGCCCTCCTCACAGAACCAGGTGACAGACCTCACAGATGTCCCTGGGGAGGCCGCGGTCAGGCAGTCAGAGGCTGGTGGAGCACCACCAGGCTGCGGAGTCTTCTGAGCGAGGGCAGGCAGAGGAGAGTGGGGGGCAGTAACAGACGGGGAAGGCGCTGAGTGGGAGAGGGAAGGCACTGGCCCCTTGCTCAGCCTAGGGAGCCTCCACCGCCTCTCACGAGCCCCCCGGCCCCAGACCCCGCTCCTCCCATCTCCACCTTCCTATGGCTGGGCGGAGCGGGCTGAGAGCAGATGTGGGCTGTGTCTTGAGAATTGGCTGCCTTGGGGGACAGGGCAGGACCGCAGCAGTGTTTTTGGAGAGCAGGGAGGGTTGAGGATTCCTGACCCTTCACTCTAATCGGCCAGGGGCCAATCTTGAGACACTCAGTGTTGGAAAGTCCCCCAGTGATAGTTGGGGTGGGGGGGGGGTCACTGCCTCCCGGCACCGTCTTCCCCCAGCACACAGAGACTCTTAAAGGAAAGCTCAGAGGCTCTCGGACCCCCATAACCTCCCACACCCAGTGACCCCAGTAATGAGGGCAAGTCGGGCCTGGGTGCAGGGGACAGAGGCAGGTGGGACAGATGGCAAAGCTGGGAAGCTGCCATCACGAAGCACGCAGAACATACCGCTTCTCCACCTTTCTTGCTCCTCCCCAATCCCAACCAGAGGTGTCTCCAGGATAGTCCAGCTGAGCCCAATAAAGCATCCCCAGCGACATCACAGGAAAGGGACAGGCACAAGGACAGTGAATAGAATAAGGCAAAGCAGGTGCACCCACCCTCCCATGGGTTTAGGTTGCTGCGGGTTGGGCAGGTGCATGGCAGGCGACTCTGGGGAGCTGTTGTGTGGGGGCGGGCAGGGGCAGAAGGCCAGCAGGCAGGAGGGGCTGAACCTGGGCCTGCTGAGGTGGCTTTGGGGCAGGTGGTCAGGGCCACCGGGGTTCAGCTCCTTCCTTGCAGAGGAAAGCCAGCAGAAAGGAGGCTTTTGTTCTCGGTGAGCCTCGGCAGCCTGTTGTTGGGCAGGGTGGGTATGATTCACTCTCATTTGCCCTAGGCAACGGAGTCACCAGGAGGTGAGGTCACTTCCTGCCATCAGCAGGCCCTAGCGGGGCAACTGAGGACAGGAGCCAGGGCTGCCGGTGCCCAGTCCCAAGCTGGTCCCCTTGCCTTCCTCTTCTCCACACCGCACGATGCCTCCTGTGGTTCAGGGGCCACCTTAGTCCCGATTTCCAGAGTGTGCACACATGTGTGATGCGGCTTACCAGCATTCACAATAGGAGTCACGTGTGCGTGCCCACGCGTGTGTGCAGTGTGAAGGTGTGCGCGTTACTTTGTGCGGGTATAATTGCATGCTTGCAACCTCAGCACGCATGTGCACGAGTTAGCACAAGTCTCTCCTGCCTGCCCCTCCCCTGGTAACCTCAGGACCCACCGGATGTTCCCTCCTCTTCCCTGGGGTAAAGGAAGAGGCACTCTCTCGCCTCCACAAGGCCCAGCTTCTCCCCATTTGCTGAATCCTCATCCCTCCCAGAGCCTCCAGGCTAGCAACCTCTTCTCTTTTCTCCATGTTTTCCATTTCTTTCTTTCCATTGGCTTCTTCCTCCACCTACGGGCATTCTCAGGCATCCCCTAGGATTTGAAAACACCCACCCTTCCTTGCCCTGCATCTCTCCTTCTCTCTGGATGTCTCCGCACTGCTCACCCCCGACATTCTCCTCCCTGTTGAGTTTCTCAGGACAGCCTACATTTGCAACCTCCACTTCCCAACACCGGCATCTACCCTTGACTGCTTTCCCCCTGCCCTCCCCTAACATCCTCCTTTAAAAGGATTCTTCTTCCGAAGATGGCCCCTGAATGCAGAGCTACCAACTGGTGTTGCTTTTTCTCAGTACCTCCCTTTCTCTCACCAGACCAGAGGCTCCTGTCCACTGTACTTTGGAGATTTCCCTGGACTCTGATTTTCGTCTCCATCCTCAGTTCCACTGGACTGGTGGTGGTATCCTGATGACCTCATGTCTCCAGCTCATACCATCTCTCTAAACCCAGTTTGGGGCTCCTGCTCAAGACCTGATGGCAGTTCCCCCAGGGCTGGCTGAACTGCCCGGAAGCTCAGCCTAGACCTGAAAAGCTTCTGGTTTTCAGCTTTGCACTCCCTATGTGCCCGTGACACTCAGCACGGCATAAGGATTTTGCCTTCCCTGTTGGACTGTAAGCTTGGTGAGGGCAGGGACTCTGTCCTGCCCCCAGAGCCTAGCGCAGTGCTTGGCACATAAGCACCCAATATCATTCAATCAGTGAGTGAGCAAATGAACGAATGAATGAAGTTGGCTGTCTCTGTGTGAGGGGAGCCATGGCCTCACAGGGAGGGTCCCAAGGTTCCTTGCCCAACATACAAGCAAGCTGCAAGAGCCTTCATAATCACCAGGCTGGAGGTAGGTGCTCGCTCTTCTCTACCATGGGCTTGGCTTCCTTGCTGCTTGAGCTAGTATGAGCACTGCACTGTGTTCCTCCACTCCCCAGGCTTCAGAGTGGGCTCCAGCCCACCTCCCCCAGGATGATCCCTGCAGGAGCAGGGGGTCAGATGACCTGGGGTGACCCACTGACAGTCCCCATGTCCTGGCTCAGGAAGCCTTTGCCTTCCCTGAACTCTAGTGGATGGTGCATTCTGTCCCATTTTCCATGTAGCTGGAGGATCGCAGAGGGACGGAGGCTCAGGTCAGTGTGAGACCCAAGTAGGGGGCTCAGAGGCACGTTGTGTTGTGGGTATGGCTGGTGCGGTTGAGTACCTGGGTGCAGGAAATAGGTGGTCCTGGGGTCAGGCGCTTAGAAAAGGGCTTTCATCAATTAGGGACTGTGTTTCTTAAGCCCCTATTGTGCCTATCCCTCTGAGAATTTTGTCTCAAATGGTTCATTTAAATGGCCAGCACTAGGATGGGGAGAAGATTCTGGGCACAGAGTATTCAGTGTGACGTTCTGACTGAGGAGGAGGATGGGGTGATAGTGCTTGGGTGGGTCTGAGAATTCAGTTCTGTCTTAGCCCCAGGAGAACTGGGACATGGCCTCCTGGGTGGGCCGAGGGCTTCTGGAACTTGCTTTTTTTAAAAAAAAAATCTTGGTGGCCATATCTAGAAAATGGGTGATAGCTTCCTGTCTCCTCTCAGGGCCAGGGGGAGCAGAGGCAGAGAGGGAGCCGTTCAAATAGCAGGGCGGGTTTAGCTGGGCAAGAGGCAGGACTACCCAAGAGTGACCGGGCAGGGGCTCAGCCAGAGGCCAAGCGGTCCTGGGTCTCACCACAGTGTAGACAGAGCTGAACTTGCTGGGGCACCCAGAGGCTGGCTGAACCTGTTTCAAAGATGACTTGAGGTCTGGGCTAGGGAGCTGTCTTGGTCCATTCGGGCTTCTATGGCGAAGTACCAGAAGCCAGGTGGCTTATCAACCACAGAAATCTATTTCTCACAGTTCTAGAGGCCAGAAGTGCAAGATCAGGATGCCAGCCTGGTCGGTTCTGGTGAGGGCCCTCTTCCGGGTTGCAGATGGCCGACTCCCCCTTGTAACCTCATGTGGCAGAAAGAGGGCAAGGGAGCTCTCTGGGGCCTCTTTTGTAAGGGCACTGGTCCCATTTATGAGGCCTCCAGCCTCGTGACCTAGTCACCTCTCGAAGACCCCCCCTCCTAGTCCCATCACATCGGGATTAGGATTTACCATGTGTATTTAGGGGAAGCGAGCATTCGGTATAACAGGTGTTGGTGCTGATCCCGTCATAGTACTGGGTTTGTGGAGATGAAAGGAAGGAGGCTGCTTGAGGGTTTGGGGGAGCCTTGGGTGTTGGGGTCCTGCTTGACCCCCCCACCCTTGATCCTTAGGGTAAGATCAGGCAGGTCATACAGGCTCTCTGGGTTTCTGTTTCCCCACAGGGACTGAACAGGAGGCTTGGTCCTGTCTTATGATTTCCCAGGAAGTGGGAGACTCAGTGAGATGAAAGGGAAAAATAGAAACATTGAAAACGAAACAGGAAAGTGCCCAAATTCTTGAGAAATCATTGGTGTATCAGAGGTCAGGCTGTGCTGGGCTGGTCACAGGAATGACCACATGAGGCCACACACCTGTCCCTCCTACCAGTGACACCTGGGCTTGAGGCCACGAGCCTGGATCCCAGGGTTCTCAACCCAACCCTGCTTCTGGTCCCTGTGCTCTTGCCTGCCCTCTGTGCCTCAGGCTTTCCAGCTGTAAAATGGGAATTTTCTGTGGTTTTTGTG
This sequence comes from Phoca vitulina, assembly GCF_004348235.1. Taxonomy (NCBI): domain Eukaryota; kingdom Metazoa; phylum Chordata; class Mammalia; order Carnivora; family Phocidae; genus Phoca; species Phoca vitulina. The sequence goes on from NW_022589705.1 coordinate 5,601,127, forward strand.
TGTTCCTCAGTTCATCAAAGACAGTGAGGAAGAGTGGGTCTTGCAGGAAGAGACAGCCTCGGGTCTGAGACAGGAAGGGGACAGGGAGGAAGTGAGGGACTGAGTTGGGTGGTGGGTGAGGAGCACAGAGCAGGCTTATTGCCAAGAAGAGTCTCTTGGCAAACTGGCTCCAGTCTGCACTGAGCCTGGCCGCATTCAGGCCTCTCTCCCTCAGCCCTTGCCGGACTGAGCTTGTGTTCTTGAGGGAGATCCTGCCCCAGGGTGAGGAAGAAAAAACAGAAGAGGCCGGGTCTCTCCCCTAATGGCAGAGTCCAGGAAGCCCCTGTTTCTCTTACAGCCACCCCTCAGTGCAGGCACCTAAGACGCACTCTGTTCCTGGAGGCCCCCTGAAGGAGAATTAACAAACCTGCTGGGGTCGACTGCATGGGCATTAAATAACCCTCAGCGAAGTTCCTCTTGTTGTCTCTGTCCTCCCATCACTGCAAAGCCATTCCTTCCTTCCTTCCTTCCTTCCTTCCTCCCTCCCTCCTAGTCCCATCCCTCGATCCCTCCCCGCTCCTTCCCTTCCTTCCTTCCTTCCTTCCTCCATCCCATAATCGCCCGTTGACCAGCTCTTCTCTGCTTGCACTGAGCTGGATGCTGGAGACACAGGGAGAGAAGATTGTTGCTGCCTTCAGGGAACACCAGCAGGTCTGGAGACCGACAAGGAAACACGCAGTGACCTGTCTAGGGAGGTGAAAGCTGGGAGTGCACCCCGCAAACCTGGACAGAGGAGGCAATGCCACATGGGGCCTATAGGTGGCAGCAGATGCCCACCACGGCTGGCAGGGGCTCCTGGATACCTGGGGACAGGTACCCAGCCAGGCGCCAGGGGGTTGGCCATGGAGGGAGACCGGCATCTTGAGTCTCTGTTCACCTCATCCTTAGAAAGACGTGTTTGGGCCCAAGTCCTCGTTCCTCCACTTCTTGTCCTGATGCCTTCCCCTCACGTTTGGGAGGCAGCATCAGAGGGACCTGGCTGCTCCTGGGTGAGGGCCACACATTCTACCCGCACCCAGGTAACCCTCATAACAACTCTGCCAACCAGCCGTCCTCAACCCCATTTTACAGGTGCAGAAACCAAGGCCCTCAGGGATGAAGGTGCCTCCCAAGTAAGGGAGCAGGGATTCAAAGCAGCCGTGTTTGACACTGTTTCCATGAAGCCCATGAGGCTCTGCCGACACACCTGTGGTTAGCAGCTGGGGGAAGGGGCAGGACCCCAGCTCAACTGAACTTTACAGCAGCCTTTCCCCGCCCGTTTGGGGATTCCCTCTTCCTGCTCAGCTGCTAGTCTTCCTTGCTTCTGCTATTCTTCCTTCCCACATCCCCGGCCTTCTGCTTACTATCCCACATTGCGGGAACATGAACACAATCTTCATGCCTGTCTATGCAATATTATAATGGAGATGACTTGTCACACGTGGTGTGGTTAACTGCTTACAAAGTGTTTTCCCAATTATGATCGTATCTGATTCTGAGCTTTCACATGAGGTTGGTAATTTTATTGTTCCCATTCTACAGATAGGGAAATGGAGGGTCCAAGATTTTACCTTAAAGAAGGTGCATTTCCCACTCCTTATTCCAAATAGCCTTCTGCTCTGGATTCATTAAGGAATACCCTTTCAGAAAATATATTGCTTCTCCCTTTCTTTTTTCCCCAGGTCTTTGGTCCTTCAAAGCCCAGCATGTGCCCCTCCTCCAGGCAGCTTATCCGGAGGCTTGCAGCGCACACGGGTCTTGCCTCTCCTTGGGTTCCTGCTCCGTTCCCCGCTGGGCACTCACAGCCAGGAAGGCACGGCCTGATGTTAGGGAAGCAGTGCAGGATGGTGGGAGGCCAGAGCGCTTGTGTGATGTGCTCGGCTGCAGGCGCCTCCCCTTACTACCTGTGTGACTCTGGGCAACCTGCCTAACTTCTCTGAGCCTCTTCTGAGCCCCTCCGTAAAGATGGGCTTAATCATACTGCCTACCTGGGAGGGTCTCTGTACCGATTCAATGAGCTGCCCACTGCTCAATAAATGTAGTGTATAAGGCAGTGAAAGCACCTTGAGAATGGGGGTCACGTACTTGGAGCTCCCAAAGTGCCTCGTATGATGCTCTGCACATAGCAGTTGGTAAATAGGCACAACTGTGTTTCCAAAGCCTGACCCCCTCTCCACCATGGCCCAATCCCCAGACCTGACTCTTCTCTCTCAGAGAACAAGGGAGGATGGTTTTACGCTCCCCTACCTTGTCCCTGGGGGTGAGGCTGCCCTTGCCGTATCCCTATCCTATCAACTGGGCAATTTCTCTCTGGGAACCTTGGAACAGGGGAAATAGGCTTTGGAAACAATAGGGCAGACATGTGTCCGACCCCACCTGCTGCTCATGGAGCCTCAATATCCTCATCTGTACAATGGGCCTGTTGGGTTGTTCCGGCGTGATTTGGGATGAGACATGAGAAGAGATCCTGTGAAATCCTTGGCGTGTCACAGGCTTAGCCACGGTTACTGTTCAGCCTGCCTCTTCTTGGGCCTTCTGGTCTCGTGTGCACTCCCCAGACTGAAACCCCCTTTCTCCCAGAGAACCCTCCCAACCCTGTGTCTTCCCTAATGAATGACTTATTCCCACAGGGCTTGGCACAGAATGGATGTTAAGCCTTTTTCCTCCCTCCCTTGAGCTGCCTTAAGCCTTTCTTTTGCCTTTTTGCTGCCTTTTAAATCTTAAATCTTCCCGACGATCCGCCCCGTGGTAGGAACAACAGCTGAGTTCTTACCATGTCTCCTGCACTGTACTAAAGGGCTTTCCGTGCATTGTCTGCGTAAATCTTCAGAACAGTAGGCACTGGCGTTATCCCTGTTTTAAAAATGAGTAAACTGAGACTTCAGAGGTTTCTTGACAAGAGGTAACTTGTCCATGGTTCCGGGGCTGGTTAGGTCTGCTCGTGGAGCAGCACGTAAACCAAGAAAATCCGACTCTAGTAGCCTGTGCTCTTCCCTGGTGGGGCTCACTGTGCCCATACCCTTTTGGATGCTTCGGCTGTGAGCCTGAGGGCGAGGGGCCCAAGAAGAGGCAGGCTGAACAGTTCCCCACGGTACCTCATGTGGGGCGCCCAGTGAGAGCTCTGGGCAGGAATCAAAGGATATGGCTTCTGGGTCTTACTATGTAGAACATGTCTGTTGTCTGTGTGACTTGGGGCAAGTCACCAGGACCTCTCTGAATGGGACCATCCTTGCCCATCTGGTCAGAAGGACTGGATGGCAGTACATATCTGAAAGCTTAGTGCCCTCTGCCTGAGTCACTGAGGCACCGGGGTCTACGTGGAAACCCCTGGTGAAGGAGTCCTGGAGCACCAGCAGGAGTCCACAGAGAGGCATCCTGCTCCCCCAGACCCATGCCTCCCCTCAGTATGAGGCTCTCTTTCTGGGATCCCCCGAAGCCTGTGGCCCCAGAGACCTTTTCCTTTGTCCACTTTGTATGGGGAAGTCACGATTTTCCTATGTACTGATTTATTATCCTGGGGCCGATGGCAAGGCAGTCAGTAATAAGTTTACCCATGGAACCTCGCTAGGTGGGTTCAGGGTAACCACAGGGGGACTGTGAGAGAGGATGCTGTGCCCAGTGATACCAGCTGCCCCCTGTCTCAGCCTGGCCCTGGTCCCCCCTGCGGCAGAGGCTGATAAGGAACAGCATTGCATAGAGACAAAGTCAGGGCTGAGACAGGCAGAGAACCTGGGTTTCTAAACTCCTAGCCCAGACCACACTCCACCCTTGCCCTTGAAGCTGCATTCTCCGTAATGACCTTGACTGTGCCCCTGACTGGCTTCTTCCAGGCTATGTCTCAGTTTTCCCATCTGGAAGATGGGGAATCCTCCTGACTTGTTCCCTGATGGAGGAGACTCAGGGTCCTCAGTGCTGCTTCCCTTCAAGTGTCTGTCACAGTTTATGGGCAAGAGCCCCACAGCCTGGCAGGAGAGAAAGCACCTAGCATGGCCCTCTGGAAGCAGAGGCATGGAGAGGGACTGTCTATCCTCAGCTGAGCTAGTAACAGGGGACGGAAGGCAGCCCTCAGGGTTTGGAGAGCTTTGGCAGATGTTCTAGGGGCCACGGGTCTTCCAACTCTTCCTTATCTTTCTGCTTGGCCCTAATTCCCTGTGGGCCCCATCTCTCTGCCTTCTTCCCTTTCCCTGTAGCTTTTCAACCAGTGTGGGGCAGCTCCCAGATACACATCTACCCCCTGTATCTCAGGATGGGTGCTAATTATTCAGCCTAATATGCCCCCAACCAGCTTCACCCTGCTCACTCTTCAGGACCCACTTTAAATACCGGCACCTCCTCCAGAAGCAGGCCCTGACTCAGCCTGAAACTGACTGCTTTCTCCCATGGGCTACGCAGCACAGAAATGAACCTTCTATGAGACCACTGACCTGTTTTCCTTGTATCAGTGATTTATGTGTGTGTGCATTGGTTTCTTGCCAAGCACAAAGTATGGAGTAATACTTAAATGAGCAAACTAGTGAACTGTGACAGGCAGTGCAAAGAACCCTGGACTAGGCTCTACCATGAACTTACTGTGTGATGTTGGACTGGCCCCTTGCCCTCTCTGGGCCTCAGTTTCTAAATAAGTACAATAAGGCAGATGACTGGATGTCCCCTAAGGTGTCTTCCAGCTCAGACCCTCTAGCATTCTACATTCTGTGCCTCCAGGATGGTGCTTTCTGCCAGGGGAGGAAGAGAGTCCCGCAGGGAGCAGCGCATGTAAACAGCCTGTGGAGAGAGGGCGGATGAGGGTGGAAGAAAGTCTGCACAGCTAAAGCAGACTGATGAGAGCAGGTGGGATGAGAGATGGAGGCTGAGGAGGCTGGGGATGATGACAGCAGACACTGAGTGCTGTGTTCCAGGCACCATTCTAGTGCTTAAATACATCAATTCTCATAGCAGTCCTGTGAGGGAGGTACTATAATGACCCCATTTTACAGATGAGGGGACTGGGATATGGGGGATTCAGAAGGTAACTTGCCCAGGGTCAGACTGACAGGGAGTGGTGGGTCAGGCTGCACCTTTAGGCAGTAAGATCCAGAACTCCTTGTGTTACTGATTTGAGTGTTGAACCATAAAGGTTCTCGAACTTCATGCTAGGAAGTTCTATGTCTGCCCTACAAGAGATGGAAGCTGTCGATGGGTTATGCATTATATCCTCATATCATTCGATGTGTTTCACAACAGTCACTCTGGCTTCAATGGGGACAAGCAAGGAACTAGAATGGGTCTAGGATAGTGTAGCATATATGCATTAGGAAGCATGGCAGTTGAACTTGAGAGTTACGATGGAAGCTTGGACTAGGGTGGGTGGGCGTGGTGGGGATGGAGAAGACTGGATCAAACTGAGAGAAATTTAGGAAATAAAATTCACATGATGTGGTGGTAAATTAGATATAGGGAGTGAGGAAGAGGGAGGGTGCTGTGGAAGAGAACCCAGATTCCAGAAGGGGATGAGGCTTGGGGAGATCATGAATTTGAAGACCTGTTGAGTGTGGCACTACCAGTGAGAGATCCCAGGGTAGATATCCAATGGCAGGTGGCTATATGGATCTAGTGAAAGACTTATGCACTTTTTGCCATAGGTAATTAATGCCACAGGCCTGAATGAAATTAGCCCTGGGGAAAGTACAGAGCAAGGTCCAGAGCTCCAAGTTTTAATGGACCAGTATTGGGAGAAGTCTACACAGGAGACCCAAAGGAGTGGCCAGAGAAAACCACTAGGTGTCCCTGAAGCCACAGGAGGACAATGATGAGCAAAGTCAGGTAAGACTCTGGTTAGAAAGTGGACTGTGGACATGCAGCCGTGGGTGCCGCCAGCAGGAGCTTTTCTCGGGGAGCAGAGGGGCAGGAATCCAGGGATAGTGGAGCAGTGATGGGAGGGGGTCAGGAGAGGAAGACAGCATAGAATAGGCAGCTGCCTGGAGAAGCTGGGCTGTAAAAAAGACGAAAGATGGTGGTAACTGGAGGGGAAGAAGGTCCAAGTGAGAGGCTTTCTCTCCCTCTCTCCCTCCCTCCCTCCCTCCCTTCCATCCTTCCTCCCTTCCTCATAATGGGAGGGACTTGAAGATATTTAAAGGCATAGAAAGGACTCACCTGAGGGGAAGAGACCATCAATTCAGCAAGACTCCTGAGATAAGCTCGGGTAGCAGCCCCTGCACTGGAACAGAAGAAAGGGAGGCAGGATGTGTGCTATGTTGGTAATTTATCTGCTTGGTATGGAAGCTGAGGGACTCCCCGTCTGGTGGCTATTCTCTTCTCTGACAAACAGGAAGCAGGAACTTCTGCAGAGACTTGGGGATGGGAAGGGGTCTGGAGGCATGAGGAAAATAGAGAAGGTATGAAATAATTATGGAAAGAGGAAAGGAGTTGACCGGGGAAATCAAGAGGATTTCTGGGAGGAATTAAGACACTTCAAGGCTGGGGATCATGGCTTTATAAGCCAGGCTGCCCTGTCCTCTGACTCCCCTACCACCACCAGAGTTCTTGGCTCTTTGGGTACAAATGCAGAGAAAGCGCATAGCTGGCTTCATCCAGGGCTGGGGCTTTGCCAAATGTTCTGATTAAGGATGAGGGACAAAGGATCTTGGCAAAAGCACATTATTGGATGACAGACTGTGGGATATAATAAGCAGGATATAGGAGAGAAGTCCAGACAGGACAGGCTGGATGAACTGGGAGAAAGCAGAGGACTGTGGACAGGTGAGAAGAAAGGGCAGTTTGGTGGGAGTAGTTGAGCCATAAAGCTGGAATGTGAGGAGCTGGTGGAAAGGGAGATGCTTGATGTGGTCTTCTTGGAAATGGAATAATCACAAATAATGACAAAGTCCAGGGTAGGACATGGGAGTAGATGGCCGGAGTCCGGATGTAGGTCCTTCCCTTGCTGTACCAGCATCAGCCTGAGTTTGGAGACCAGGCAGTTGGGGTGAAGGAGCCCACAGGCCTGGCCTTTCAGGCCCCGCTGAGTTTTGGGGGATGAGGGACAGGCACAGCAAGGCCCCCTGAGGGGCCAGGTGGGATTCCTTTCCACATATCATGGGTTCTGCTCCCAGAGGGCCAGGGGTCCAGGAGTCCCGGCTGCTGGCGCAGGACAGAGAGCCACAGGGAGAGGCTGCAGTGAGCATCCATGAATGCAGAGGGACGGCTACAGAACACCTGTTCCACCCCCCGTCCTGCGATCCCCTTCTGCTCCTTGACATGTAGCATGCTCAAGGCTAAAAGCCATACAGAACCAGCAGGACCATCTTAGCATAGGAGATTAGCCCATTTGTTGCCCCCTCCTTCAGCAAGGCTTTCACTGAAAATGTTTACCAGAATAGTCTCAAGTGTGTTTTATATAAAATTACTTCCTTCTGGGGAGCCAAGAGGATAGCTTTGAAATAAAGAAAAGTGAAGTATTCGTTGGACGTTCGCTTTGCTGTTCTGCCTGGCTCGTCTGCCGAGGCTCTGTTATCAGGCTCCCCCACTGGACCGTGAGCTCCTGGGGACAGCAGGGCCATGTTCAGCCATCTGCGTGCCTCAGGGTGCTTGGAGTGGGGCCTTGCATGTAGTAGGGCCTCAGTAAACGCTTGTGAAATGTATCAAAGTTAATGAATAGCTTGTGGAAACAGAAATCGAGAAAGTGGGGCAGAGACTATTGTACCTCTACCTACCTGGGATCCAAGTCCGGTCTCTCAGAATAAAACCTGTGATGCCCTAGTAAGCTGTGTGAAGAGCTGACAAAGAGCGAGAATATCTGGGTCACCTGAAGCCCCCGCCTCTCCGGCTCCTGGGAAGTTTCTTCCCTTCACGTGGTAGGTGAACAAGGCCAATCTGGAAGGCACCTCACATGCAAGGCCGAGTAAGTTAACCCTAACTTTGCCAGTAGCACTGTCAAGTAGCTGTGAGTAGACCACACCCCCAGCCACTTGTGGCGAGAGATTAGCAGAGATGTGGCTCAGTGAGCGTTGGGGGGGGGGTGCCAGGGGTGCCCTGCTCCCCAGGGCCCTGGCCCGCTTGGGAGAAGAGGAGCATGGCACAGTCCAGAGTTCACAGGAAGCCGCCCGAGGCCCTTCCCACCCCTACCCCACCTAGGGCCCTTGGTTATGAACCGACCTTGGATGGCAACCAAAACACCCCCTGGTGTGAGAAATTTAGAGCCTTTTAGCTGCCTCTATGCCACTCTGCTGTCTCTCATCTGATCTACTGATCTTTGCTTTGTGTTCCTGGGATCACCTTCATGTCTGAATGATGAGTGGTTACAGTGCTCACTCCTCTTTAAAGAAAGGACTTGGGGGGCAGATGGTTAAGCGTCTGCCTTCGGCTCAGGTCATGATCCCAGGGTCCTGGGATCGAGCCCCGCATCGGGCTCCCTGCTCAGCGGGAAGCCTGCTTCTCCCTCTCCCACTCCCCCTGCTTGTGTTCCCTCTCTCGCTGTCTCTCTCTCTGTCAATTAAATAAATAAATAAAATCTTAAAAAAAAAAAGAAAGAAAGAAAGAAACAGAGTTGAACTGTTGGCGAATGGCTTACCCGAGTTACCCTAAGGCAGAGCCAATATCTGAATGAACTTTAAAAAAGAGAGAGAGAGAGAGGACTTGGAGGCGGTAGGAGACCACAGATGCTAGGCGTCTGCGTGTCTCACCACCAGCTTTCACCTGGAACCAAGTGATGCGTGCACGGCTCCCAAGGAGGTGATGTGGGCAGAATTCTGAAGGTTGAGGAGGAGGATGCTGGGCGGAGCAGAACAGAGGAGCCCCAGAGGTCAGGGCAGGTGCAGCACGTGTGGGGGATTGGTGAGGTCTAAGTGGTTTCCCAGGGAATGGTCACCTACTGGGGGTTACTCCTCAAACAGAGGTTGGCCGTGCTGCTCAGTGTGGCCTGAGGACCAGTTATACCGGAATTACCCAGGAAGCCAGCGAGGGCTCTGTATCTGAAAAGTGCCCGTGGGTGCCCAGAGCGGGGCCACTCGTTATCACACCCACCTCATACTGCACCAATACATCTCAGATAGCATGTAGTCCAGATGCCAAGCAGCCAGGATGTGGCTCTGAGATCCCTGCCTTAACTCATCGGGCTGGGCACAGCGAGGAACCGAAAGCCTCTCAGCCGGGACGTCACCCAAACAGCTCGATTATCTGAAAGTCTGTGGTGCGCAAGGGATGGACCAGTCCTTTCCAGGCTCCTTCTTGGGAAATGTGACACGTTAATCTAGAATATCTAGAGCTGTGCCGGCCGGGGTGGCAGCCAGCAGCTTACAGGTGGCTGTTTTAGTAGAACACTTGCATCATCACAGAGAGCTCTACTCACCATTGCTGAAGAGAAGACAGATTCCGTTCCTACGTGTGTTACTCGATTTGACACTGGTCTCTTGTGTGTGCTGGGACGAGCGTTCGCCCCGAATGACGCGCTCCAAGTCTGTGTGAGGCAGCGGGACAGCCGCTCTACCTGGCTGGTCAGTTCGGCGGGGGAGAAGAAATGCAGCGGGTCAGCAAACACAGTGTAGCAGCGCTGACATTGCTAACTTATTACAAGATTCCCCTTTCAGCTACTCAGTCATTTTCCAGACATTTCGTGGGGTACCTGTGATGTCTCAGCATCATGTCTAGACGCTGGGGGTTCAACAGGGATAGGACCGCTGTGGTTCTTGTCCTAGCGGAAGGTGTAGTCCTGTGTGGTTGGGCATTAACGTCGCAGATGGAACGTGGAGCCCTACCGGAATGGCTTTAGATTTCTCTCCGCCTCTATTTTAACCAACTGCCTGGGATTTTCAGTGAAAAGACACAGTAAAATTCTAAAGATCCCAAATTGTGTTTCAAGGGAGCAATGCACAAGCCTCCCTGTAACTGCCTCAGGCTTTCTCCATGGGGCTCTGAAATGCAGCAGCCCGTCAGCCGGGGCCATCTGGACACATTTAGAACAATGGAGGTGAGAGAGGGGTACTCAAGGCAGCTTGGGAGGCCCCCAAAGGGAGCTCCTGGGGGCAGCAGGAGTAAACACAGGCCGAGTGGCTGCTGAAATGGTTTGGCTGTCAAGGCTAATGCACTGAGGTTCAAAGCTTTGAAGAAAGTCTGCAGGGCAATAACAACAAACGACTTTGATTTAATTACGGACCACAGACTTTCCAACTGACTTTTGAGGGAGACGGCACTTCTAAGATCCAAGTCTGGCGAGAATTTGCCATAGGTGATTTTTTTCAGGTTATTTTACAAACTGACATTTTTGTGAGACTTGGGAAATAAACAAGCCCTTTGAAATCCTGTGTGTGTGGGGCGCCTGGGTGGCTCAGTCGTTAAGCGTCTGCCTTCGGCTCAGGTCATGATCCCGGGGTCCTGGGATCGAGCCCCGCATCGGGCTGCCTGCTTGGCGGGAGGCCTGCTTCTCCCTCTGCCACTCCCTCTGCCACTCCCCCTGCTTGTGTTCCCTCTCTCGCTGTGTCTCTCTCTTCAAATAAACAAATAAAATCTTAAAAAAAAAAAAAAAAAAAAGAAATCCTGTGTGTGTGTG
>NW_022589705.1:5611763-5775601 GCF_004348235.1 Phoca vitulina
TGTGTGTGTGTGTGTGTGTGTGTGTGAGAGAGAGAGAGAGAGAGAGAGAGAGAGACACCGCAATTTTCTAATTTTAAAATAGCATAGTTCGTGCTCGATCATCATGTGGGTCTAAAATTATAACTAAAAGTCTTTTTGAGTTCTCAGAAAAGTGTGTATAGAGGTATGTTGCAATGTGTTTTATGAAAAAACATTTTGGGGAGGTGTGTATCAGGGGCTCTTTTAGTTTATATTTCGGGCAACTGTTTAAAGGGTTGACTGATGCAATTATTTGTATCGAGAATGGGCCTATTGTTTCCAAAATCTTCAGAGCATTTCTTGGGGACTTACTGTGTGCTTAGCACCCACCTGGCTGCGGAAGCAACACAAATACAAAGAGAAGCGAGAAAAACTTAGCTTTGTAGAGATAGCAGATCCCCAGGAGAGGCAGGCATAGGTCAGGCTGCACAGGAGGGAGAGATTTACCCTCATGGAGGGGATCTGGGAAGGCTTCTAGAAGGAGGGGGCCTTGGACCTGGGCCTGGCATGTTCAACGGTCAGCTGGCTCAGTGCATCAAAGAAAGGAATTCTCCAGCCTCCACCAGCACGTTCAGGCCTCTGGCCTCCATCCTGCATATTGGCAATTGTCCCAAAATTGAATTTCTTTTTTTTTTTTTTTTTTGCAACTTTAAGAATTCAGTTGGGGCAGATGGAGATTTACAACAAAACTCTAAAATTTCATTTGTTTTTATAATGGATTTGTGAAGTCTTTCTTGGAGTGAAATCCTCATCATTAAAGTGTATGCCATGTGCCTGAGCTGGGAAGCAGGATGTAGTGAATACACGAGCAGTCGAGTCAGAGAGACCTGGGCTTGAATCCTGGCTCCACTCTAGTGAAATCTTAGGGAAGTTCCTGGACCTCTTGAGCCTACCTAGAACGGTAGTCAAAATGCCTATTCTATGAAATCTATCTGTGGTTAGAATTTAATAAGGTACTTTGGTGTATTTCTCAGGGTACTGTCACGCACGTAGTAGGTGTTTGGTAATTGTTGGCTAAAATACAACTGACCCCTTGACTTCTCAGCCTCATCCCATCTTAACTCACCTATGCTGTGCTCTGGCCACTTAAAATTCGGTACAAACAATGGTGAAGCAAAGTCCTTTGGGTGAGGGATAGTTGGAGCAAAAGGCTTTTCATGGAGTTGTTTTAAGTTAAAGTCTGGAGGGAGCTACTTTGCATGAGGAAAGTTCTGGTCTATCTTGTCAAAAACACCCTCTCTAGGCAGTCCAACTTGAGGTAATGGAGCAAGATTCATGTCCTTCCCTCCTTTCCCCAGTAGCCTATACTCATCTCACTTTGGCTCTTGTCACACCATGTTGAAATACCCTGTATTCAGGTTTGTCTCCCCTAGTTGACCATGAGCTCCTTTCAGACTGGGATTCTTCTTAATAATTTAGCAGCAAACCCAGTGCCTGGGACTAAGTTGGTGCTCAGTACTTGGTGAACCAATAGCTGGATATATGGGTTCAAATCTGAGCCAGAGCTATGGCCAGAGACCAATATCTGGATTCTCTTTCAGTCCACTTCAGGGACAGACAGGAGGCAAACTAAAAATGTTTATTCAGCATGTTATTTACTATCCTAGAAGAGCTAGTGGCAGCATTTCCTTAAGTGGGCAAACTCAGGAAACCCAGAGAATTTTAAGATTGAATGTTAGCTTCATTCTATCCAGCCTATTGTCCTGACTCATAAAGATTCTATATTTGGGTGATCAAGAGAAATTATGATATTCTCTAAGCTACTGGGGATTGATTCATCCCATCTGCCTTGCCTCAACTGTTAGATCTGGAACAGGGAGGAGAGGAGGATGTCTGGGAAAGTTAGCTCAGGTTGGGTACTGAACTAGGGATCCCAAAGAAGGAGAACTTCTAAGGCCCAGGAAAGCCATTAATTGATGCGTCTGCAGAGAAAGAAATGCTTTCATGGCCACACATTTATGTCAGTCCATGTCAACATTTCCTGCTTCCCCTTCAGTGTGAACTCAACAGTGGCCAGTCACTCCCTGATTCACCCTGTGTAGTAACCAGTAACCATTATTCATTCATTAATTCAACAATGCAGGGGAATTTCTGTGTGTAGTATAGAGTACAAAAAGTACCATATTAGCAAACATGAAAGTATATCCTAATATAAATCTGTCCTCAAGGTACTCATGGTTTAATGATACAGATTACTAGGTGCACACTTACTAGGTACAGCAAAAGGTAGGAAATGAAACATTAAAATCAGTTGAAGGGCCATGGGAGGCCAAGAGAGCGGACTATCATTGCCACTGGTAGGCAGTATTACCAGTGAGGTTTTGAGAGGCTTTAGAAGTAAATAGGTTCAAACCCCAGATTTACCATTTACCAACCATATGACCTGTGGTAAAGTACTAAACCTCTGTGGGCCTCAGTTTCTTCATTTGTCAGACTTTTGTGAGGAGGGTTAAATGAGAAAATGGGTGTGGAATCTTAGCACACAGCCTGACACACAGAGGACCAGGATTTCTGAGCTCACTCTGCAGGCCAGTGGTGCTTTAACAATCACAGATGTCCAGGTATGGCGGTCAGGGTCACTGGGTTATAAACATGAAACGTACCTTCATTAAGCAAGAATTTATTGGGAAGACATAGAGTGCTCACAGAATTGAAGAAAAGCAGAAGAGCAGGCCTTGGAAAGGATAAGACCAGGTGGTTCTGGGGTCTCTGTGGGCATGATAGGCAGTTAACTTCAGGGGGCTTTGCTGGAGGAAGCAGCTCCAGTCAATTTTTATTCCTCTTTTCCCAGCCCAGGATTGGGACCCTGGGATAGTCTAGATGGCCTTGCATGGTCCCAGGCCTGTGCCTCAGTTAAAGGAATGGGGAACTATCACCTCCTCCAAGCAGTATGTGGGGATGGGTATTGTTTCCCAGGGGATAAGAGGTGCCTTCAACCAAATTGATCATGAGTGTTGGGTACATTGGAAATAACAGTTGTTCACAGCACAGAACCCACTCTATATCTACATAGTGGGCATCGATGTTGGGCATCAAGCATTGGCAAGTCTACTTCTAAAAATAATTCAGAGATGCATCAAAAGTTGAGAATCACTGAAAAGTCACTACAAAAGAGAGGAGTCTCATTAGTTCTTAAGGCAGGGAAGGGAGATAGGTACAAAATTGAATATCTCTTCAGAACTTGAAGTCCATTGTGAGGATTGGCATAGTAGGATAATGCTAGGTGTGATTCAGCCCTCTTGTCTTCTAGTGGAGGAGAAAAACACTATTCACATAGCTACAAGGATATGTATAAGGCTTTGAGGGAGCCTTGACCTTTCCTCCAGATGACTATTTTGGCTTCTGTGATGCCAGTGACACCAAGGTCAGTCCAAGGCCCTTAGCAAGTGAGTGGTCTGAGAGAAAGTGGGCTAGCACTAACTAACCCAGGAGAGGTGGTCATTCCTGCACTTGGGGTTATCACCCCCGCAGATTGCAAAGAGAAGAACTGTAAGTCAGTCTAGGGAATATTCCACTCGCTGGTTTCAGGACCAGCCTCTCCCACAGAGGGATTGGGTATCTGCCAGGTGACCCGTGGGAGTAACCTGCACTTTCTGAACTTTTCTGTAGCATTGGGGAGGGAAGAGGGAGCAGTAGACCTGGAAGTCTGCCAAGAGATATGGAATCATGAGAATGTGCCTGACTAGCTCTGGGAGGTTGCCCAGCCCTGCTGGATGTGAGCTTCGGGGTCTTCGAAGGACCAAACATTGGTCTAGACATTTTGCTCTAGGTCCATTAATCCTGATGACAAGTTCCAAAATGGCAAAGGGATTGCCCTTTGCCAGATCACATGTATCTATAGCCTGACATTAAAAAACTGACTTTGGTTTTTCTGTGTATAATTGGCACCCAAATATAGCTAAAGCAAAAAGAAAAAAAAAAGGAAAGAAAGAAGGAAAGAAAAGGAGAGAATTTTTGGCTTCCTTACCAGTTTAAAAATTATACCATGACATTTATTGCTTCCATTATCCAAAAATGTCCATTTGGAGAAGGCTTGCCTCTCCCTTTGCAGCCACCCCACCCATCCACAAGGTCTTCCCACACTGGTCTAATCAACAATGAGCTCTTGTGTCTGGAAGTCCCATTGTACCTTCTGTTCCTACCAGGAGAGACCCTAGACAGGATTAGATCACAAAAGCAGGGTGTCTTTGGGCACTTCCAGCCTCTCTCTGTATGGCCCATAAAATTCCAGAAAATGTAGATTACTATTTCCAGAGATATTTACCTTTTTATCCTTATCTTTCATTGTCCAAAGTAAGAGTTGATCCCTTATTGGATGTCATTAGGTTCCCTCTCTGGATCCCATTTCACTGAAGAAAGTAAGTTTTGGTCGAATCTTTGAATGTGAATTGAGAATTGATCATGTTTCTCTTCCTCAGAATGAAGAAAGAGAACAAAGCTTAATCCCAAGGAATAAATTTTCAGTTGTGGGATTTGAGGCAGCATCACTGGTGTGGAGGATTGTTTGGGCTGGGGAGGAATAGTAGAATATTGGTTTGGTGACCATAACAAAGGCCAAGATGGGAGTGACTTAGTCAAGGCAGAGATTTATTTTTTTCTCTATTCGTCAGGAGCTAAAGATCTTTCTGTCTTACTGCTTCGCCATCTTCAGAATGTGCCTCCACCTTGTGGTGCAGGCATCAAGTCCCAGCTCCAGATGTCAGATTCGTGCTACTCCAGCCAGCAGAACTGGGAAGGGGATGGAGGGGCTGGCCCACATTTTACAGTGACCCAGCCTGGAAGTTGTGTGAGTGGTCTCTTCTCATGTTCTGTTTTCTAGAACCTTGCCACAGAGCCATACCTAGTTGCAAGACAGTCTGAGAAATAGAGTCTTCAGTTGGGTAGCCATGTGTCCAGGCAATGCTATGTGACCATGGAGGACATGAAGGACAGATATTGGGGTGACCACTTGCAATCTCTGCCACAGGAAGCCTTCCTGCTGCCCTGTAATTCACACTCCAGTTTTATATCTTTATAAAGAGTTTATATCTGACCTTCAAACCTATCTCCTTGAATGCTTCCATCAATCACTCTGCTGCATAACTTAGAGCCCTAGTGACATTACTGCTGCTTTATTACCCTCACTTCCCACTCCTAGATTGGCCACCAAGTCCTTTGCTTCGACTGCAGAAGGATCTTCCACATCTGGTCTCTTCACTCCCTCTGCACCACCACTGCCTTAGTTCAAGGTTTCAACATTCCATCTCATTCCCTGTGTTACTAATTTGTTCAATAATCAATTACTGAGTACCTACTCACTAGCAAGTAATAATACAGGTGTTGGCAATAAAAAAAATGATCCTTGCTCCTCAGTAGCTCATAGTGTAACAGGGGAGACAAAATCAAACCAAAACAAAACACTCATGTAACTAGAGGCAATGCACAAATGACTGAAGCCAACTATTTCTTCCCCAGGCCACCATGCACCTAATTCTTATGCATTCTCTTCACTGCTCCAGAGTCATATTCCTTAATGGCTAAAATCAAAATGACACGAAACAACAAGTGTTGACAAGGATGTGGAGAAAACAGAACCCTCATGCACTGTTGGTAGGAATGCAAACTGGTGGATCCACTGTGGAAAACAGTATGGAGGTTCCTCAAAATGTTAAAAATAGAAATACCATATGATCCAATAATTCCACTATTGGGTATTTACCCAAAGAAAATGAAAACACTAATTTGAAAAGATATACGCGTGGGGGTTCATTATTCATATGTGTGTTCATTATTGTGGCATTATTTACAAAAGCCAAAATATGGAAGCAACCTGTGTCCAACAATAGATGAATGAATAAGGAAAATGTGGGATACGTATACAATGGAATATTATGCAGCCACGAGAAAGGAAGAGATCATGCCATTTGAGACAATGTGGATGGACCTAAAGGGTATTATGCTAAGTGTAATAAGTCAGACTGAGAAAGACAAATACCATACAATTCCACTCATAAGTGGAATCTAAAAAAAGGAATAAACAAAAAGTAGAATCAGAACTATAAATATAGAGAACAAACTGATGGTTGCCAGAGGGGAGGGGGCGGGAGGATGGACAAAATGGGTGGAGGGGAATGAGAGATATAGACTTCTAGTTATGGAATGAGCAAGTCAGGGGAATAAAAGGCACAACATAAGGAATACAGTCAATGACACTGTAACAGCAATGTAACAGGACAGGTGGTGGCTACCCTTGTGGTGAACATAGCATGATATATAAAGGTATCAAATCACTAAGTTGTACACCTGAAACTAATGTAACATTGTGTATCAACTAAAATAATCTTTTTTTTTTTTAAGATTCTACTTATTTATGAGGGAGGGGTAGAGAGAGTAGGGGGAGGAGCAGAGGGAGAGGGACAAGCAGACTCTGCGCCGAGCACAGAGCCTGACTCAGGGCTCGATTCCAGCGCCCCAAGATCATGGCTTGAGCCGAAACCAAGAGTTGGACGCTTAACCACCTGAGTCACCCAGGCACCCCATACAAAAAGTAATATTTAAAAAAAGAAAAAGCCTGATTGTGTCACTATTCTCTCTTTAAAATCAATTTCCACCCACTCCCTGCTCCCCTTTAGAATTAATATAAAGAAGGCAGGGGAGATACTCAAGGTTTTAACAAATGACATGGCATGAGCACTAAGCAACCAACAGATAAGGCTGTGCCAATGTCCATAGAACCAACCCTACAAGGAAGGTTCCTCTTCCTTTGGCCCCAAACTCACATCCCCTCTCCAAAGCCCATGTGCCTGGCTGCCCTGAGCTGCTCTCTGTTCTGACATGCCATGTGCCCCCACAACCCTGTAGTCTGCTTCTGCTGTTCCTTCTGATAAGGATCCTCTTACTCCCGTGGTGTCAAATTTTCTTCCTCCTCTTCTTCCTTGGATCTGCTCCTCCTCTTCCTGATAGCTGATATTTCTTGAATAATTTCTCTGTTTCAGGCACCGTTCCAAACACTTTCCATCCCGTGAAAGCTTATTTGACTCTCACAACTATGCGGTAACACAAGTATTATTTCCATTTTAAAGATGAGGAATCAAGGCCCAGAGAAGTTAAATAAACTGTCCCTAGTCAGCCAAGGCAAATGTCATCTTCTGTGTGAAGCTTTTCCAGACACATCTAGGCAGTTAGTTGTTTTTCACTTTGTGTGCCCATAACCCTTTGTACCTCTTTCTATTATTTCCCTCACTGTATTGTAAGTCATCTGTTTACATAGTTCCCCTCCTCAGCAGCAGATGATGCAGGCTCCAGGGCCCGGGACAGCACTTGGCATTCGATAGGCACTCAATAAAAGTCGCTGCTTATTGAAGGAATGTTTAAGCTCTAGGAAAAATGTCTTTTTACCTTTGTGGTTCCCCATACCATTTTATCAACAACTTCAATCATTTCCTAAAAGTGTCTTTTTCAGTTTTTAGTATTTTCTTTAGCCAGGATAAGCAACCTTACCTGAAAGAAGAGGAGGCAACCACCAATGTAGTATGAATTCAGGAGCTCTGAGAGAACATTTCTTACAAGTAAATGCCTACCTACTGGCTACCTAGAAGCTTACTGGCCAGAATAACAACTCTGATTTCAGGCTTTAACTGCTATCAGGATCCAGATCTACCTTAAATAACCAACACCATAAGCAGTTAGGATGCATGTCCACTTCCGTGTGGGTGATGATTGGTGAGGAAGCTTTATCACAGGACTGGTGGAGCCAGACAAGAGAGCATCGTCTGCCCATTCCCAGGAAAGGTGCAGAAATGAGAAGTGTCGTGGGGAGGAACGGGGCAATATTCACTAACCCAGAGCCAGGTGATGGGAGGAAAAGCAAGTTCACCAGATTGTCTTCCTCTCATTCTTCTAGAGTCTGAGCCTCTGCCCAGCACTGTCATTACTAAGGTCCTCAGAGCAGGAAAACAAGAGCCAGACACCACCAACTTTCACAGGACCTGGAATCTCAAAATGGCTCTCTTCCTAACCTTGGTGGTCTCTCTCCTTGGTTTTAAAAACAGTTTAAATGGGTAGCCAGCAAGAATACTGCCTTTCCATATCATAAAGTGTGTATAAAAAACACTCTGGGGTAGCAAGAATACTGTCTTTTCATATCATGAAGTGTGTATAAGAGACACTCTGGGGTCCTCATTAATGATCAGAAGCTCCTTCAAGGTGATGCTGAATGCCATACTTGAGAAGATCTCTATCCCTTCAAAGTATCTGGTACAATGCCTGACACATGGTGGCAAAGGTCTCCATTTCTTCTGACAAGTCATCCCTGAGGCTAATCAACAAGAAAATGTGAAATGATGTAGAACTGATTCAATTTTTAAGTTGTCACTATACACAGACACATATATTCCAGTACAACGAAGTCACTACAAAACCATAATTTAAGTCCTCATACTTAATATAAACCACAAACTCTTCATTTTCATAATCTCCATAATGATAATTGTAAATGACTACTTATTCTATCCAGAAAGTGAACCATAACTGAGTTAGACATTTCCTGATAGTTGAACATTCAGTCTGCTTATATTTTTTAAAAATAATTATCAGATTTCTAAAAAAAAAAAAAAGTAAACAATGACATTTCATTGCTAAATACTTCAATCTGCATCTCTCAACAAAAAGGGCTTTAAAAAATGTCAGTATCAGCATCACTCTTAACTAAATGAACATTTATTTTTTAATATCTTCTAGTATCTGGTCAATATTAAAATTCCTAGTAGTTCCGACAATGTCTTTTTACTGTTTGCTCAAACCTAAATCCCAATAAGGCCCGCCCACGCATTGCATTTTGTGGTTATGGTTTTTGAGTCCCTTTTAGCCTAGACTCCTCCACCTGCTCCCAATCTTCTTCTATTCCATTGGCTTTTTGGGGAAATTGGGTCAGTTTTCAATTAGAATTTTCTACCTTCTGGATTCCTTCCCGGAAATATCATTAAACATTCTCCTAAATGTTTATTTAAATGAAAAGTTGGATCTTAATCATATTCTTTGGTAAAAATATTTTGTAGGGGACCAAATTTCATATTGCATCAGCAGGTACATAATATAAAATTGTTCCACCAAAAGTGATGATAAATTTAACTGATCAGTGAGCTTAAGTGGTGACAGCCTGATCTGTCCATTTTAAAGCTGTACATTTCCCACCCTTTAAACCAGCAAGCAATCAGGGGAGTGATGTTCCAGTATCCTGCAAATATCCAATTCTCCTTCAATCTTTACCCTAATGATTTTAGCATCCATTGCTAAATATCACCTAAATCAAATATTTCACTGGGAGTTGCAAAATGTCAGTTTCTAGTTTTACCACTTCCTGTATACTTATTCACTGGAATTCTTTTGAGATTCTATTTCTCTCTAATTTATTAATGGGAATTCTTCTGTAAAGAAGAGCTTCCTCTTATTAACTAGAGCTATTTAGTGAGCCTGCATTCTGGTTAATATCGGTAGGTAGCAAACCACCCCAGACAGTGGTGTTAAAACAAGAATTTTATTATGTTTGTGGATTCTGTGGGTAAAGGAATTCAGACAGGGCCCAGTGGGGATGGCATGTCTCTGTTCTGTGATGTCTGGGCCTCAACTGGGGAGACTGGAAGGCTGGGATGACTCAGCTACTGGATGCACCAATGATTTGGAAGCTCCTTCATTCATAAGTTTCTTTGGGGCCAGAATGACTTGAACACTGAGTTCCGCTGGTACTGTTAACCACAGTTCGTACATTGGGACTATCTCTGTGGCTTGGGCTTCCTCACAGCATGGTGGCCTCAGGGAATCTGAACTGTTTTACTGAGATGCTCAGGGCTCCCAAATGAATGTCCCAGCAGACATGGCAGAAGCCCAACTGCCTTTTGTGACTTATCTTTGGAAGCTGCAAAGCATCACTTTTACCATAGTGCTTTAGTCAAAGTGGTGACAAGCCTGCCCAGATTCATGGGGAGGGGATACCTCTTGATGGGGAGGTAGAATGGTCACTTTGTAGAAGAGCATGTGGGATGGGAGATGCTGTGGCCACCTTTGCAAAATACAATTTGGTACAACCTAAAATATAGTTCCTACAGGAAAGGAAAATAAATGTCTAATTCTACCCATTTAACTATCAGTATTCAGGGTAAGAAGCCAGCGTAATGGATATCTTGAATTGTGACAGATTTAGGTATTTTCCTGAGAGCTAAGTGTGAGGCTTTCTCATTTTTGATAACATAATGCACTGATTTTTTTTTTAATAGTGTATTTTTATCTATTCTCTCTGGCACACAGATTGCCCCAACTTTGGCTCATGAGAGCCTCTTCAACTGGTTTCTGTGTCCTCTGGATAATACACAATAACCTTTGATAGTGTCATTGCTTTTAGGCATGACAAGGTGTGTCAGGCTTGTATTATACATTCCTTGGCCCCCTTCTGGAATCAGCCATTTCTCTTAGGAGCTCCAATTACTTTTAATGGAGAATGGTATTTAGAAACCAAATCTAAGCACTGAGGATGTTCATTCCTATAAGGCTGGTGTTGTGTCCAGGGCTTTCCAGTGGACAGAGCAAAAATAGAGTTTTATTTTTTAGTTTTTAATTTTTTTAAAGATTTTTATTTATTTATTTATTTGGTAGAGTGAGAGAGAGAGAGCACACAAGCAGGGGAAGCGGCAGGCAGAGGGAGAGGGAGAAGCAGACTCCCCGCTGAGCAGAGAGCCTGATGCAGGGCTCGATCCCAGGACCCCGGGTTCATGACCTGAGCCAAAGGCAGACACTTAACTGACTGAGCCACTCAGGTGCCCCTAGAGTTTTTTTACTTATTATTTTTTTAAAAATAGCCTCCACGCCCAGTGTGAGGCTTGAACTCACAACTCTGAGATTAAGAGTCACATGCTCTATCAAGTGAGCCAGCCAGGCACCCTGATAGAGATTTAAATTCTTAAAAAACAAAAGTGTGGCATGCGTATGTGTATCTTTAAATGTCTAAGTTTATACTAATATTTATAATTCAAATTTAACTATATACCTAATATCTTCTACCTAATATCTTTTTTATTTTTAAAATAACTTTTAAAATTTATTTTTTTCTTTTTCTTTTTTTAAAATTTGTATTTAAGTTCTGGTTAGTTAACATATGGTACAGTATTGATTTCAGGAGTAGAAGCCTAGTATCTTTGATTTTACACTTTCATGTCTTTTATACTACCTTGCAATATAAATCCTACACTTTACTAAAGCTATCTTAGAAAACAGAAAATAACTTCAAAATGACAATGCTAATCACTTTTAACAATAGGGTGTAATTAAAAATAAAGATTTTTTTCAATTTTTTAAATTTAAATTCAATTAATAAACAGGTTGTGTATCATTAGTTTCAGAGGTAGAGTTCTGTCATTCATCAGTTGCATATAACACCCAGTGCTCATTACATCACGTGCCCTCCTTAATGCCCATCATCCCATTACCCCACCCCCCTACCCACCTCCCCTCCAGCAACCCTCAGTTTGTTTCCTAGAGTTAAGAGTCTCATATGGTTTTTCTCCCTCCCTGATAAAAATAATAATAATAATAATAAAATAAAGATTTAAATTCCTCTTAAGTTTTTTGTTGTTTTTTTGTTTTTGTTTTTTGTATTTTGTTATTTATTTATTTTTAAATTTTGTCCTTGAAAAAATCACACTAAGCTTATACAGCAAATGTACAATAAGTGAATGAATGTCCAAAGTAAACAGAGATGAATCTTGCTTCTTTCTTGCCCCTTCACCAGTTCCCTCTCATCCTATAGTAAATAGTTTTATAAGATTTCAATTTATGCTTCCAGTGTTTCTCTTTACAAATATAAACAAATATGTATGCATACATACAAAATCATGTTTGTATTTATACCCTCATCTCTC
Source organism: Phoca vitulina (assembly GCF_004348235.1). NCBI lineage: Eukaryota > Metazoa > Chordata > Mammalia > Carnivora > Phocidae > Phoca > Phoca vitulina. The sequence goes on from NW_022589705.1 coordinate 5,623,670, forward strand.
TTTACCCAAAGAGTAGCATATTACTTGTATTTTTCTGCATCTTGCTGTTTTCACTTAACAGAATATCCTGAAGATCACTCCACGAAACTACTAGAATTCTTACTCATCATTTTCACAGCTGCATGCACTCCATTGGTGGCCTTACCATCATTTGCTTAATCATTCCCTGGATGATGGAGATTCAGTTTGATTCTAATCTTTTAATTTCAAGTAAGGCCACAAGTAATGATTTCGTGCATATGTTATTTTGTATTTGTTGTTGTGTTACTCTATCTTTGGGACAGAGTCTAAGAACTAGGCCCGCCAAGTACAAGGGTCGGTGCACCTGTCATTTAGCTTGATGTTGCCAACTCCCTTCCACAGGGGTGATGCCATTACATTCCTAAGAGCAATGAGGGGAAATTGGTTCCCCATCGCCTCATCATCAGAACGTTATCAAACTTTTAGATTTTTGCCAATGTGATAGGGGAGAAATGGTATCCCGCTGTGCTATTATTTTGCATTTCTCTAATTATGAATATCCTTGAGCAACTTTAATATTTTAAAGGCCATCTTTATTTCCTTTTATGAGTCTTGTCTGTTCATGTCTTTGGCCTCTTTCTCTATTGAGCTGTTGGTCCCTTCCTTCTTCCAATACCTATGAGTATTGTTTTGCCATGCAAAAAAAATTGTTTTTCCTTTTGATGTTTTTGAATTTATCAATATTTCCTCCTATTGATTCTTAATTACAAAGGTTTTTCTCATTCTCAGGCTGTAGGAATTCATGAATTATTTCTCCACTATTTTTATGTAATAAAGGATTTGACTATTCCCTTATGAGCCTGGAAAACTTTCACTATCATAAATAATGTTTATAAACATCTTTGTGCTTACAGCTTTACTTTATCCCTGTGTTTCAGATTATCTTCTTAGGGTAGAGGCCTATAATGGAATTTCTGGGTCAAAGAGCACAAAACATTTTCAAGATCTTGAAATGTAATTCCAAATGAACAATAATTCTTAAAAACATAGCAACAAATTCTGGGCCTCAGTTATGGACAAAATGTTCAATCTGCTTGTCAGTTTTCATAATTCAGAGCATGTACTATAATTATAGTGCAATTCCCTTGGGTACACATGCATAGCCAGGATGTCCCTATACCTCACCAGCCACATGGGTATAAATGAGTTCTTTTTACCCACTTATACCCTAATTTGCTGACTTGTTTCCTCCATTTTCATACTACTCAGTTCTTATATCAAAGCCTCCTCAGTTATTTGGGGGTTGGAGGGCTCATCAAATGTCTTTTGAGGAGCAAGGGTTCTTCCGCTCCGTCACCTTGTGTGTGTCCACGGCCCAGAAGCCCCTTGATAGATGCCTCGCCATTGCCACCGGGGAAGTGTCTTCTTTGGAAATGCTGCATCACATCCCCGGACCACCTCCACACTGCTTCTCCAGTCACCTTATAGCTCCGTTTCCTTTGCCCTCAGGATACTGAAGCTGTGCTCTGTTCTTTGCAGACATGAGGAGAATTTATATCTCTGCTACGCTGTAGGTTAGAGTCTCTTGTGAAGACTATTCCTTCATTCCTAACTGCATTGTTTATCCTCTCCATTGCTCTGTCTGCCCATACATGTTCTGTGAACCCATCACAGAGCCTCCCCCATCCAAAGCCTCCTGGCTTTCCTGCATGCAAACTCATGCTACAAACATGGGGAGTTACATCGGTGTAGAGAGCAGGGCTCACTGATGTATCTGATACAACAGACTGAACCGGAATTTCCCTGCTCTGTCTACTATTTGGTATGACGGATATGGAGGCCATACAGGGTAGACTATCGTTTATTCAATTGACACAGATTTACTAAGTGCCTAGGCATTACTCTAGGTATTAGGGATTAGACACTAAAGAAAAAAATCATTTGGTGAGAGACAGATAATTAACAATTGTATAATTTATATCACAGCAGATGATGGGGGAGGATGTGGCTATTTTAGACAGTGTTAAGGAAAGCCTCCAGAGGAAGTGATGAGACGCAGAGAGACCGAGGGACGTAAATCTCGAGGAGAGATTTCTTTTTTGTGAGGTGGGAAAAACTGAGGGGTACTGAAAGGGCAGCAAGGAGGTCATGGGGTGGGCAGAGCAGGGAAGAGAGAGAGGGGCCAGGGGCTGGTCCCATTGGCCTTGCAGGTAAGCACTATGGATTTTGTTGCAAGTGTGATAAGAAGTCTCTGGAGGGTTTTGGGCAGCAGAGTAATTATCCTGATTTACTTTGAAATAAGGTTATTGCAGTTACTGTGTAGTGAATTGTGTGAAGGCGGACAAAGGTGGTATTAGGGAGACCAGGGAGATTACTGTAGTTGCCTGGACTACAGTTCCTAGCACAATTCCTAGTACAAGTCAGATTTAGAATATTCTGTCCTGATCTCCTCCCAGAACTTTAAAAACTTATTCATTTGTTCACCCAATATTTATTGGACACCTACCATGAGTCAGGTACTATTCTAGTAGCTGGGAATACATCAGTGAATAATACAGATAAAAATAAAAATCTTTGCTTTCATGGAGCTTTTGATCTTGGTGGCTGGGGGAGGCAAAAAAAAATTAATTAATTCTATGCTATGTTAGATAGGGATAAGCTGCAAAGAAGAAAATTAAAGAGGTTAGGGAGTGTGTGTGTGTGTGTGTGTGTGTGTGTGTGTGTGCGCGCGCGCACATGCCTTGGGTGAGGTGGCAGGGATTAGGTGTTGGGAGGGATGCAAATTTCAGTTAAGATGACCAGGGAAGACCTCACTAAGAAAATGCTTTGACTGAAAGCCTGAAGGAGGTGAGGGACTTGTCAGACCATACAGGTCTAATTCTTATTTTGAAAACATGGTCATTCATGCATTCATTCAACAAGTATGTATGGAGCTCCTGCTATGTTGAGTGCTGAGGATATAAATGTGGGTAAAATTATATGTTCTCTGCCTTCATTAAACTTATAGTTCAGGGAGAAGAATTACCAAATAATTGTAAAAATCAATGTAAAATTATAACTATAACATGTACTAAGCTGAAGTACTGGTTTTATGACAGCATGTAATAGAGGGATTTTGACCCAAAGTCAGGGAATACTGTTCAGCTGAGGTCTAAGGAATGAACAGGCATTAACTCAACAAAAAGGGATGGAAGACCACCCTTTCCAGATGTGATAGATCGTCAAGGCCATCTGGTGGGAGGGAGTACGACATACAAGGACCAAAAGGTCTAGATGTTTGGTTGGGGAGGACACAGTAAATTTCTGGGCTGAAGATGCAGAATGAGGAAGTTGTTGATGTGCAAAGCTTGTTTTTTGTTTTTGTCTTTAGTGTGGGATTTATAAATTTCTCTCTTTTCTATCCATAAATAGACTTCCCTACTAAGGAGTCAGACCTGGGAAATCATGAGAAAAGCAAGTAAGATTCCATTATCTCTGAGATTAGAATTTATTCTGGCAAAATTGTAGAAGTTAATGCCACCCAGGACACGAGGACTTAGTTTTCCAGTTGGGGTGTGGTGAGGATGAACAAGAGCCAATAGGAAAGGTAGTTGATTGTAAATTTGTAAGACAGGGAGAGGGTAGCTATTTAGTTCTGGTGTTAGCCTTGTTAAAAACTGCTTTTTGTTGCTCTATAGGAATGTGAGTTTAAGAAAGAGTCAGAGAATCTTTATTATATGACAAACAAGGTCCTAGCCCTGGAGCCTAGCATCATTTTAGCATCCCACCAGATAGGGATAATTGGGCAACCAGTTCTTGTTTGTTTCATATTATTCAAAATAAACATAAAATATTATAATGTAACATGCAATCTCCTGAAATAAAACAAAACCTGTATTTGAAGAGTATCAACTCTTTACCCAATTCTTTTTCACATAAATTTCAGTTTTTAACTTATTTTTTTATCCTTTATTCAAATGAAGTCTTATGTATTCTTCAAATATTTAAAATAGATGAATGTGGGGCTTCATTAGTAGAAGGAATGAGGGGTCCTGATCCCCTTTCTTTGGCTATCTCCTTGCCTGAGTCATGACCTCATAGCCCCAACATGGAGACTTAAGGCTCTGCCAAACATAGTTTGGAAACCCCAGATCTAACTGATCCTTTCTTTTACAAAGCTACTGGGTGAGTCACTGTACAAAATTCATTCACTTTACCTACAGCTACTGAAACTGAATTCCTTTCTAAATTGGCTTCTATGGAGATCTCCCGGCATTTTCTGGGACAGTGATTTATCCATTTAACCTGGGAGGAATAGAGATTCCTTTCCAGTTCTCACTTGGTCTGACTTGACTTATATGGTGGCTCCTCTTCCCCAGAATGGCTCTTAATCATGATTTCCTTGCTCCTTATCTGCTGGGGGGCCCCCAACCAACTGGGCATGGCAGGAAGAATTGTGAAAGCCTGTGAAACGAGTAAAAAGGATGACAGCTTGTCCTGTCTGAGGCACTTTTCCAGGTTATCCCCACCTTTCATTGTCTTTGAGTTTCTTTGAGGAAAACTCTAAGTTGTAGAATACTGATAGTAATGCCAATAATTGTTGTCCCAAGAATTTCTAGTTATGTCTTCCGGAGATGCATTTCACTTGATTATTGCCCTGTAGATATGGACCAATTCTGAATTTATTTATAAATTAATTCCACAGTCTTTATGGTCAATATACGTGTGCACTTAAAAAAAAAAAGATTTTATTTATTTATTAATTTGAGAGAGAGAGAGCACCTGCTTGAGCCACACACATGAGCACAGGGGAAGGGGCAGGGGGGAGGGAGAGGGAAAAGGAGAAAATCTCAAGCAGACACCCTGCTGAACCTGGAACCTGACCTGGGGCTGAATCACATGACCTTGAGATCGTGACCTGAGCAGAACCAAGAGTTGGTGGCTTAACCAACTGAGCCATCCTGGCACCCCTATGTGTGTACTTCTTGAATGTTCCTTTAATTCTCCTGTTGCAACTTACTGGTTTTCTCTTTAATGAGTTAAAAATCATTGACATGTGTTTACTTCATATTTGTATGAGAATTATTTTTAGCTTCAGCAAAAATATCCTTTAAGAGGCAGGCACTGATGTTTGCCAAGCCCACTATGAAAGTAGCAAGAGGATGGTAGACACCTGTTCTGATGCTGCCAGACATGGGGGGAGAGGACAGAACTGAACTCTTAGGTCGTAAGGAATTCTTTTGTTTTTTATCCCCTCTACTCTCAATCTTCCCTTCCCTTGGTGGAAAGTCACTGCTGGTCCCTTTTGGGTCCTCTAGGGGCCTCTCTATCTCACAGTCTTCCAAATACTCTATGCTACATCCCTGTCTCTCAACCTTATTACATTTAATTGAATGTGCAATACCCGTGAGATCAGGCAAGTCTGGGCATGTTCAGTGACCATAAAGCTGACCATTAGAAGTCGATTTGTAGAGGCTCTGGAAGTCCCTTGGGACAACTCAAACCCAGGGCAGAGACAAAGAGGCATAATGAACAGGACTTAGCAAAAAAGCATTGATCTTGGCATGGGGGGCGGCATTTGAGAGAATAATTCAATATCTGTCACTCAGATTTATCTCCCAGTCCATTCTCCATAAGATTAACATCTGAATTCTAGTTAGAACAGAGGAGTTGCAAATGGAAACCAAACAAGCAGTCGAAAAAAAAAAACTCTGTGGGTCTTGGGGAAGCAGCATAGGCCACAGAGGGCTACCCAGAAGGGAAAAGGTATCAGTCTTCTCCCTACCTCTGACCTTGAGGTTGGTCTTGAAGGCTTCATTGCTTTCGACAGGATGCCCAGTGAAGTAGCAGCCAGGCTCAGAAGGGCACTGTTTGCTGCCATGAAAGTCACCTGGAAATAACCCAGGGGAACTCCAGGATCTGACCATGTATGTGGATGCAGTAGGCCCATGACCCCCACACTTTGGTCAGACCTAGAAACATTTTTTCAGCTTTTTATTCAACAAATTTGGTTTTAGTTTGTTTTTAAGCACTCAATGACATTTTAGTCACTGAATACAGACTTGCACAAATCTGCTTCCATGTAACTTATGCCTGGTGGTCCTAGCTCTGCCCTGCTCACTACAGCTCCCTTAAGTGTTTTTGGTAAAAATCCCTGTATTCCTTTATTGTAGAGTGACAGGCATCCCATTCAAACTGGCTTAAGCAAAAGTGGGTATGTACTGGTCCAGGTAACTGAAAGGTGAGGGAGCTGGGGGCGGCGGGGCCTGGCATTCCTGCCCAGCTGAATCAAATAATGCCATGAGTTCCACCTCTCTCCACCCATCCCCCAGTTCAGGTTTTCTCCATATTGACTTTATTCTCAATAATGATTGCCCCTCATGATGATCAAGCCGGCCCTTGGCAGCTCAAGACTTTACAGGGACCCTCGATCTCAGGAGAGAGATCTTTCCTTCCAAAAGCCATGCAATTTCATGAATTCTGATTGGTTCCGCTTGATCACACACCCCACCCCGAGTAGTGAGGGAAGCCCCTAGATAAAGCACTCTGATTGGCCAACTGGGTCATGTGCCCAGCCCCACTTCCACAGAGAAGGTAATGCCCCATGACTGACCGCCCCTTTGGAGCTCTGCAAATACTTTTTTTTGCTTCCAGACCTCAAATACAACGGTTCGCCAGGCCTCTGTCCTTGGTGAGTATGGATTCCGTAGCCAAACTGCTTTGCCTTAATTTTAACTCCACCGCTTCTTAGCTGTGTCCCTCTTGGACAAATTACTCTGGGCTCCAATTTTTCTCATCTGCAAAACTGGGATAATAGTACCTCCCTCATAGTGTTATTGAGAAGATTAACTGAGATAACATGTACAAAACAGTGTCTGACACATAGTAAGTGCTGTGTAAGTGTTAACTACCATCATCATCACCGTCATCATCATGATCATCACCATGCCTCCAGGGCCAATAAAACGACCAAGAACCTAAACACCATGTACTTGAAAGAAGACTCAGAAGAAGAAGGGCAGCATAGTTCATACTCCTATACAAGCCTTTGAATGTTTCTTTCTCAGAGAAAATATACTGGAGCCACTTTTACCAGGAGATCCGCAAGGAATTCAGCACTGCTGCACAGTTAAGGATCAATAGATAGACTATGCTCTGGTCAGAAAGTTGGAGTTTTAGACATCAAAGAGGATCCTTTCTCATTAAGTGAAGATGAATGGCATTTTCTGCATTCACAAAAGTATAGATCAGCGTCCTAAAAGAACTTGCATGCACCCAGTCTTCATCCTGATTAGTCACGGCACTTAAAAATCTGAGGGAGACAAGCATCCTTTGTGGACTTTTACATTATAGCTCTGTCTGTTAGACTTTGGTACAACTGTATCGGCTTTGAGATATATAAACCCAATGAAAGTGTGTCCAGCTTTGAAAGCAGAGGGGAGATAAGGCCTCTGAGAGCAGCTTTCTCATTTTATGCTCTTTACCAAACCACTTGACTTTTTGCCATCTCATTCCTAGCAGTTAGATCTGGGCTCACATAGGTGGGTGACCTACAATGAGGTTAAAAACCCCAGCAAGAGTGAGAAAGCAAGCTAATTAAGAAAGAAAAATCACACAGACACAGGGCCCATTTCTCCAAAGATGTGTTTTGGGAGTTAGATGTTCTTGGTAGGGCATTTGAGGTGACCAGCTCAGTGTTCCTGTCCATTCCCATTTCCTGCAATAAAACCATGAGAAGTGCCCTTATTCAAAAACAGAAAATGAATGAGCTATTTTGGTAACATTCCCTACAACCAAATACAACTCAGACCCTCAGATATCTGACCATACCAAAAGTCTTCTCTTTGACTTTCCACCAAGTGTAACAATACACTTTACAAGGTTTTATCCTCTAGGGAGGTGCATTCCCAAACAAGCATTTGTCATTTACTGAGCATCTCTTGTATAAGCAGCCTATCTTAAATCCTCCATATCTTCTACTACAATCAGTAACTGACCACATGAGATAGAGACATGGCAGAGGCCCTGTTGTCCCAGCTCCCAGTTTGGATATTCCTGACCTGAGCTCCAGGCATACGGACAAGCAAGTAAGCCTCCAGGTGATTCTAGTTCCCAAACTTGGAGCTACAGCAGCCCGTGCTGAGTGGAGTAGAGATGAGCTGTCCCTTCCCAGGGCAGATGGAAGGTTCATGAACGAAGTAAATTTGGGTTGTTATTTTATCCTACTTGGCTTGGGGGCATAGCAATAGATAATAAGAGCAATGAGGATAAAATTATCTGCTTCACTTCCAAGGTGGTTGTGAAGCAATGAGAATGTATGAAATTCATGTAGATTTTAGAGTATTATACAGAGTTATCATAGGAAGATTCAGGTAAGACACAAACATATCTATGTGCATGTGCCAGAGTTTCCAGCTACGTCCCACATCGGAACTAGATTTCTAGATCTGCCAATCTTGACTGGGGCCTCTCAGAGGCTCCTGATAGAGTGAAAAATGAAAGCAAGCCCAAGCATTCATAAAAATTATGGAATATCAGAAATATTTTATAATTAACAAATCAGTATTTTTATTAAAAATATAATTGGGATATCAGCAGTGTGATCAAAGGATTTATAAAAGATGACTTCTTAGCACACTACTGCTAGGCACAGCCTGACAATGAGACACACATTTCCAGCTGCATGAGTAACACCTTCTCATTCTGTCAGTATCTCTGTGACTGAACAAACTCATGTGGAAATGGCATCAAAAGTCTACATCTGAGGCCATCATGAATGTGAGTCCTGAACAGTTGGGCCAGGCCGTAACAAGCCCTGAGCTGGACGCCCTGGCCTGGCGCACCCGTTGCCGATGGTCGGAGCCTCTGTCCCGCGGTGGCTGTGTGGCCCCCTCAAGCTCTGGGCCTCCTCATCCTCCCACAACCAACAGAGCTGTCCTCCTGTGCCACCCAGTATCTAGGGAGTTAAAAAGCCTTTTTTTTTCCTCCTTTGTTCTTATCTTTCTCCCTTCCCAGCCTTCCTCCTACCAGGCCTCAACGGTGCCTCTAGGAGCCACTGTTTTGTCTCCTCAGAGCATTTAGTCTCTCTTAGTGTAAACAACACAGCAACCAGCACAATTAACACTCAGTTTGCAGAGCATTTTCACAGACATCCTCTTATCTTAGCCTCACATCCAAGAAATCATTATTATTCAAATGTAGTTATTATTATAATTTCAAGTTTACATGGGAGGAACAAGGCTCTTAGAGGTGAAGTGACTTGTCTGAGAGGAAATAACTCATAAGTGGCGAAGCCTGGATGCAGAGGCAGGTGTTCTGAGTCTGACTCCCATCTTCCTTCCACTCTGTCAAGCCTCGTCCCTGCGGGTAGACAGAGCGGCACCTCTTCCTACACGAGTAATTATCGCGATGGTGGTTGTCATTGTTCATCAGCTTGGGTTCACTCAATGTGCCTTTGTTTCCTTTTCCATGAAAATAATTTTATATATTTACAGAATAGGATTATGTAATGGAAACCCCACTGGGAATTCTTATATATTTTAAATCTCAGTTTACCCACTAGTTCCTGGTTTCTCGATGCATAAAATATAATAATAATAATACAATAATTACTGTGGTTACAATAATAGTAAACAACAAAAGTTTGTAGTGTTTGGTATTTAACAGTTTACAAGGTACTTTCACATATATGACTGCACTCGATTTTCACCACTTCCCAGGAAAGTAGATAGTATGCCTATTTTATACAACAACTGAACCTCGCAGAAGTGAAATGTCTAGTTCATGTTCTCTCAACAATTAAGAGTTTTCCGGTGGCTTCTACTAAAGGTTTTGGCTTCTTCTATACCTTTTCTGGTACCTCCAGTATGGCATGACTTGGGGTAGAACAGAATGTCACTTATTCTGTGTCCTAGGGCAGTGCTGCTGAAACTCCATCATGCATAACAACCACTTGGAGAGCTGATGAAACTCAGATTCCTGGGCCCAACCACCCTGATTCAGTAGGTCTGGGATGGGGCCCTAGCATTTGCATTTTCAACAAGCTTCTAGCTTATGTTGCTACTTCATGTCTGTGAACAATACTTTGAATACAGGGCTGACAGAGTGAAAGTGACTCATCCCTCAAAACGTAGTCCTCTCATCTCTAAGGAGGGTTAACAGTAGTACCTACCTCACAGGGTACTAATGAAGTAAGGTGTGTAAAAGCCCTTTTACACTTGCTTATAATGTATTATGTAAAATATGCTTGAAAGTTGAAAGAACACATCAGGGTTGCTATCCACATAATATTCTATGCACAGGGTGCCCATGGGTTTGTGCAACAAGGAGGTTTTCGCTAAATGAGAACCCACTCCATTCTACTTGTTGTTAAGAACTTTGAGGTGGGATTCCATTCTAAATCCAGTCCGTACTCAGAACGCCTACCTCCCCCTTACCACTGGGCACAGCTGATTTCCCCTCTGCGGCAGCTCAGCACCCCAGGAGTGTGATCACACTCCCCACGTGGGGACAACTAATGGGACAGGCAGAAGGAGGAGAGAGAAAGGAACCAGGAATCCCACATCCTCACCCACTACCATGTGGGCTTCTCTTTTCACACCAGCCTTGGTCAAGCAGCCAGACTGAAGTGCAGATTTTTATTTCTTTTCATGCTTCTTCTAGTTCAGGCATTACTGGGGACTTGAAAGTGCCAACAAGCGGTCAGTGAGAGGGAGAGGAGCCAGGGCAAAGGGCCCCTCAACCACATGTTAGTTCATCAACCTCTGAGTGAGAGAAAATCCTCCCTATGAGGATTCATTTCTTCCTCAGCTTTGGAGTTGGACGGTGTCACTGTCACTTATTAGCAGCATGGATTTATGTGGGTTACTGTGCCTCCTTGAGATGTAGTCTTTTTACTGTACAAGAAGATTAATAATGTCCTAATTCCCAGTGCACTCAGGAAATAGCAGCTGTCATCATCATCATCAGCATCATTTCACTCACCCAGGGTTTACTGTACATGTTCTATGTGCCAAACAATACGTTAGGCACTAGCAATAGAGAGGTAATAAACACAACACCGTGCCTGTCCTGGAGATTCCTACAGTCCAGTGGGGGAGCTGGAGATTAGCAAGACACGTGTTGAAGATGCTGCACAAAACTCACTACAAACAGGGGAAATTTGCAGAGAGTAGTAAGAGCGTCTGCAACTAATAGCCTTTGGATTCTTCATCTTTCCCTTCAATGTACCTCTCTAGCCCTGAAAAGGCAAATGTACTTGCCCACAGCTTAAACAACAACCCTGGACAATCGTCCTAGGTCAATATTCCCTGAGTATACTTGAACTGTTGCCTGGCTAAGCCCTTGCCAGCCAAAACTGACATCCACTGGGGTGAATTTACACTATCCACTCAGCGTGCTCTGTTCACACAAGGCATTTCATTCAGGTTTGGAAAGTTACAGGCTGACGCAGCTCTGGAGGTTTGTTTGACTTTTTTGTTTTTTTTTTTTTTAATGTTTCATTTCTTTCCTTTTAGGATCTGTGCCCTAGTTGTTCTGGGAAACTTGTGACCTCTCTGTGTTTTTAATTGGAAGATGTCATTTTTCCATGGCAACCTATCTTGATGTCCTAAATAGAGAATCTGTAAAATCAGTTTCTCTATGAAGGGCCACGCAATTGGAATGGGAGGCTGCCCAAGGAGCGCTGGTGCCCAGGCCTGGTGGCTCCATCCCTGGGGAAGGTCCCCCCAGCAGAGAAATACCACCAGGGGCTCCTGCTACAACAGACCTGCACCACAGTGGGCCCTACCAGGAACTCTCTTGGTTTGAGCTCATAAAACCCAGTTGTTGACAGCTGAAGGGGGGGGGGCAGGATATTGCACTGTCTGATGGCATGGGAACAAAACCATGTCAGCCATGAATTATGGTGTCTCCAGGGCCAAGAACCCATAGGTAGTAACATAGAAGCCAGACAAACATTGATGGGAAAGAGTTGAAACCAACCCAAGCTCCATGGTGGCTGAATCTGAACTCACCCTTTCTCCACAGCACCTCACCTCCTAAAGGGAATGAGTGTCTTCAGGAAATGATGAAGGATGTAGAGAAATTAGGTACTACGCTTTGCAAGTCACTGCTGAGGAAACGGTAGTTAAATCATTTGGCAAATAAATGATCAGTTTCCAATAAATGTCCTAATTTTTGTAATTCTGTTTTTCCTTTCTTCTATTTTTTTTTAAAGCATAATTTCCATTCAGTCAGGTAGACGTGTTGATAAAGAGAAGTCAACCTGACCATGGAGATTATATTGGTGCATTTTAAAATGAAATGGTAAAATGATATGCCAAGTCCTGCCTCTGTACTTGATCTAGATAAAAGGGCACCAAAGTGACCAACTCATTCAGTACACACATTAGTGAACCCCCAGTAGGTGCTAGACACCACCAACAACAGCTAACATCTGTTGACTCCTTACTATTTCCAGGAACTGTGTATGTATTAATGAAGGATTCATAATAAGAATATCAGGAGTTTTCCCCCGTTGACTGCTTATGATGTGACAAGAACTATGAAAACTGTCTTCACATCTAACTAGTTCCATATTCACTATTGTTTTCCCTAATTTGAAAATCGGGAAATTGGGATGTAGCGAGGTTGGGTGACTTTCCCAAGGTCACAGTCTGGATAAGAAACCAGACCATATTGGATCCAGCATCTGTCTGTACTTGTAATAGCTATAAATACTACTTCTTCCTACTCTGTGTAAGAAAGTTTCTAGAATTAGGCAAGCATTGTTGACGTGCTGAGCTCATTCGCATCTCTGGACCTTGCAATGGCTATTCCCTCTGCTTGGAGTGCCTACCACGGTCTTTGCTTGGCTGGCTCCTTCTCATCATTCAGGGCTCGGCTCAAACGTATTTCTTAAAATGCTTTTCCTGACCCCCACGCCAAAGCAGCCCTCTCCACCCCAAGCCCCAGACACTTCATCCCATTTTCTTGTTTTAGTTCTTTCAGTGCTTTTCACTGCCAGAAATTGCCCTATGTTTTATGTGTTGATTCTCCCCCATGACCAGGATGTAAGCTCCAGGATGGTTGAGACTTCCTCTCCATCATTGCTGTGTCTCTTACCCACGGAAGAGTGCCTGGCGCAGTTAGGTACTCAGTGGCTATTTGTTGAATGCATGAATGGAGCATACCGGTATTGACTTTTGTCTTGAGCACCAATTATAACGATGATGATGCAGCAGCTGCCACGATACTAACGGGTAACAATGATGAAGTGTTTATCATGAGTCATATGCTGTGCCAAATGTTTCTCATTGATTCCCAGGAGGTAGATACCATTATTACCTCCATTTTGCAGAAGAGGACACATCACAGAGGCTTAGGGTACGCAATGCTGGTGTCATCACGAGGCTGAGAAACCCTCACGGACACCTCCATACACCTAACATGAAAAACATGACGTTCTTGTGGGTGAAGCAAAGGAGGCAGCCAGTCAGCACCCATCATGGCAAGTCCTTAAGGCCGCTGGGGCCTGTACCTCCTTCTCAGTTAAGGAGGGAAGGTTGAAGCTTCATAATTACGAAGTGTCAGGTCTAGAATGCAGCATGGTACAGTGGAGAGAACCCGGGCACTGGTTTTGGGAATAACTGGGTTTGAATTCTGATCTTCCTTAGCAGCTGTGTAAGCCTGGGCAGTCTCTTGATCTCTTCCAACCTCAGTTTCTCCACCTGTGAAAAGGGGTGACAGCCCCGACCTGCTCACTCTGCAGAGATGTTGTGAGGAACCCATGTGGTAGGTCCCTGAAAGCAGCTAGCACTATGACTGGTGCACAGTCAATGCTCAATAAATGCATCTTTCCCTCCTCTGTTCCTTTGCTGCAGCTTACTCAGCATTTACCCCCTACCCCCACCCCAAAAGACCCTGTGATTTCTGGATGCTTGAATTCCATGTCCTCAGATTAAGCCAAAAACTATAGGTTACCTGTGGCCAGATGGCTCAGTCTTTGACCTCATTAAAGGATGGCTGGAAAGTAAGAGTGAAAAAAAAAAAAAAGATCAGGAAAAAGATTTCAAGGAAGAAAATAGAAACTTTTCTGACAGGGGGAAAAATGTGTGGGAGGAGAGGATATTGCAGGAACCACATAACAAGAAGAGCCCCGCTGAGGGAAAAAATGGTGTCAGTCAAGGATAAGTCATTGAGGACATGGTATTTCCTCTGCTCCATTTGGAGAAGGGTGCACGTGGGGAGTGAGCTGCAGTAGCTAGCTAACAGCCCCTGGCACCCAAGGCCTCCTGTGAATGGATGGGTGCTTCAGAGTGGATGCAGGTCCATGGGTCCCGCCGGGCTGCAGGCCAGCTGCACCTGGCAGGTAAGGCCCAACCTGAGGCCCAAGCAGGGCGGGGGTGAGGATCCGACACCGTGCTCAGCTGCTTTTCAGCTTCTGAAAACACCTCGCAGCCCTCTATTTTAGGAGACTCTCTTAGGTCATGAAAGTGTGAAGCAATGTTAGAGGTTGATGGGCTAATCAATTCTGAGGGGTTTTTAACTTCACGGAATGGTTGTGGCAAGTTGTTTAAATGGATATTTAACTTATTTTTAAATTGATTTTTGTTTTCTACAGGGAGGGGTGGTTGGATGAGATTAAGCCTCCCCTGTGAGGCAGTGTTCCTTCTCTCCTCACGCACAGGATGCTGGGAACTGCATGGGTCCCATCTAGGACGGCCGTTGGACGGCAAGGATTGCCCTCTTGGCATGGTAGGGTGGGCTGTGGGCCCGGTGCCTCAGTGGGGTGAGGATGTGCAGGAGTGACAGAGCCCAACAGTGGCCATGCCTGATGCTGACCTACCGTAGTGGTCCTCGTCTATATTTCAGCAAGATCCCACTTCAGGTGATTAGTGTGCACATTCAAGTTTCAGAAGCACTGAGCTAATAAAAACATTCCCACTTCTCTCAAGGTGTCCCTGCAATCCCAGGCAGGGAAATCCTCAGATGGAAACAGCTGAACCACAGAGTAAACCGTCTGTGTGTTGGCTGACCACCATTCAATCAAGCTTGGGTTTCTCATTATGGGGAATAAATCTCATCTCAGGCTGAACTTCAGCCTTTCTAGAAAACCTCTCTCTAGTCCTTTCTTTTCACATCCTAGAGACTCTCTCATGAGTTCCTGATTGATTAAGGTAAAGGGAGGTCAGGAGATTAAAGTGCATGCTTCAGAGTCAGCAAAACTGGGTTTCCATCTTGGTTCTGGTTTTTCCTGGCTGTGTGAACCTAAGCAAACTCTTACATGCTCAGGCCTTGGTTTTCTTATCCATGGAATGAGGCTAGTAAGAGCCCCTATTTCATGAGGTTACAGTAAGAATTAAATTTAAAAATAGATGTAAAGTGCTGTCACGATTTAAGTGCCCCAAAACTGGCTGCTATTACTGCCATTATTAAGCAATGATACTGTATTATAATTATTCCCAGATGCTGTCACCTTGCTCATTCATCCCAGGAACACATTTTCACACTAGTATTCTCTTGGTAATTCACTGTGGGTATCTGGAGATCCTACTTAACAAAAAATTAATCTTCTGAGAGTGTACACTATGAAGACAGACATTTATTTGCCAGTCCTGAAGAAAAATACCAGTGAAATTATATGGCAGTCCCAAGAGTAAAAATAGACTTTTAGAAGGTTCATTTCAAACCACTTGCATTGTGCCAGTTTTAGGATTTTATTCCATCTATTTGCAAAAGTGTTTTCTTTGTGCCAATTACTAGGCGAGGCAGTGTGTGAATAAGATATGGCCCTTGTCCTCTGGCAGCTCACAGCGTAGCTGGAGAGACAGACACATAGACAAGAAACTGGAAGAGCTCAGAACATAACGCACTAGTGGAGCATGGCAAGCTTGCAGGGTGCAATCATAACAGCAAGGAGGGGGCCTAAGTTAGTACTGGGGAGGAGGCAGGGAAAGAGTGATTTTAGAGACTGAATTAAGTTTTAGGGTTGGACAGATGAAAAGGTAGAGAAAGTATTCTGGGCAAAGAGAAGAGGCATAAAGGGGGTGTGTGTACGTATGTGACTTACAATAATGTGGTATTGCTGGTTAGTGGACGGACAAAAGGCAGAAGTCACCTCTCAATGGGCTTTAGATTTCACACAGAGGAGTTTATTCTATAGCAAGGGGGTGGCTGTTGGGTAATTTAAGCAGTGGAGTGTTGAGGTCAGATTTGAGTTTCTGTAGGATCCCTCCAGTGACTGTGCAGGACACAGTGGAAGGGCAGGCTAGAGACAGCTGTAGCAGAGAATAGAGAGTTGGAACAGAGAAAAAGGGCAGCAGTGAGGGGATATTTAGGAGATAAAATTGGATCTGGATGTGAGAGGAAGATGATTCCTGGTGTGCAAATAGGTGGAAATGTTCAGCAAACAATTCAGTACACAAGTGTGGCAGACACAGATCTTTGCTTACATAACAACCATCCCCTACATCCTACCGTCCTCCTGCTAGAGCCTCAATTTATTGACTTAGAGACAGATCCTTTGATTATGTAGAAGGGTATAGACCCAACCCCTATGGATGAAGTATGATTGATCTAAACCAGTTGTACTAATCTCTTTCCCCTTCGCCACTTGGTCAAATTGTGGGCAAGTGACTCATTTATTCTAGCTGATGAAGCATAATGAGGGGCTTCCCTTGATGCATAGAAAGACATGCAATGGAGGAAATAACACTTGTTCATTTTCCTTTCTTCCTGCCCAGAAGTGAGCATAACCCCCATAGCCCACATATCTCTTTGCAACAGCCATCTTGTGGCCATGAAACAAGAGTTTGAGAACAAAGCCAATACACTGAGGATGGGGGAGCAGAAGATGACCCCTGGTCCCTGATGATACTTTCAAGCATCTGAATAAATGCTAGCAGCTACTATCTCTGAATTTCTTGTTAAGTAAGGTAAAAATGTTCTGTTAGTTTAAGGCATTTGTTTTATTTAGGGTAGGATATAGTAAGGTAATGAATAGACTCCAAAAGTAATGGCTCAGACATGATAGACATTTACTTCATGGTTTTGGTTGGTTAAGGCTGGATGTTGCAGGTTGGTGGTGGTGGAAAGCTCAGAGACACAAACTAATGGTGTCTCTTCTGTTTTCAACATGTGGCTTCTAAGGTTGCTCTGAGCAAAGAATCAGCCAGAAGGGGGAAAAGGGAGATTTTGTAGGCCAGGTCCCTAAATGGCATATATCACTTCCACTCATATTCTACTGGAGAGAACTGAGTCATATGGCCACATCTAGCTGAAAGGAGCACTGAGAAATATAGACTAATCAGGAAACCATATTCCAGCTTCTATGGAAGGATGGATTTTGTGGATAGCTAGTAGACTCTGCCACACCACTATAAATTTAATTTTACTGTTGTTGTTACTTGCAACTAACAGAATTCCTAACTGATCCAAGGGGTCTGGAGCATAAGGGAGAACTTGAAGTATATCATACAGTTTTTCCTTGACTGTAGTATCTGTACTTTTCAAGACATTATTATATGTGATCAGTAAAACCAATGGAGTGATGACATCACCTAGGAAGAACACAGAAAGTGAGAAGAGACACAGAGATAGAGTCCTTTCCATTGTTCACGGGACCCATCCAATCCAGAATTCTCCTTACTGTGTCATGGCTCAGATGAAAGAACAATTTTATAGATCAAGGTTGCTCAAGTATTTTTGTTTTGGGGGGCTTCTGGGTATAAAATCCAAGTGGGACTGTCTTTGCCTTTGTTTTCTTTCTATAAGGCACTAACTTTGACAAATAGCTGAAAAAAATTCTTGAGCAAAATATCTTCAACTTCCTTCCTTCCCTGGTGAAGATATGTTATGTGGACACCTAGCAACACAGATCCTGAGATAACTTAATGTGGGAAATGCTCCAAGTGCAGTTCTGTTCCTTCCCCTCTTCCTTATCCTTACTCAGGGTGGGAGACTGACTTTTCTGGTTCTAACTGTACAAGACCACACTAAAAGCAATAGATGTGGGCACTGGAACTTTCCTCCACCAGGAATCTACATTGGCATTTGAATTTTCTTGGAAGGGTGTCCCCATTAGGCAGTGGTTTTTCCTGATAACTTTAATCACTCTAGAGTAGGTACTGATGACTCCTGGAAGCCTGAGTTGACACAGCCTGGGAGGTCTCATGGGTGTGCTGTGTATACAGTCATGGTAGCCTGTCAGACGTCCTCCTCCAAACACTGTGCCTCAAAGCTCCCAATCCCAGTAGCTAGGCAAAAAGAGAACATTCACTTGTGGCTTGGTTTGGAGACTTGAGGATATGGGCACTAATTAGCTGGAGTCCTATCTATTTGTCATTCAGATAAATTCCACCAGGGCAGGAGCCATATTATATGCATTTCATTGCACTCTCATCCTTGCCATGCTCTGTAAAACAAGGATAATAATAACTAGTGTACGTGGCGTTCTTACGCCAGCCATCATGCTATGTGTTTCACCAGAGAGATCTCATTTAATCCTCAGAATAGCTTGATCGGGTAGGCAGTGTTACCGTCACCATTCTACAGATGAGGAAAAAAAGAGGTTAAGTAACCACCCAAGTACCAGAGTTCACAAATGGTCCAACCAGGATCCAAGCCCAGCAGTTTGAGTTACTCCTACCCTAGAATGCCCCCCATTAATCCTTGTTGTAAGGATTAAAGACTGAGGTGAGGCACCTTGCTGGCACCCAAGAAAATGCCCAAAAAATGGCCATTATCTTCATGTCATCATTCCTTCTGAATAGGTGGCTATTTTCTCACAAGACTGCGAAGCAGGCTTATACTTAGGTGAGTGGTCTTGTTTCTTGTGTGACTATAAGGAAGCTATGCAAAGGTGATTCCTTTGTTAGAAAATGTGGGGATTTTGTGACATGGTAACAACTGAGGTCTTGGTGACAGGCAATATCTGGGGGCCCAGAGAAATAAAAGGTCCCAGGATCAATCTCCTGGCGCTTTAAGTTATAAGCTTTTACTTACTAGCAGTATTTATGAGTCCCTTGGAGAGCAACACTAAATTGAATCAATTAGTGGTTATTCTGATCATTTTTCCTTAATAAAGCTTGTTTCCAATATAACAGTAATATAAAAATTGGAAAATCCAATTGAATGAAACAAGAAGAGGAAAAAATCAACATAATTCTACTGCTCAGAGACAATTCCATTGATATTTTTGTGCTCTAATTGACATTGTATTCATTTTTTAGAATTTGCTGTGTTGATAGCATGAAAGACCCGTGAATTCCCATGTACCTGAGTCATCAAACTTTCTAAATCTGGTCCCTTTGGCTTGGGACACAGAGAGGCCCTGCTATTAGTTGGTTTTTGGCCCTAGAGTCTCAAGGGTGTAGTAAGGAAGATCCTGGCAGGGCAGTGGCCAGAGGGGCCCCTCTGGACAGGGTGACAGAGGCCCCAATATCTCAGGGAAAAGCACTCCGCTCTGAGCCAGTATTCTGCACAAGGGTCGCCCCAGTCCAGGAGGAAGTTTTCCTGGGCCTGGTTCCCACCCTCGTGGTCACATCACAGTGACGCAGCAGGAAGCCGGCCTCCCCAGAGCCCAGGTCTCTCACAGGAAAGTGTTGTCAGAGGTTTCTGCATGAGCAGGCGGTCCGTGCACACTGGGTTCGCAGCAGCATTCCCAACCCGCAGGATTTGTTCACAGGCTGGAAGGCCGGCCTCAGGGCTGCTCTGTGGCGTTTCCTCCATTTGGTCCCAATACTTGCAGTAATGCCTGTGGTGATGCCATAAATCAGCTCTGCTCTGCTTTCCCCGAGAGACTTCCAAATGGATTGCCCTCCAGGCAGGCAGCGTGAGATACCTCCTTTCGGATGTCATGTACTGAACAGTGATTGACCAGAGGAGATTTATTTTCCCGTTGAACAAAATAATGCTCTGAAGGCTTGGACGTATTTTTTGGCCTGATATTTTTTGGTGGCCACTGAGAAGAAGGGAGGGTCTCTGCATTCATCTGCTCTCTGGATGGAATTTGTTTCTTTGTAGGGGAGGTGAATGGCAACGCCATGCTCTCCTGTTGATGTCTGCTCCCTAGTCCTTGCTTGATCTTCACATCAGTGATAAGCTCACCCTTGGAGGTCCTTCTCCCAATGTTCCTTCAGTTAGAGGAAAGAGCGAAGGAATGGGAGTCCAAAATCCCATGAGGCAGCTGCATGCCTGCTATACCCACTGCTTGAAATTAGGCAAACTAGCTTACCTCTTGGGGTTCTGAGCATCCTTGAAAGTTTATTCTCTTAACTGGACACTTAATTAACTGACATTCTTGACAGCTGTCAGTCCAAGCACACGTGATACACATGATAACGATCCTTGGGCCCTGTAAGATCCCAAGTCACCTTCTGAGCTCCCTATATTCTCAGGGCTCCATGCCTTTTATTTATTCAAATTCCTTGAAGATTGGTGATTCGTGTGCATCAATTATGAAGACTCTAGTAACCAGAAGAGTGGACTACCAGAATCAGACACGAGGTGTTACCCCAATCCTTCAAACTTTATTTTGGGGTTGATGTCATGAAGTGTGTCACAAGACACCAGCAGGGCTGTAACACACATAGGACCAGGTCTATCATGGACACCCAAGAAGACTTACCGTAGGTGTAGGACAATGGCTTTAGGTGACTTTAGAGTAGGTAAAGCCCACTACTCTAGGAAGTGCCATCTTTTTGCTCCACAGACTTAGAAAACTTCTGTTGCTCAAAAAGGTTCTTGAGCTTCAGATAGCTCTAACCAGGTTCTCTCTCTGCTGCTGCCACTTCCCAGCTGTCCTGTGGCTTGCTGTGCTCTTTGAGGTCTGGCTTGCTCTCTCTAATGGCATTCAGCCTATGCTAATTGTACATCATCACGTGGCACAGGTGGTTGTGTTACAACAAGGCCACATCTTAGCCACTGAGTGGGCTGCAGATCAGCTCAAAACTCAAGGTGTATGTGAAGATGAATATGAGTTGGGGGATAAGCCCATGTCTCAGAATCACTGCTCCATAGGGCTAGGGCATGGTTAGGCATTGTGTTTCATTCTTCCTCTGATGGAATATTCATTGAGACTTCTATTTTCACAGTTTCTCCTGGGGACCCCAATGTGACAAGTAACTCCACTTTCTAAAGAAGCTGCTAGACCAGCCATGTAGGATTTGCTAAGAGGTGGTCCACCGCCCCCTTCCAGCCTATATATAGGAGAAGGCTAGAGGTTGATCAAGGATGCTGGGGAGTAAGGATTTCTTCAAAGCAGCTTATCTGAGTGTCCTGTATGTCCCCCCCTTCCCCCTAACCCTGCCTCCTAGTGAGAGTCAGAGGAAAGCTTTTTCTTATCCTCTTTTCAAGCCAAGTGAGGAGAGCCTGCTGCCCAGTGCTGCTGGGAGAACACAGCAGGGAGGGGTGGAAGAGCTCCAGAGAGGACATGACCATGTCCCTTGGAATCTGCCTGAATCTCCTGGGGAGAACCCTAAAGGAGAGAGGTCGAGCAGAGCTGTTTATGAAAGTCAAAAGAAGACCACATCGCAGACTGGCTACCCTTTCAGCAGATGTTGTGGAAGACAGCTGGGCTTGAACCTTCATGACAGAACCCGACCCTATACAGATGACCCTAGGCAGCAGCTGCCAGGGGACGATGCCTGTCACCGAGTCTGTATACCCTGACAGAGCAGTACTGCACCTGCGCACCCCCAAGAGCAGGGACTCAGGAGAACCCACACAGACGGAGAAAGCCATATTTGGGCGCTTGCCTGGCTAATCACAGCAGCTCCAGCCATAACATAACACTTTGCCCTGTCCTTTCATTTCCCTTCCCCTGACCTCAACCGTGGAGGCAAAAGAAGCAACAGACAAGGAGCTAGAGAGAGAAACAGCAAGGCAGAGGAAAAAGCAAAGTTCTTTCCTATGCAGGTTGCCAAGCTGGGGCCAAGCCCAATGGGGTAGAAAGGAAAATAACCCTCTGAAGTGGATGAGAAATTGAAGTTTTGGTTTAGTCTGGATTGCCGTTTTGACCCCTGAAAACGAAGAGTGTTCACCCTTGAAACTGGAAAGTACAAAGATCCATTCTCGATGCCATCCGGTGTAGAGAGATGGGCAGATTGAATTCGAAGGGTAGTGATGACGGAAAAATTCAGCTTTCGAATCCAACCTCTTCAATAAGTGGGTCACATTAACACTTTGGAGTCAGACTTTCACTTCTAGGAAGATTGAGTAGAGATATTTTTCTTACTAAGTCCAACTAAAAACCCTATTTTTATATTTTATATAAAGAAGGAGAAAGAGGAGGAAAGTCTGAAAGGTGGAGAGAAGAGGCAAATGGACTAGGGACCTCAAGATCCAAAGAGTGACACATGGATGAATTTATAGGTTTTCTTTTTGCCTCACACCTAGACTGGGTGCTGGAGAAACCAGCAACATAGAAATGCCTGTGGGTCAGACATAAAAAGCCCCAACAAGAGCCTCCTCTCTTTACACAAAATACCAGGAAAAGAGCAGCCTACCAAGAGCAGCTTTTAAACAAAAACCATTATACTCTAATCAAACACCAAAGAAAAAAACTATGGTCTCCAACTTCACCAACACCAGCCAAGAGCAAGTCATGAGCCTGGACTTCTACCCTATCTCTGTGCTGTGGTGCCCTAACCCCACCCTGTCTGCTGTCTGAGAGGTGAGGTGCCAGGGCCGACCCAGCAGGGAGCTGGGACTTTCATTCCCCACTGGTTACATTAAAAAAGCAGAAATGCCTCAAATAATCCAGATGCCTACATGAGGAATCTAGAAAAGAAAAGAGCAAAATAAACCCAAAGAAAGTGAAGGAAGGAAAAAATAAAGGTAGGAATAGAAATCAGTAAAATAGAAAACAGAAAAACAATAGAGAAAATCAATGAAACAAAGAGCTAGTTCTTTGCAAATATCAATAAAATTGGCAAACCTCTAGTGGGACAGACCAAGAAAACCAGAGAAAACACAAATTTTTATGAGGAATAAACCATGAAAAAAATTTTTTTAATTTAAAAAGGAATAGAACATGAAATATAACTGTAGATCCTGACACATGAAAACAATAAAGGAATATTATAAGCAACTCTACAGATGTAAATCTGATAACTTAGGTGAAATGGACAAATTCCACAAACAGTACCAAAAGTCACCTAATATGAAATAGTTAACTATTAGAGAAACCAAATTCATATTTTAAAATTCCCCCCCAAAAGAAAATCTCTAGACCTAGATGGTTTCGCCGAAGAATTCTATCAAATGTTTAAAAAAGAATTAACACCAACTCTACAAAATATCTTATAGAAAAATAAAAGAGGTGGGAACACTTCCCAATTCATTTTATAAAGCTAGTAGTACCATAATATTAAAACTAAACATTGACAGTACAGAAAAAGAAAACAGCAGACCAATATACCTCATAAATTTAGAGGCAAAATATTAGCAAAGAGAATTCAGCAATATATAGAAGAAATTATACTCCATGACCAAGTGGGGTTTGTTCTTTTTATTATTATTAGTTTCAGATGTAGAATTTAGTGATTAATCAGTAGCATATAACAGCCAGTGCTCATTCCATCAAGTGCCCTCCTTAATGCCCATCACTCAATTATCCCTTTCCCCCAATACCCCCCTCCCCTCAATCAACCTTCAGTTTGTTTCCTAGAGTTCAGCGTCCTTTATGGTTTGCCTCCCTTGCACTTTTCACTTTATTTTATTTTTCCGTCCCTTCCCCGATGTTCATCTGTTTTGTTTCTTAAATTCCACATATGAGTGAAATCCTATGGTGTTTGTGTTTCTCTGACTGACTTATTTTGCTTAGCACAATACCCTCTAGTTCCATCCACATCATTGCAAATAGCAAGATTTCGTTATTTTTGATGGTTGACTAATAGTCCATTGTATATATGCACCACATCTTCTTTTTTTTTTTTAATTTTATTATGTTCTGTTAGTCACCATACAATACATCATTAGTTTTTGATGTGGTGATCCACGATCCATTGTTTTCGTATAACACCCAGTGCTCTGTGCAGTACGTGCCCTCCTTAATACCCATCACCGGGCTAACCAATGCCCCTCCCCTCTAAAACCCTGTTTGTTTCTCAGAGTCCATAGTCTCTCATGGTTCATCTCTCCCTCCAATTCCCCCCCCCATTTTTCCCTTCCTTCTCCTAGTGTCCTCCATGCTATTCCTTATGTTCCACAAATAAGTGAAACCATATGATAATTGACTTTCTCTGCTTGACTTATTTCACTTAGCATAATCTCCTCCAGTCCCATCCATGTTGATGTAAAAGTTGGGTATTCATCCTTTCTGATGGCTGAGTGATATTCCATTGTATATATGGACCACATCTTCTTTATCCATTCATCTGTTGAAGGGCATCTCGGCTCTTTCCACAGTTTGGCTATTGTGGACATTGCTGCTATGAACAATGGGGTGCATAGGGCCCTTCTTTCCACTACATCTGTGTCTTTGGGGTAAATACCCAGGAGTGCAGTTGCTGGGTCATAGGGTAGCTCTATTTTTAATTTTTTGAGGCACCTCCACACTGTTTTCCAAAGTGGCTGTACCAACTTGCATTCCCACCAACAGTGTAAGAGGGTTCCCCTTTCTCCACAACCTCTCCAACATGTGTTGTTTCTTTCCCTGTCCATTTTTGCCATTCTAACTGGTGTAAGGTGGTATCTCAGTGTGGTTTTGATTTGGATTTCCCTGATGGCTAATGATGATGAACATTTTTTCATGTGTCTGTTAGCCATTTGTATGTCTTCTTCAGAGAAGTGTCTTTTCATATCTTCCGCCCACTTTTTGACTTGATTATTTGTTTTTTGGGTGTTGAGTTTCAGAAGTTCTTTAGAGATCTTGGATACCAGCCCTTTATCTGTAGTGTCATTTGCAAATATCTTCTCCCATTCTGTGGGTTGCCTCTTTGTTTTGTTGACTGTTTCCTTTGCTGTGCAGAAGCTTTTTATCTTGATGAAGTCCCAAAAGTTCATTTTTGCTTTTGTTTCACTAGCTTTTGGAGATGTATCTTGAAAGAAGTTGCTGTGGGCGATGTCAAAGAGGTTACTGCCTATGTTCTCCTCTAGGATTTTGATGGATTCCTGTCTCACGTTGAGGTCTTTCATCCACTTTGAGTTTATCTTTGTGAATGGTGTTAGAGAATGGTCGAGTTTCATTCTTCTGCATGTGGCTGTCCAATTTTCCCAGCACCATTTATTGAAGAGACTGTCTTTTCTCCATTGCATGTTTTTTCCTGCTTTGTCGAAGATTATTTGACCATAGAGTTGAGGGTCCATATCTGGGTTCTCTATTCTGTTCCATTGGTCTATATGTCTGTTTTTGTGCCAGTACCATGCTGTCTTGGCGATCACAGCTTTGTAATATAGCTTGAAATCAGGCAACGTGATGCCCCCAGCTTTGTTTTTCTTTTTCAACATTTCCTTGGCGATTCGGGGTCTTTTCTGATTCCATACAAATTTTAGGATTGTTTGTTCCAGCACTTTGAAAAATGTCATTGGAATTTTGATCGGGATGGCATTGAGGGTATAGATTGCTCTGGGTAGCATAGACATTTTAACAATGTTTATTCTTCTGATCCATGAGCATGGAATATTTTTCCATCTTTTTGTGTCTTCTTCAATTTCTTTCATGAGTGTTCTATAGTTCCTAGAGTATAGATCCTTTACGTCTTTGGTTAGGTCTATTCCAAGGTATCTTATGGTTTTTGGTGCTATTGTAAATGGAATCGTTTCTCTAATTTCTCTTTCTACAGTTGTGTTGTTAGTGTATAAGAAAGCAACTGATTTCTGTGCATTGATTTTGTATCCTGCCACATTACTGAATTGCTGGATGAGTTCTAGTAATTTGGGGGTGGAGTCTTTCAGGTTTTCCACATAAAGTATCATGTTGTCTGCGAAAAGAGAGAGTTTGACTTCTTCTTTGCCAATTTGAATACCTTTTATTTCTTTTTGTTGTCAGATTGCTGTTGCTAGGACTTCTAGTACTATGTTGAACAATAGTGGCGAGAGTGGGCATCCTTGACGTATTCCTGATCTTAAGGGAAAGGCTCTCAGCTTTTCCCCATTGAGGATGATACTCGCTGTGGGTTTTTCATAGATGGATTTTATGAACTTGAGGAATGTTCCCTCTATCCCTATACTCTGAAGAGTTTTAATCAGGAAAGGATGTTGTATTTTGTCAAATGCTTTTTCTGCATCAATTGAGAGGACCATATCGTTCTTCTCCCTCCTCTTATTAATGTGTTCTATCATTGATTGATTTGCGAATGTTGAACCGCCCTTGCATCCCGGGGATAAATCCCACTTGGTCGTGGTGGATGATCCTTTTAATGTATTGTTGGATCCTATTAGCTAGGATTTTGTTGAGGATTTTGGAATCCATATTCATCAAGGATATCGGTCTGAAATTCTCCTTTTTGATGGGGTCTTTGCCTGGTTTGGGGATTAAGGTAATGCTGGCCTTATAGAATGAGTTTGGAAGTTTTCCTTCTGTTTCTATTTTTTGAAACAGCTTCAGTAGAATAGGTATTATTTCTTCTTTGAATGTTTGGTAGAATTTCCCAGGGAATCCATCAGGCCCGGGACTCTTATTTTTTGGGAGGTTTTTGATCACTGCTTCAATCTCGTTACTGGTTATTGGCCTATTCAGGTTGTCAATTTCTTCCTGTTTCAGTCTTGGCAGCTTATAGGTTTCCAGGAAGGCCTCCATTTCATCCAGATTGCTCAGTTTATTGGCATATAGTTGTTGATAATAATTTGTAATAATTATTTCTATTTCCTTGGTGTTAGTCATGATCTCTCCCCTTTCATTCATAATTTTATTAATTTGGGTCCTTTCTCTTTTCTTTAGGATAAGTCTGGCCAGTAGTTTATCGATCTTATTAATTCTTTCAAAGAACCAACTTCTAGTTTTGTTGATCTGATCTACTGTGTTTTTGGTTTCTAATTCATTGATCTCTGCTTTAATTTTAATTATTTCTCTTCTAATGCGTGGCTTCATTTGTTGCATCATTTGTTGCTTTTTCTCTAGTTCTTTAAGGTGCAGAGCTAGTTGGTGAATTCGGGATTTTTCTATTTTTTGGAGTGAAGCTTGGCTGGCTATGTATTTCCCCCTTAGGACCGCCTTTGCAGTATCCCATAGGTTTTGGACCAATGTGTTTTCGTTCTCATTGATTTCCATGAATTGTTTAAGTTCTTCTTTGATTTCCTGGTTGACCCAAACATTCTTGAGCAGAGTGGTCTTTAGCTTCCAAGTGTTTGAATTTCTGCCAAATTTTTTCTTGTGATTGAGTTCCAGTTTTAAAGCATTGTGGTCTGAGAATATGCAGGGAATAATCTCAATCTTTTGGTATCGGTTGAGACCTGATTTGTGACCCAGTATATGGTCTCTTCTGGAGAAAGTTCCATGTGCGCTCGAGAAGAATGAGTATTCTGTTGTTTTAGGGTGGAATGTTCTGTAAATATCTATGAGGTCCATCTGGTCCAATGTATCATTCAAAGCTCTTGTTTCCTTGTTGATTTTCTGCTTAGATGATCTGTCCATTGCTGAGAGTGGAGTATTGAGGTCTCCTACAATTAATATATTGTTATCAATATGACTCTTTATTTTGGTTAACAGTTGGCTTATGTAGTTGGCTCCTCCCATGTTGGGGGCACAGATATTTACAATTGTTAGATCTTCTTGTTGTATTGACCCTTTAAGAATGATATAGTGTCCTTCTGTGTCTCTAATTACAGACTTTAGTTTAAAATCTAATTTGTCTGATATAAGAATTGCTACCCCAGCTTTCTTTTCAGGTCCGCTGGCATGGAAGATGGATCTCCATCCCTTCACTTTCAGTCTGGATGTATCTTTAGGTTCAAAATGAGTCTCTTGTAGGCAGCATATGGATGGGTCCTGTCTTTTTATCCAATCTGCAACCCTGTGCCGTTTTATGGGAGCATTTAGGCCATTCACGTTGAGAGTGATTATTGAAAGATATGAATTAATTGTCATCATGTTGCCTGTGAAGACGTTGTTTTTATAGATTGTCCCTGTAAATTTCTTTTTTTTTTTTAAGATTTTATTTATTTTTCAACAGAGAGAGAGAGACAGTGAGAGAGGGAACACAAGCAAGGGGAATGGGAGAGGGAGAAGCAGGCTTCCCGCTGAGCAGGGAGCCCGATGTGGGACTCGATCCCAGGACCCTGGGATCATGACCCAAGCTGAAGGCAGACGCTTAACGACTGAGCCACCCAGGCGCCCTGTCCCTGTAAATTTCTGTTGTATATCACTCTTGGGGTCTTTCTCCTTTTATAGAACCCCCCTTAATATTTCTTGCAGGGCTGGCTTAGTGGTCACATATTCTTTCAGTTTCTGCCGGTCGTGGAAGCTCTGCATCTCTCCATCCATTCTAAATGAAAGCCTTGCCGGATAAAGTATTCTTGGCTGCATGTTCTTCTCATTTAGTACCCTGAATATGTCTTGCCAGGCCTTTCTGGCTTGCCAGGTCTCTGTGGATAGGTCTGATGTTATTCTGATGTTCCTCCCTCTGTACGTAAGGAATCTCTTCCCCCTAACTGCCCTTAAGAGGGTTTCCTTGGTTCTAAGATTTGCAAGTTTTACTATTACATGCCCAGGTGTTGGCCTGTTTTCCTTGATCTTGGGAGGGGTCCTCTCTGCCTCTAGGATGCGAATGTTTGTTTCATTCCCCAGATTAGGGATGCTCTTAGCTACGATTTGCTCAAATACATCTTCTAGTCCTCTCTCTCTCTCCACTCCCTCCGGGATTCCAATTATTCTGACACTGGAACGCTTCATGGTGTCACTTATTTCTCTGATTCTATTTTCATGGATTTTGAGTTGTTTTTCCCTGGCCTCTTCTTTTCCCTTTTTATCTATTATATTGTCTTCCAGGTTGCTTATTCGTTCTTCTGCCTCAGTTACCCTAGCTGTTAGATTATCTAGATTGGATTGGATCTCATTGATAGCATTTTTAAGTTCTGCCAGTTCAGCTTTCATTTCTGCCCTTAGAGACTCTATGTTGCCATTAATTGATTTCTGCATTCTAGCCATTGTCTTCACAATTGCTAGCCTGAATTCCATCTCCGACATCTTGGTTATATCTGCATCCATTTGTAAATCTGCAGCATAAGTCATAATCTCTGAGTGTTTTCTATTTTGGGGGCTCCTCCTCCTAGTCATTCTGTTGATGGGTGTTTGAGGGAATGTATAGAGTCCAAATTATTGACCAGAACCCAAGCAAGATGCACCTGTTTTCTTGGGACCTTAGGGTTGCTGGCCTCTTGTTTTCCCAGCCTGTCTTCTGCGGGAGGGGCCTGCCGTGCTGTTACTCAGGCAACCCTGTTTGGGCGGAGTTGCCCTGCGCCCCTATGGCGGGAGATGGGCTCAGCGGGAATCAGTTTTGGGGGCTTTTGTTCTCTGGCGGCTTTCCCTGGCAGCTTTCCACATCTCTTCCGCGAGTCAGAGCAGAAGAGACCGTTTCCAACCCTCTGCCTCAGAGCAGAGAGACCTCAGTCTGTTCTTCAGTGAGCTCTCCAGGCCACACTGTCTCCGTTTCTGTCCGTGCTGCTATAAACTGCAGCGTCCTGGGTTGTGCGCCCCTCCGCAGCACCCCCAGTCCTGCCTCCAGGTTGGGGCACGTCTCTGCCCTTTGTGCTTCTAAAACTGCCAGCCACTCCCAGTTCACCCGCGTGACCCCACAGCTCAGGGTTTCTGCCCCGGGGGCTGCCCTAAAGTCCTTTCCCTGCCACTACCGGTCTGCGAGTCTGTGCCCTGTCCCCAGCGCGCGAGGCTGTCACTCACCGGCGGTGTAGGATCCCCACAGCTAGGCACCCTCCCGCTGCTGTTTATCCTCTGATATCTGCCCACAGAATCACGGCTCCCTGCTTTGTACCTCGAAACCAACCGCCTGCGATACTCTGTTTGTAGAGATCCAGATCTTCTTACATCTCAGGCTGGTTTCGTGGGTGCTCAGAGTGGTCTGGTGGATATCCAGTTCAATTCTGGGGACCGGTTGAAATAGGGTCCCCTACTCCTCTGCCATCTTTCCTCTCCCTGCACTGCATCTTCTTTATCCATTCTTCTGCTGATGAACATCTGGGCTCTTTCCATATTTTGGCTATTGTGGACATTGCTGCTATAAACATTGGGGTGTATGTGACCCTCGAATCACTATGTTTATATCTTTTGGATAAATACCTACTAGTGCAATTGTTGGGTTATAGGGTAGCTCTATTTTAACTTTTTGAGGAACCTCCATACTGTTTTCCAGAGTGGCTGCACCAGTTTGCATTCCCACGAACAGTGTAAGAGGATTCCCCTTTCTTTGCATCCTTGCCAACATCTGTTTCTTCCTGGGTTGTTAATTTTAGCCAAATGGGATTTGTCCCATAAATGGAAGGCTGGTTCATTATTTGAAAATCAATCCACACAATCCACCTTATTAATAGGCTGAAGAAAAATCACATGATCATTTTAATTGCTAAAGAAAACATATTTGATAATATTCAATACCCATTCATGATGAAATAACTAGGAATAGAGGAGAACTTCCTCATCTTGAAAATGAGCATTTACAAAAAATTTAGAGTTAACATTATTATTAATGGCAAAAGAGGAAATGCTTTCCCCCTAAGATCAGGAACAAGGCAAGGTTGTCTTCTCTGACCACTTTTGTACAATATATTGCTAGACGTTCTAGCTAGTACAATGGGCAAGAAAAGGAAAAAAAGGGTATACAGATCAGGGAGGAAGGAAGGAAGAAAGGGAGGAAAGAAGGAAGGAAGGAACTCTCTTTGCAAATGACATGATTGTCTATGTTTAAAATCCTACGGAATCAACAACAACAAAAAAACCTCCTACAAGCAATACATGTGTTCAACAAGGTCACAGGCCACAAGGCAAATGTACAAAAGCTAACTGTATTTCTATATACTAGCAATGAACACGTGGATACTGAAATTTAAAACATCATGCCATTTACAACCACTCAAAAAAATGAAATAATTAGGTGTAAATTTAACAAACCACGTACAGGACTTGTATGCTGAAAACTACAAAATGCTAATGAAAGAAACCAAGAAGATCAAAACAAATGGAGAGACATACCCTGTTCATAAACTGGAAGACTCAACTTAGTAAAGAAGTCAGTTCTCCCCAGACTGACATACAGGTTTAATGCAATTCATATTAAATAGTCTGCCAGACTTTTTGCAGATATACACAAGGTTATTCAAAAATTCAGATGCAAATGCAAAGAACTGAGGTAGCTAAAACAATTTTTGAAAAGAGTAAAATGTGTGGAATCTACGCAACTTCATGACTGACTCTACAGCTGGAGTAGTGAAGACTGTGTGGTGTTGGAGGGGTGCACACATAGGTCAATGGAAGAGAACAGGGAATCCAGAAGTAGACCCACATAAATATGCCAAGCTGATTTTTGATAAGGTTGCAAACAATGTTGGAGCATGTGGTCATCTGAGGGCAAAATAATCAACCCTGATGTACATAAAAATAAACTCAAATTGGATCACGGACTTAAATGTAAACTACAAAGTTGTGAAATTTTAGGGGAAATAAAAAAGAGAAAAATCTTTGGGATCTGGGGCTAGGGCAAGTTCTTAGACTTGACACTAAAAGCATGATTCATAAAAGGGAAAATTGATAAGATGGATTTCACTGAAGTTAAGAACACTGGCTCTTCAAAATACTTCATTAAGAGAATAAAGAGACAAGCCAAATACTGGGAGGAAATATTGGCAAACCACATATCTGGCATGAGGCTAGGATC
The DNA here is from genome assembly GCF_004348235.1 of Phoca vitulina. NCBI lineage: Eukaryota > Metazoa > Chordata > Mammalia > Carnivora > Phocidae > Phoca > Phoca vitulina. The sequence continues at coordinate 5,655,415 of NW_022589705.1, forward strand.
TAAATCCGGACTTCAGGTTCTATTACAAAGCTGTCATCATCAAGACAGTATGGTACCGGCACAAATACAGACACATAGATCAATGGAACAGAATAGAAAGCCCAGAAATGGACCCTCAACTCTATGCTCAACTCATCTTCGACAAGGCAGGAAAGAATGTCCAATGGAAAAAAGACAGTCTCTTCAACAAATGGTGTTGGGAAAATTGGACAGCCACATGCAGAAGAATGAAACTGGACCATTTCCTTACACCACACACAAAAATAGACTCAAAATGGATGAAAGACCTAAATGTGAGACAGAAATCCATCAAAATCCTAGAGGAGAACACAGGCAGCAACGTCTTCGACCTCAGCTGCAGCAACTTCTTCCAAGAAACATTGCCAAAGGCAAGGGAAGCAAGGGCAAAAATGAACTATTGGGACTTCATCAAGATAAAAAGCTTTTGCACAGCAAAGGAAACAGTCAACAAAACCAAAAGACAACCGACAGAATGGGAGGAGATATTTGCAAATGACATATCAGATAAAGGGCTAGTATCCAAAATCTATAAAGAACTTCTCAAACTCAACACCCAAAGAACAAATGATCCAATCAAGAAATGGGCAGAAGACATGAACAGACGTTTTTCCAAAGAAGACATCCAAATGGCCAACAGACACATGAAAAAGTGCTCAACATCTCTCGGCATCAGGGAAATCCAAATCAAAACCTCAATGAGATACCACCTCACACCAGTCAGAATGGCTAAAATTAACAAGTCAGGAAATGACAGATGTTGGCGGGGATGTGGAGAAAGGGGAACCCTCCTACTCTGTTGGTGGGAATGCAAGCTGGTGCAGCCACTCTGGAAAACAGTATGGAGGTTCCTCAAAAAGTTGAAAATAGAGCTACCCTATGACCCAGCAATTGCACTACTGGGTATTTACCCCAAAGATACAAATGTAGGGATCTGAAGGGGTACGTGGACCCCGATGTTTATAGCAGCAATGTCCACAATAGCCAAACTGTGGAAAGAGCCAAGATGTCCATCGACAGATGAATGGATAAAGAAGATGTGGTATATATATATAATGGAATATTATGCAGCCATCAAAAAACACGAAATCTTGCCATTTGCAACGACGTGGATGGAACTAGAGGGTATTATGCTAAGCGAAATAAGTCAATCAGAGAAAGACATGTATCATATGATATCACTGATATGGGGAATTCTTAATCTCAGGAAACAAACTGAGGGTTGCTGGAGTGGTGGGGGGTGGGAGGGATGGGGTGGCTAGGCGGTAGACATTGGGGAGGGTATGTGCTATGGTGACCACTGTGAATTGTGTAAGACTGATGAATCACAGACCTGTACCTCTGAAACAAATAATACATTATATGTTAAAAAAAAAAAAAAAGATAGTAGGAAGGGAAAAATGAAGTGGGGGAAATTGGAGGGGGAGACGAACCATGAGAGACTATGGACTCTGAGAAACAAACTGAGGGTTCTAGAGGGGAGGGGTGTGGGGGGATGGGTTAGCCTGGTGATGGATATTAAAGAGGGCACATATTGAATGGAGCACTGCGTGTTATACGCAAACAATGAATCAGGGAACACTACATCAAAAACTAATGATGTATGGTGATTAACATAACGTAATTAAATAAAATTTAAAAAATAAATTATATTAAAAAAAACTCTGAAAACTCAGCAGTAAAAAAACAAACAATCCACTTAGAAAATGGATAAAAGGCATGTACAGATATTTTGCTGAAGAAGGTATCCAGAAAGCAAATACACACAAGTGAAGTTGTTCAATATCATTGGTCATTGGGAAATGCAAATGAAAACCACAATGCAATGAGCTATCACTATACACCTATCAGAATGACTAATATAAAACACAGTGACAACATCAAATGATGTTAAGGATGTGGAGAAATTGGATCACTGACATGTTGCTGGCAAATATATGAAATGGCACAGTCACTCTGGAAAACCATTTGGCAGTTTCTTAAAAAAACTAAACATGAGGCTCCCAGCAATTGCACTCAGGGCATTTACTCTGGAGAAATGAAAGCTTATTTTCACACAAAATCTGTTACACATCTTCACAGAAACTTTATTTGTAATAGGCAAACACTGGAAACAAGCCAGATATCTTTCGACAGGCCAGTGGTTAAGCAGAATGTGCCACATCTCTTCAGGGACTACTACCAGGCAACAAGAAAGAATGAGTGACTGATATCCACAACAACCGGGATGAATCTCCAGAGAACTACACTGATCAGAAAAAGCCAAAACCCAAAGGTTACGTCATGTGATTCCATTGGTATGACATTCTTGAAAGGTCAAAATTACAGAAACAGAGAATAGAGTCTAAATGGTTGCAGGGGTGGAGGAGGGGGTATGGGTGGGGGAGAAGTGAGGCAACATGAAGGACCCTTGTGGGGAGGGATGTTCTGTATCTTTACTGTATCAATGTCAGTATCGTGACCTTGATATCATACTACAGTTTTCCAAGATGTTATTATTGGGGAAAACTGAGTGTTACAGACTGAATTGCATCCCCTAAAGTCCATGTTGAAGCCCTGACCCCAATATGACTGTATTTGGAGACAGGGCCTTGAAAAAAGTTATTAAGGTTAAATGGGTTCAACAGGGTAGGGCCCTAATCCAATCTGCCTGGTGTCCTTATAAGAAGAGGAAGAGACACAGCGATGTGCATGGACAGACGAAGGGCCCCGTAAGGACACAGATGGCAGCCGTCTGCAAGCCAAAGAGAGGGGCCTCAGGAGAAACCAAACCTGCCAACACCTTGATCTTGGACTTCCAGACTCCAGAACTGTGAGAAATAAAGGTCTGTTGTTAAGCTGCCCAGACTGTGGTATTTTGTTATGGCAGCCCACGCAGACTAAGACACTGGGTAAAGGGTACACAGGCTCGCTCTCTCTACTATTTCTTAACAACTGCATATTCATCTAAAATTACCTCAAAATAAAAGGTTTACTTAAAAAAAAATCCTAGCATCTCAGAACTTAAACAGCTCTATTTGGGAAGTACCTGAAAGACTCTTAACCTGGTTCTCTTAATTAGATTTCTTTTATACCAGGCCATGTCAGGTGCCTCTTCCTGGTAGACCCAGAATACCCTGTGCTTAGCTCTATCGCCACACTGATCTTTACCATGTCTTTCCTAAGTGCAAGGACTATGCCTCAATCATTTTATATTTAGCATGTAGCCATTTGTTTGTTGGCATGATGTCTGGGACATAGTAGGGACTCAACAAATGTGTGTGGCATGGGCATATCAATGAATGCCTCTATGGCAGCATTAGGTGGCAGATTTTTGTCTAAGATGACTGCCTGGCTGATGTGTACAGGACAGCTGAGAACACTTAAAGATGAGGCTGAGTAAAATGGAGAGATTAACCAATTTTTATAAGGAAAACATTTTTCATTGTAAATTCTATGAAGACAATTCCCTGTAAGTACTGTTAAGCCATTCCAAAATTTTCCAACATCCTTTTTATATTAGCTGAAGTATTTTTATTAGAATTAAGTATTTTCTATTAAAATATTTCATAAAGATTTGATTTGCTCATTTTTTTTTTGGTGATACAACTTCTGCCATCTTTTTTTTTTTTTTTGGTGGCTTCTTCCTTGTGTCAGATTTACAGATGTAAATTTTGTCTGACAGATTTGATTTTTCCGTTAGTTTTCCCCGGTCACAAATTTTACTCTACAGAGTTTTAGCCAACGTCAGTTTTAGCCTCAGACATAGTAAGGCCTTAATAAATATCAGCTGTTATTATGTATTCTTTATAACAGTTATTTCTTTACAAAATTTTTTTGAGATATAATTATATGCCATAAAATTTTAATGTGTACAATTCAGTGTTTGCAAGATCTTACAACCAACACTATTCAATTCTAGAACATTTTATCACCCCAAAAAGAAACCCCATACCTGTTAGCGGTCACTCCCTGTTTTCCCCTCTCCAGTCCCTGGCAACCACTAATCTACTATCTGTCTCTACGTATTTGCCTATTCCAGACATTTCATATAAGTGAAATCATGTAATATGTGGACTTTTGTGTCTGGCTTTTTTTTCACTTAGTATAATGCCTTCAAGGTCCATGCATACTGTTGCACGTATCAATACTTCATTCCTTTTTATGGCCGAATAATCCAGTGCATGGCTACACCACTCTGTATGTCCACTGTGTGGACATAACCATTGTTTATCCATTCATCAACTGACAGACATTTGGGTTGTTTCCACTTTTGGGCTATTAGGAATAACACTGCTATGAACACTTGTTTACAAGTCTTTGTGTTGCCATGTTTCCGGTTCCCCTGGCTATTTACCCAGAAGTTGGAATTGCTGGAATGGATTCCTACTAGCTTACTCTAATAGAGTTCTACTTTCTCCACATACCAGTGAATACTTGTTACTGTCTGTCTTTCTTATTATAGTCATCCTAGTAAATATAAAGTGGTATCTCATCGTGATCTTGATTTGCATTTCCCTAATGATTAATGATGTTGGGCATCTTTTCACGAGATCTTGGCCATTTGCACATCTCTTCTGGAGAAATTTCTTCCCAAATTCATTTTTTTAATTGGAGAGTTTATCTTTTATTATTTAATTGTAAGGGTCATTTATGGATACTGGATACAAATCCCTTATCAGATATATGATTTGCAAATATTTTCTCCCATTCTCTGGGTTATCTTTTACTTTCTTGATGGTATCCTTTGAAGTACAAAAGGTTTTAATTTTTATGAAATCCAATACATACATATATATACATACATACTATATATATATATGCATGCTTTGGATGTCCTAAGAAACTACCATATAATCCAAGTCACAAAGAATTACACCTGTATATTCTTTTGTCGTTTTATCCTTACATTTTGAGTTAAATTTTGTATATGGTTTAAGGTAGGGGTTCAACTTCATTCATTCCATGTGAAAATGTAGTTATCTCAGCACCATTTGTTGAAGATCATTCTTTCCACACCGAATTGTTTTAGCTCCCTTGTTGAAAATCAATTGACCATAAATTTAAGAGTTTATTTCTGGACTGCCAATTCTATTTCATTGGTCTATATGTCTATCCATATCCCCGTCTCACAGCCTTGATTATTGTAGCTCTCCAGAAAGTTTTCAGATCGGGAAGCATGAGTTGTTGAACTTTGTTCTTTTTAAAGATTGCCTTGGGGCGCCTCGGTGGCTCAGTCGGTTAAGCGTCTGCCTTTGGCTCAGGTCATGATCCTAGGGTCCTGGGATCGAGCCCTGCATCAGGCTCCTTGCTCAGTGAGGAGCCTGCTTCTCCTCTCCCTCTGCCTGCCGCTCTGTCTACTTGTGTTCTCTAACTCTCTGTCAAATAAATAAATAAAATCTTAAAAAAAAAAAAGGTTATCTTGGCTTTTTTAGGTCCCTTGATTTCCATATAAATTTTAGGATCAGCTTGTTAATTTCTTTTATAAAAGGCAGCTAGGATTTTAATAGGGATTGTGTTGAATCTGTTAATCAGTCATAGGAGTACTGCCATCTTAATAATATTAAATCTTCTGACCCGTGAAGATGGGACTGCTTTCCATTTATTTAGGTCTTTAATTTCTTTCTATGATATTTTGTAGTTTTCAGTGTACAAGTCTTCTACTCCTTTTGCTTGTCTACTAATTGGATAAAAGGCTTGACAGAATTTATTTTTTAAGTTAACACATGAGAAATTTTTCTCCTCTTTGTAAGACATGATGAGTGAGGCCAGAAAAAAGGAAAGATGCACAGAGAGACTGAGGGAAAGGCTGAACTTTTGCGTTGAGTCCATTGTTCAGTCTTGAGTGTCTGGCAATGTCAAAGCAAATGAGAATATCTGGGCACCACAAAGGCAGAGTACAAACTTTAGGCTAAAAGTATCCAGCTCTTGCAGTGAGAGATGGAGGGTGGCAAAGGAGGCCTTTGACACACTTCCCATTATACCTCATGGTAGTCCCTTGACCTCCAAGAGTGAGTCTGGTCCTGTCAGTGGTAACCTCTCAGAGGAACTTTAATATTTCCATGAACTTTTTTGTTCTGTAATCACCTAAACACAGAGTCAAGAATAATATGGGATGGGAATGTTTCCCCCAGTTCTTTCTGACTTGCCATGCTGCAAAAGACCACTGATGCCCAAAGTCCTCATTCAATCAGCAAATAGCACTTCAGGAATGGCCCGCCTTTCATTCCCTATGGCAAAGGGGGGGGGGGGGGGGGAGACAGGGGCAGCTGGGAAAAAAACAGCAGTGGGGACCCTCTTGTGTCTAAAACTGAGTTGTGGAAAAAATCCTGAGAAATCCCATTGGAAAGAATGGGAAAGAATCCACATAAAAGATTTTATTGCTTATGACAACTCCTGCTGCTCCCATAAATTTTACTACAAACTACACTAACATTATAAATATGCAACACACACACACACACACACACACCATCTAACATATTGACTAGGCTGCATTTATAGTGTGCTCCCTAGAAGAAAATATTCACTTCAGTTTAAACATCTTAAATGCAAATGAAAAAACAATTTCAAATATCAAATTTTCAAAGACCTTCCCATTCTGAGGTAGACTCAGTCCCTCCCTATCTCATTCAGGATAGTTCTTCTACTATCAAAAACTAAAGCAGATATTTATATTTAATTTATTTTTTTAAAGATTTTATTTATTTATTTGACAGAGAGAGAGCACAAGCAGGGGGAGCAGCAGGGAGAAGGAGAAGCAGGCTTCTGCTGAGCAGAACCCTGGGATCATGACCTGAGCCAAAGGCAGATGCTTAAACCGACTGAGTCACCCAGACGCCCCTAATTTCATTTCATTTCATTTCATTTACAGCAGTGCCACTCCTTGATTCACCAGAATATTTTTGCTAACACTTTTTTAAAGAGTGGTGCTTCATAAGAAGTTCAAGATATTTTACCCTCATTATATCAATTGTTTTGCCAGCATTCCTGGGAGTACATAAGAGGGCAGACAAGGTAAGAAGCAGATAAATTCTCCCCATTACACAGATGAGGAAACTGAGACATTGGGAAGGAATGGATTTCATTCATTCATCAATGTCATCATTCATCAATTATTTACTGAGAGCCATTGTGTATTAGGCCCTACCTTTAGATGCTAGGATTACAGTAACTGTCTTGGCTCCTCTTTTCATGGAGTTTCTAGTCTTATGGGAGAGCCAGATTGTTATTTTCAAAATGCAAACCTGATCATGTCACATCTTTGCTTAACTTATTTCTGGGGTTTTCTATAGATTTCAGAATAAAGACTAAATCTCTTATCATGGCTTCCCTGGTCACACGGTCTTACCCCATACCCACTAACATTAGCCTCATCTAATTTCTTCCCAAACACCCATCAAAGCTTCAACTCTCTCACCCACGAGGTTTGTATGTCTTTGGTTTTTTGAGAGTATGTATTTATTTAATTTCTGTTTTTAGTTTTATCAAGTTTTAAGGGCATATAGTTCATAAAGTTGATATTTCTTATAAAGTCTTGTAATAAAGAATCACAGCCCTTTTTTTCCAGACTCAGACTCCCTCCCTTTAGGTCTTCAGTTGATTCTTTTGATATTTACCTCCTCATCTCTCGATAACATTCTGGCTTTGCCCTGTGCCCATGTTTCGGTTTAAGCAAACCAAACACTATCTGTTGGCTTCACAGAGGAGTGTGAAGCTTTTGTCGTATTTACCCCGCCATCACCACATTCTGTTCCCACCACTATTGACTTCTCATTCTAAATCCAGATTTTATAATCAAAAGCAGACTTTATGTGCTACAAATTATAGCATAAATTTATATTTATTGTTGCTGGTTCAGAAACAGCTGAATAAAAGGATCAGCTCTTGGGAAAAAAAGATAAAAGACATTGACTGGTTTAATTTTTTTCATGGGAACGACTCTCAAGGGTAACTTCTCCCCCTCTTTTAACTGCGGAGATACTGATGTCTAGGTTGACGGTCACATGGCAAATGGGTGACAGACGGGACCTGGCAGGTATTTCTTAGCCCATTTCCAGTTCTTTTTAGCATGTGCCATGCTGTAAACAAGCTTTCAAGAAACATGAATTAAGGACTGATCGCCAAGTGTCATGAAGTTGAAGCTATTTGCCTACAGGTACCCAAGGGGTGGATCTGAATAAAAGTACTAGAGCTGGCCTTTGAACCCTGAGCTGGCATTTGTTCCTGAGCTCAACACTTTCCTGAGCTCAACACTTTCCTTCTTTAATTAACATCACACTGCTTCTGTGATTCTCAGACCAGGATCATCCCCAGTTCTTGGAACTTGAAACTAAAGGCCTGTTTAAGTAAGTAAATAAAGATGCAAGCACTGTGCTTTAGAAGAATGCCTGGCATGTGGTAAGCACTCAGTAAATGTTAGCTGCCGCTCCCCTCCCCCTCCTGCCCTCTCCTCTCCCTCCCCAACCCCTTCTTCCTCTCCCACCCCCCTCTCCTCTTCCATTCTGTCCTCCTCAGCCTCTAATCCCTATACCTCCCTCCTCACTGACCAACCATCTTTTTTTCTTGGTCCTGACAAATACCCTTCCTTTCTTTGATTTTCCTCCTGAAAGGTTTCTGCTGGCTCCATTTCTTGCCATTGTCCACATGTAGTTCAAACTTTTATCCTTTTTTCTTGTTTTCTTCATTTTTTATACCTGCCTTCCATTTGTAATTGGCAAAAAATGGCCCCAGAATTGTCTCATTTGGGTCCCACAGCCCTTGGGTGTTCCTCATCTTGCCTCTTCACATCAGTCTCTCAGTCACCAAAACCAGTCCCTTCCAAGAAGTCCTTCCTGAACTAGGCAAACCATCTTTACATCCACAGGGAGAAAGAATCCAAGTGCCATTGCCCCCAGGACCCCCCCCATTCTGCAACTGCCTTCTCAGGCTTGAGAGACTTCACTGGTCTTGGCTTCTTTATCTATAAAGGAAGGGCACTGAACAACCCAGCCCCCAAATTCTTGGATTTCATAAATGCTTTTGTTTCATTTCAGATATTAGATCCTCCTCTCAGCTGGGGCTCTGCATACCCTCCAAGAACTGCCAAGGACTTCTGTACCTCTTTTTGTTCTTTTCTTTGGTTTTAGTCTTCCTTGGAAAAAAAGTAAAATTAGTTAGCTTCAGAAACTGTTGGTGGAAGACCCTGTGTATATTACACTATGCAAGAAACCAGAGCAAATTAAGACCATCTTTCCCTCATTGTTCTGGGAATACTCACTTTTGTGGGGAGAGGTAACTAAACACCTACATATTTTTAAATCCACTCTCTGTAAGGAAAGCAGAAAAACAAACCTCTTGGCAAGAAATGGATCTTCAAGGGTGACTTCTCTTCCTTTCTCTCCCCCCCCCTCTAGATTAAGTGATAGCTCCTCTACATTTTAAATTCTGCTATATCCTGTCTCTTCAAACACCACTGCTCTCAAAATTTCCATGCTATTATTTCAAATACCCCTTGCCCAATAAAGAGCCAAAAAAAAAAAAAAAAGGAGTAAAGGGCTGAAAGGGAGGACTGAGGGAGAAGAAAAGGAAATGAAATATTAGATTAGCACCTCATATACCTTAGGCCTTTCTCTAGTCACTTAATATATGCTATTCAATTGAATCATAACAATGCTGCTAGGTAATCACAGTTATCATGCTTTCAGAGTGGAGGAAATGGAGGCTCAGGGAGGCTAAGTTGTCCACCGTCGCTGTCTCTTCTTGCACAGTTGCATTAGGCCAATTAAGCTATAGTCAAGTTCTGCTTGACTCCAAAGACTGGGCTTTTTAATTTAATTTAATTTTATTTTATTATTTGTTTGCTTATGTATTTATTCATTTATTTATTTTGCTTTGCTTTACTGATTATCCATGGCTGCTAAACAAAGTACCACCAAGATCCAGTTGCTTAAAACAACACTGATTATCTCACAAGTTCTATGAGTCAAGAACCTGGGTGGAGCTTAGCTGGGTGCTTCTGACCCTGTGGCAATCAAGGCGCTGGCAGTGGGGGGGCCACAAGCCTCTCCAGGCTCACTCACGTGGCAGTAGAGAGGCCAACATGGCAAGACATTTATAAATTCCTCTCCACTGGGCAGCTCACTACATGGCAGCTGGCTTCCCTGAGAGAGTCATTGAGAGAGAGGGAGAACACTCAAGATGGGAGCCACAGTCTTTTTATAAACTATCCTTGCAAGTGATACCCGAACACTTCCACTGCATTCCCTTCTGTAGAAGTGAGTTGGTAGGTCCAACCTACTCAAGGGGTGGGGGTTACACAAGGACATGAACACCAGGAGGTGGGGCCATTGGGAGCCTTGTGCAAATCATCTTCCTAAGCTCATCTTTATGTCCTAAAGTATTCTTTACTGTACAAAAACTAGTTATATTTAAACCACCCCTTAGGTAAAACTGGCACTCTACCTGTGTTCAGCAACTCTCATGAACTTTTTTACACTATAAATTTTTAGGAACAAATTCCAGGTATATATATTATACATAATATATATGGAGATACTCCAAAAACAATATTAAAATGCTCTCTTCACTACTGGTTGGCAATGTATAAAATATAATAATAAAATCAAATCACAAGTATGAGCAGCATCTGGTACAATGCTCATCACATTTATACAAGCCCAGTTGCAAAGATTTCTATAATTTAAATTTGGATAAAAACCAAAAAGAACATCTTAGTGGCCACCTGACCCACGCTAATATGCACATCTGTCCCCCCATAAGTAATATCTTATTAATGTCTGGAATTAGCCAAGAACATCTACAGACCATACACTAAAAACAGAGTCCTTCATTCTGGTGAACACATAGTAAGAAAAGCTTTTTATACCTCCAAAGCTTTAGAATTCAATGGACGAGGCTGAAAAATCTGAACCTCATAGGGCCTCACGGGGAAAAGCAGTACGGTTCAATAGCAGGCTACTTAAATGAGGCCTTGGGATCCCAGAGGCCTGGCTTCAAAGGCTTGTTCTTCTGGCTGGGGGGTCCTTGGTCAAGTGCTCTTGTCTAAAAACAGATTTAACGATACCAGGGGGCCGACAGGGTAACTGTGAGAGAAGCCACCAGAGCCAAGTGGTTATCCAAAGCACGTGGACTTTGAAGCCAGACTGCTTGGGTTCAATTTCAAGTTCTGCCACTTACTGTGGGAAAGCCCTTAACTTTTCTGCTTCAGCTTCCCCATCTGGAAAATGGACATGATGAGGGAAGCTACCCCACAGGGCTGTTGGATTGAGTTAATATGTCCAAAGCACTTTAGAATAGTACTTGGCATTTGGTAAGTATGAAATCAATAAGGTTAAATGAAATTATTTGTGTAAAGCCTTTAGCATTGTACCTGGCATAAAGTAAGGAGAGTAATAAATTATTCTCAATTTTAAAAACTTTAATTTCTTCACCTGTAAGATGGGAATATTAATGCTTGTATTACAGAGTTCTTATAAAAATAAAATAAACTATATTAAGTACCTAATGGTTTGTAGCCCAAATAAGGACTTACTAAATGGTAACTTGGGTTCCATTTGGGTTTTTATTATAATAACTTGGGTTATTATTATGAATACTCACAAGCAATTATAGAGCTACCAATATATAAGAGTTGGGAATGCCAAATAACTCAGCGTAAAACCTCTCTTAAGCCAGGAGGTATCTCAGCTCTAAGTGAGTGCCATGCTCTGGGATTACTACAAGACATTCCTTTTAGCCTGGGTAGTGCTTTCTGGAGTTCCTTTGGGGCTATATGTGTCCAGGGAATTCTGAGTCTGAGAATGGTTTCTTCCTGGTATTTTAATTGGCATATTAAGTTTTTTCTCTATTTCTCTTTTGTGTTTTTAATAATATCCCTTTGTGGCTCTAGGCTGAGCGCAGAAAGAATGTGTTAGAGCTAATAAAGACACATGGCCCTAGACACATGGAGAGCCTATAGCTCTGGGAAAATCCGGTTCTAAACAGAGGGAGCTGGCTGTCAACCTGGTAAGCAGTATCTGGAGGACCTTGCTCATGGTGTAACAAGTAGGGGAGGCTCAGGGACACCCTAAGGACCCGCTGAAATTCTCTTGTTCTGCTTTTTTAAGGACTGCCACTGTGCCTTACCCTCTCAAGAGAGAGCCCCACTCAAGAACACATAGTGTCTTGGACCTCTCTTTCAAGGCTGGGAGGGATATTTCTTAGGTAGCACCAGCTTGGGTAGAAAAGAATGCCTTTCAGTAAAACATAACCCTGTCTGTGGCCCTGCTAATGATAGCCACAAACCAAGGGGAAAGAAAAGCATTTTTATAGCTAGTTCTGGGAAGCAGATTGCCCCCTGACCTCCTCCCCAGAGACAGAGCTCCAACTATCAGACTGAAGGTAAACATACCACAAAATAAGACAGTGGGGAGACACCACTTTATGACTAATTGGCTTTAAGAACATGGAGTAAAGAAAAATACATAACCAACTCTTTGAGCTTTGAAAATAAATACTACTAAGGACCACAGATTGCTCATACAATTTCGTTTTTATTAGAAATACCAACCTCAGTGACTATCACTGTCCCACCCTAATGCTGAGTTAAGTAGGGATGTATCATTTCTAATGATAATCTTCCACTATATTTGAAATTGTACTTGGTTTTGGGGTTTTTTTTTTGTTTTTTTTACCTAAAGGCTTCAGAGAAGTCTTGTCAGAGCTCACTTGGCAATATTTTATGTGTCTTAAATCAAGTAAATTTCATAAAAGTCCTAACTTTCATCACCTTTCAAGTGGAATTAACGTGGCTTTAAACTCCTTAGTGAGAGAATCTCAGTGGTAAAGGATAAGTTCCTGGTATCTGTTATCAACTCCCTGTTGGGGGATTAGTCCTGTGTTTTCATGTGGGATATAAACATATCCGGATAATTCTCCTGAGCTTCACTTGTTGAAATTTGACATTTGTCCTATCACTTAATTATGGCTTAGCTCCCAGAAAGTTTTGCTGGCACCTCTTTGACGGCTGCCTGCCCCTCCCCGCCCCAACACACACACTCAGTCCTGGTCCCAATCCTCCCTTCAGCTAAGAAAGCTAAGCTAATAACAAATTACAGACTGGAGACCCTCCATCTTATAAGGCTACCTCAGCCTGTGGCTTGGGGTTATTAGCCACAGTGAGGTTCAACAGGTCAGATTTGAGGTATTTCTGTCCGGTCTAGGTAGGGCTTCCAGCTGCCTACCCCACCCCACCTCTTGGCCACTGCCCCCAACCCAGCATTTTAGCTTTCCTCACTATCAGCTTGTCTTACCTGGTCCCAGGGGCATCTTTTCCAGGAAGCATTTGCTGCCTCCAATGTTGCTGAAACAGAAGCTGCTGCCTTCTTACTTAAAAACCCCACAGTGGAATATAGACAGAGCAGACTGGGATTAGTAGAAAAGAAGTGCGTGTGTGTGTATCCTTGTTCTACTACCACAGAGTGTTCTTCACTCTCTGTGAGGGTATATTCAGTGGGGTGCTGATAAATGTGCAAAAACTTGCCCTTCAGGGGAAAAAAAAGGCACTTATTTGAAGCATTTGCCAATTTCCTTGGTATGAATACTCCCAGCATGGTTGATTTCAAATACTAAAGTGAAGTCACTGAACAAGGACTTGAGAAGAAATGCACGACATCCTCTCTGCCAGTAGTGTGAGTCTGGTCCGGCACAGGGGGCTAGAGAAGACCAGGGAACATTTATAGAGCAAGCGATTCTGGAGCTTGAATCTAGAAAGACTAGTAGATATTTTCTGAGTAGATACAGACATTGGGGGAAGAAAGGCAAGAGGCAAGTACTTTTGGCAAAAGGTGAACAACTTTGGCTGCATTTTAAGTGTATGTGCATACTTGCTTGTGTGGTGTGTGTAGTGTATGGAGGCTGGACTGGGGGAAAGGCTCCCTCAAACAGGCCATGTGTGGCTCTAGCAATGAGCCTTAATCATCTACATTACTCCCAGGATTAGATGCAACGTCTATGGTCTCCTCTCAAGACTGTGAGTTCTAACCCGGGAAGACCATCCTCTCCAACTGGGCTCCTTTCAACAAAGAGTTGTTTCAAATAATCCTTTGGTTACAATAGCCAGTGTCATAGGGCAATAGTCATTATTCTAGGAGCCAACATCAATACTGTATTATTACAGAGAATGGCCACACAAGAGAGTGCAGCCAAGCCAAGGAAAAGGGAACTTCAGACTGCGAGGCTGGCAAAGGTCATGCTGTGATTTGGTCTGCAGAGGAAGTGGACAGAGTTTAAAGGGAAGAGTGATGCACTGTTTGCGTCAAAATACACTCTCTGTGTAACAAGAACTATTTCAGAATAGTCTAATTACCAACTGTCCCCATCACATTAGCTTGCCTACCAAAGGCTGTGTTCCCTTTCCTGCATCCAAGGGCAATTCAAAATGTTGCTCAAGGTATGAAGGCTGGTACTCTGAAGCTGAGTGCTGGTGGCTCTCATTCCTCTCAAGGAAATCAACAAATATTTATGGAGTGGCATCTTGGCCCACGATAGCAGGTTATCCTTAGTCCTGGCAAAGCACCTCCAGGCTCCTCTCTCCTGCTCTTGCTGGCTTCTTCAGGAAAGAAAAAGAATGTCTCTAGAGATTCCCCATCAGCTCATTCCACTCCCTGCTTCTTGACCTACAGGGCAGGCTCCAGAGTTTGGGGATTCTCAGACATGGCTTCTCTGGCTTCTTTGTCTTTCATGAGGATTTTATATTCTGGCTTCTATAACTCATTTAACTATTGTTTGTATAATTTAACTATATTTAAACATATAATTTAATATAGCGAGGTACAAAAATACTATAAATAAACTATAACTAAGTTGACTCTATTTTGTAATGTGAACACGTTCTAGAGGCCTTTGGTAATGAGTTTTTAAAAAATGAACCAGAAAAAGTCACCACAATTCAGGAGCACAAATTGAGTTTCTCTGTTAAAGTCTCTTTTTAAAGAAATGAGTTTGCCTTTTTTTTTTTTTCAACTATGGGAAAAATGTTAATTTTCTTGCACAGGAAACTTTAACAGTCCAATTACAGTGAATAGTAAAAATAGTTTCCCAGTGGGAATATATTAAGGATATTGAAATAAAAACCCATTAAGAATATTGAAATAGTTGGATTATTAGTTTGTTTGTTGTGGTGGTTTTTTTTGTTTTGTTTTTGGGGTTTTTTTTGTGTTGAGTCGTATCAGTTCTTTACATATTTTGGATGTTAACCCCTTATCAGATATGTCATTTGCAAATATCTTCTCCTATTCAGTCGGTTGCCTGTCCATTTTGTTAATAGTTTCCTTTACTGTGCAAACCCTTTTTATTTTGGTGTGGTCCCAGTAGTTTATTTTTGCCTTTGTTTCCCTTGCGTGAGGAGACCGATCTAGAAAAATAGGTGATGTCAAAGCAATTACAAATGACTGATGTCAAAGAAATTGTTTTGTTCTAGAAATTGTGGAAAGTAGTATGGAATTTCCTTAAAAAATGAAAAATAGGATTATCATATGATCCAGTAATTCCACTACTGAGTATTCACCTGAAGAAAATGCAAACACTACTTTGAAAAGATATAGGCACCCCTGTGTTTATAGCTGCATGATTTACAATAGCCAAGATATGGAAGCAAACCAAGTGACTATCCATTGGTGAATGGATAAAGAAGTTGTGGTGTATGTATACACATATACACACTGGAATATTACCCAGTCATAAAAAGGCATGAAATCTTGCCATTTGCCACAACATGGATGGAGCTAGAGAGTATTATGCCAAGTGAAATAAGTTAGTCGGAGAAAGACAAATACCATATGATTTCACTTATATGTGGAATTTAAGAAACAAATGAACAAATAAAAAAAGAGACAGATGAAAAAACAGACTCTTAAATACAGAGAACAAACACATGGTTACCAGAAGGGAGGGGGTAGGGGGATGGGTGAAATAGGTGATGGGGATTAAAGAGTACACTTATTGGGATGTCTGGGCGGCTCAGTTGGTTAAGCATCTGCCTTTGGCTCAGGTAACGATCCCAGGACCCTGGGATTGAGTCCCACATTGGGCTCCTTGCTCATCACTTCCCTAGCACAGTGACGCATATGTGGTTGTAAAGAAAAGTAAATACAACAATTTATATTAGGTAAATAAAGTTTTAAATTCTACAGAGTTGCTTCAAAAGGAGTTTCTGAATGAGAGGGAGGCCACTCCTGCTAGAACCGCAGGCTGAGGGCTGGACTCTTTGTAAGATCATCCTTACCAACTTGTTTCGATCAATTTCAGCCAAGGCCCATCACACAAGAGAATGAAGATGGGGAATGAAGTCACTCTCTAGAGCTCTGAGCTCTGGAGCTGAGCCTCCTCTCATCCCAGGGGTGGCCCAGGGTTCATTTCTCCTTACCTCAATTGTCCTGAGGGAACAATGGAACCAAATCTTAAGGGAGCTTTCCTCCGGGACACGACACTCAGAGAGAGGTGACCATACGGTGCAACAGGATAAGCAGAATCATCAGAGGCTGGCCTCGTACCAGCTGAGTGAGTTGGTGGGCTATTTAACCCCTCTGAACCTGTTTCCTCAGCGGCAGAGTAGAGCTAATGATAATTACAAGATTGTTTGAATGATTAAATAAAATGGGAATATAAAGAGCCCGCCACAGGGTGGAACCCAGTCAATGGTGGCTCTCATCATACCTCAAAGCTACTGCCAATCCTCTCCAGAATGGGGTTTCTTTCTCTCCGCTGCCAACAATGTATTCCCCTCCACCCAAAAGGAGAAAAGAGTGGCTGGCATGGCCTCTGCTAGCATCACCAGACAGTCCAACCACAAATGAGAGCGAGGGTGAGGCTGATGGAGAGGAATATCCCATGAATGGGGGCTGAAGCAACTTTTAGATAGCTCTGGAGAAGGTGGCTATTCTGAGGCCAAAGTTATGGTGGGGCAGGAATAGCTTTCAGTGGACATGAGCTTAGCTCAGTAAAGAAGGGCCAGGTCCCATGCTCTGAGAGGACAGGTAGCCCCACCTCTATCAACAAGAGGCAAAAACATCCTGTAACTTTCTACCACTTGGCTGGAGTGCAGAATGCTCGAGCTGTCCAAAACTACCTATACTACACACAGTGTACATTTCTGTTTGTCTGTCTGCCTGCTTGTGTTTGTTTCCAGTGTCTTAACAGACTGGCTCTGGGTTAGTCCTGGGTGTTGTGTTTGGCAAGAGGAGGTGTTTAAATATCCTTGCCTGACTGGAACTATCTCAATGCTGATGAGTTCAGTTATTTTGAATAGGATAAAGTATTGCTCCAGGTTTCTGCATAATCATAGCATGGAACAGTTCATAAATTATCTGTCTTAGGAAATAGTCACTAAAATAACCACATCTGGAGTGTTCCCCACGGGTTCCTGGAGCTTTGACCAACTCTTGGGCAAACTATGGACGTCAAAACATACTTGATGACTTATCTGAGCTATAATCTGGGAAGCTGAAATTGATAAAGCATCCTTGTCCCTACCCTAAACCTTCCTCTGTGTGTGTCTGTAATCCAGCATCTTAAGTGGGTGAGACTAGTGAAGATTCAACAGTTATCTTATTCAAAGTTTCTGTGATTTATATTCAGTCACCCACCCAGATGAAGTAAGGCTGAATTCATTCACTCATTCAAAAATATTTTATTGCATCCATTTGTACCAGACACTTTATAAGCACTGGGGATACAAGTGTGAGTGGCCCAATCTCTGCCTGAAGGCCTCAAAGTCTAGTAGAAGAGGTGGTGTTCAGGACATGTGGAGCTTCCAAATGAGGGGAGTGGTCAATTCCATAGGGATTGGAAATCAGGAAAGACTTCATGGAAAAAGTGACCTTTGCTCAGGATCGAGACTTCACATCAAGAAGTATTTCCTGATTTCCAATCCCCATAGAATTGACCACTCCCCTCATGAACTCAGGATTATCCTAGCTGCCAATGATAATCAATCACACTGTGACAACTTTTCTGGCTTGAATTATCCACATAGACTAGTGACCCTAAGTTCATTAGACAATAGAATAGTCACTGGTTTTATGACATGTGTTTATCTTTTAAGCCAGCAAAAGAAACTCTGGCTTTGAAATTTGACAACTTCCACAGTTTTAGCCAATTCCATTAAAGACCCATGTGACCAAGCTCTATAACAGAGGCATTTGGGAAAAAGAAATATCTGAAATCATGACCTTTGTTTATAGTGTGTATCCCCATGATAGTGAAAGTTAAAAAGTTGACTTTAAAAAAAAAATGAGCTTAAGATGAACTGCCTAATAACAAAGGCAAGGAGGGAATGCAAGAATTGGAGTATCGAGCCACTGACAGTTAGTATGATTTCAGAGGCACTTTATGTTCATTCCTTTTTTTTAAAAAAGATTTTATTTATTTATTTGACAGAGAGAGATAAAGCAAGAGAAGGAACACAAGCAGGGGGAATGGGAGAGGGAGGAGCAGGCTTCCTGCTGAGCAGGGAGCCCGATGCGGGGCTTGATCCCAGGACCCTGGGATCCTGACCTGAGCCGAAGGCAGACACTTAACGACTGAGCCACCCAGGTGCCCAACTTTATGTTCATTCCTAAATGTTTCTCATACCTCTACCTCCAAGTAATGATATCTAAACTTCCACTGGTAAAACTCCCTTTATTTATCATAAGGTTTGATCCTATTTAAAGTATAACTATCCCCATAGATGTCTTTTACACCTTGGAATGAATAAATTTATCAGACTCTTTCTTGAGACTGGTGACACCATGGGTGAAAATGGGAGTTCTGCTAAAGCAGGAAGAGGGGAGGAAGAGTGAATAAGATAAAGTCTGGGGGGTACCTCAAGTTGTCTTTGTGTTGTTTGTGTTTTGCTTTGTTTGTTGTTTTTTTTTAACTTGCAATTTGCTAAAGGTCAGCCCTGGTCACAGTTTAGAAAAAAACAAAAATTCACCAGTGAAAATGGTACCCAATACCTGAGATCCTAAAGAGTTGTAAGGCAGACAAATTTGATGGTTTTGATAATCAAGACTAAGACACCCCACCCTTCTTCTCCTGCCTCAGCTTGTAGTCACATCAGAGTTTCTGGTTCAGAACCAATCAGATTGCAACAGGTACTCAGTGGCATGGCAGGATGTCACCTCCCCCCATGGCACTCTGAGAACACAACTGTAGTCACAGCTCCTCAATAAGAACATTCAGAGTTACATCTCACCATTTTCTTTTTTTCAGTTTTATTGTAACATGACAGTCCCCGTTCTGAGATCTGATTGTTGTGGAAAACATCGCATTTCTCAGTCCCCACCCCATGGGCCAGTGCAGACCTGCTGGGGATGGGATGAGTCAGTGTCTTAAAGCCCTAGTACAGTCACCAAAGGAATCTTCCATTCCTACCTGGGCAGAACATTTGCACACATTCACTCAAAAGTATGAACTGAACACTCTCGGTGTAGCATACTGGGCCTGCCCTGTGACAGCTTTCAGAACAGTATCAGACACAGCTCTGGTTTTATTGTGCTTATAATTGTAATGGAGAAACAAGTAATGGAGGTAGTAGAAGACGAACTCCCCAAAGAGAACAATAGCAGGTCAGGGAAAGGAAAGATCCCCATAACTGGAGTGGTTAAGCTCCATGAGGTCAGGGACTGTAGCTAGCTCTTCATTGTTGCATCCCCAGGGTCTATCACATAGTGGGTACTCAGTAAATATTTGTTGAATGAATGAGTGGATGAATGGATGGATGGATGGATGGATGGATAAATGATGGATAGATGGCTATTATGAAATGATCCATGAAATAGTTTTTGAAGGCTGGCTAGGCTTTTGATACAGGGGAGAAAGGGGGAGGGAATATCAGCAAAAGTTCTCCTAAAGACCCCAAGACATCAGCATGATTAGGATGCCACCAAGCTAGGGCAAGCTTTCAATACCTTGGCCAGTCCTAAGCCCTGAGCAATGCCACGACTCCAACCTATATCACCATCAGTGGGCAGTAAGAACAGTGTCAGGCTAGAACCCAAAAAGAGAAAGTAGGAGATAGGAAGATAGAAAGGAAGCTTCTCCTTCTACACACAACCCCAAAGCCGCTGGAGGTACCTTTTCCACCAGCTATTCATCCATCTTTGGGGCAGGCTCACAGAGATTACAGATCGCCATGACTGCCTGTGTCCACGGTAACACTAAAGGAACCACAGCCAACTTGTGTCAGTCACAAGTGGGACACAAAGGAACCTGGGAAGACCAGGGTTCAGCAGATGACAACTTCCCCATCCCTTTACGCGGGGCCCTACCAGGTTTGGCTTCCGGTATGCATCCTGACTTTTCCCAAGCTGATCTACTTGATTCATATCCAGAGGCTCTTCATGCCAAAGTACTTAAATACATCTAAGCACCGACAATAGTACCAAGTCCACAGTAAGACCCATCCTGCTATCTGCTGTTACGACTTACGGAGGCAGCAAGGAGGTAGTCAAGCTGAAGGCAGTGACTATGTCTTCCTTTGTATTCCCAGCATCTCACCCAGTGCCTGACATGTAGCAGGAACTCAGCAAATATTTGTCGAATGAAGGAGTAAGGCAGCTCTGGTTCCATAGTGCAGATCAGCCTTCTGCTAGTCTTCCCCTTGCCGAACAAGAAAATACAGTTGATGAAATTAGCAGGAAAGACATAAAAAAAAAAAGGGGGGGGTGAGGAATGAATGCCTTCTACCCAACAGGAAGGCCTGAGCTAAGACCTGTTTTTGTTCTCTGACAACTATTCCCATCCCTTGCACTGACTATTCCCTCCCCTCAGTCCCCCTAGTTCACTGAACCACTCCCTGTCCCTTCTACTTACTGCCCCCTGCCCCCAGCCATGAGTCCTTTCCTTGTCCCATTTAGAGTATGTATTGCTGTGTCCCATGATATGATACCTTGTTTAACATTGACCTTCACTTTTATAAATTCAACCATGTATTCTCAGCACTGCTTATGGTTTTAGAATTTAATGATATATATATATTTTTATACAACTTGGCTCCTAAATATGTGCCATCTATTTCATTTGACACAAAGAGACACTCGTTCCAACAGTAAGGGGAAATTGTTAGATTTGTTTGAAGATAGTAGACTCTGCTCTGGACTTTATGGACAATTGAAGGGATTTTTCAAGGATACGTTTGCCTATAAAAAAGTCTTACCTTACACTCTGATTTTATTGCATTTTTAAAAATTTCATCTGTATAGTTCAGTATGTATCTCCAAAAGACAAGGATTCCTTTTCAGTCATAATCGCAATATCATCATCACACAAAGAAAGCCAAAAATTCCTTAATATTATCAAATATTTTTGAATGTCCTATACGTTTTGTTTTTATTTTTATATATTTTTGAAAAGTTTGAGGTTTCAGTTGCAATCTGAATAAAGTCCAAACCTTGAGGCCAGGCAAAGGTATCTCTGAAATTTCCTTTAATCTATAGGTTACATCTCTATTTCTTTTTTTTTTTTTAATTGCACTTTTTTGGTTTTCTTGTAGGAACCACATTATTTAGCTTGTTGTCTCCTGGATTTTGCTGATTGCACCTTCATGGTGTTCTTTAACATGGTTCTTTGTCCCCTGTATATCCTTCAAATTGCTAGTTAGATCTAGAGGCTTGATGAGACTCAGATTTTTTTTTTTTTTTTTTTTTCAAAACTGTCTCATAAGAAGTATTGTGCGTTTCCATCAGGAGGTACAAAATGCCTGGGTGTCTCCTTTTTATGATGTTAGTAGCCACTGATGTTGTTGCCTAGACCCATTATTTCATTAGGTTTTGTGAACTAGTGAAATTCGAGTCCCATTATTCCTTCTTCAGGTAATACCTGGAGGTAATACCTGAAGAAGGCAAACTTTCTCTGACCTACTATTTATTTGCCTTAAGCTATGGGGTTTTTTTTTTTTGTTTTTTAATCAAAAACAAATACTTGATTGCTTTAGTTCTCAGTTTTTCAGTGGCTCTCTAATAATCTTCAGAGGTGATAAATGGAAACAATTTAAAATATCTTTACAAGCTCATGGATTTAAACATATTTGATGCATTTCATTCTATTGTGGTTGGTTATTAGCCTTATTGACGTTGAAACTGTTCCCTCTTTACCCAAAGGGAGACTATGTAATTGGCTCCCAAGCCCTTTGGCATGACTCCAGTAGTTTCTGGTAGCTACTTTTAATTTTGGTATGACAAGATGTTTACACTCATCTTGCGTATCCCCTGCCCCAGACCTGGAATCAGCAATTTCTCCAAGAAGCCCTGATTCCTTTTAGTTGAAAATAGGGCTTATAAGCAGTAATTTAGGCCCTAGGGGGTGCTCGGTGTATTGTACTGCTCTCTGTCACCGGGTCTTTTTGGTGAGCTAGAAACATCACGGCTTTATAGAGAGATTTCCAGTTCAAATTCAGGACTACAAGGTTTTCACTTATCCTCCTTGCTCTTACCTCTATGTTTCCTTTCTCCCACACCAAAAATCTTGTTTCCATTGACTCCACATTATTATTAATTTGCTCTATCCCACAATATACAGTCTTAAAATAACAATAATAATACTACCATAATAGATTAGTGAAAATAAGCTAAGATCTTTTTTAGGTTTTGTTGTTGTTGTTGTTTAGTTTCGATTATACACTATTGAGGGCCTACCATCAAATTACTATGCTTTAAAGTCACTTGCAATAGTTTCAATCAACTAGATGCGTCATTAGATTTATTTGGTTCATTTTATTTCTGTTTTTAGAGATTGCTTCTGCGATCTTAATTTTGGCTTATAATTACAATCTTAAATTTGGCTTATAATTAAAAATATTTATGTGGTTTCAAAGTCAAATTTATATAAGAAAATAAATTCAACAAACCCTATCCTCTCTCCCTCTTCCTTATTTCTTCCCTCCCAACAACCAAAACTTAAAAATGTTATGACTTCTTCTCTCAATTTTTAAATATAAACATATACGTATATGTATACACATATGCAGGTGCGTGTGTATCCTCCTTCATTCCTAGAAAAAAAGGTGGAATATTATATGTACTATCAGTATATCGGAGACCACATCACTGTGGAATAACAGCCTGGGGAGAAACTCCCTGTTCCTTTATACAGATGCAGAGTGCTCCATTTACAGACAGCATAGTTTATTCAACCTGTCCCCTTGTGATGGATATTTAGGTTGTTTCCGTCATTTGCTATCCCTAATAGTCCTACAGTAGATTGCTTTGTGCATATATCTTTTCATAGTTTTGCAGCTGTATCTTTGGAAAGACTGATAGAAGTAGACTGCCCAGATAAAGTGTAAATGCATAAACAATTTTACTAGATCTTGTCACATACCCCTCCTTAGGGTTCAACCTTTTGTGTCTCCACCACCATGTTTTGAGGATGCCTATTTCCCCATAGGTGTGCCAAAAGACTTTGTTCTCAAACTTGAAATTCTGCCGATCTGATAGATGGAGAAATGATATCCCAGTGTGGTTTCTTTTTCATTTTGCTTATCATGGGTAGGGTTGGGCATTTTTCATAACACTTAAGAGCTATTTCCGTCTTTTCTGTCAACAGTTTATATCTCTAGCCCGTTTTTTTCCAAAGGGTTGTTGGCTTTTTACTTCTCTATTTCTATAAATTTTTTAATAGATTATGAATATTACCCATTAGTCTGTGCTGTAAGTTGCAAGTATTTTCCTAGTTTATCTCTTGTCTTTCACTTTACTTATGATGTATTTTTCCATGTAGGCTTTAAAAAATTATGTAATCACATTTATCAATCTTTTCCCTTAACACATTTAAAGTTTTCACTAGTTCCAGATTATAGAGGAGTTCAACTATTTTTTTTTCCTTTGGTACTTGTATTTGTATGATCTGTTTGTAATTTATCCTGATGTACAGTGTGAGGGATGCATCCAATTTTATTATTTTTATATGACTAGCCAATTATCCTAACACCACTTTTTAAAAAGTTGATCATCTCCCTGCGGATTTGAAATGCTGCTTTTGTCATATGTTAAACATCCATATGCTGTTGGATCTTTTTTTTTTTTAATTTTTTCTTTTTCTTTAATTTTTCTTTTCTAACTGGTTTGTCAGTTCATGCCCTAGCACAAATCTGTTTGAATTATAAAGCTACATAGTATGTTTTAGTGTCCAGTATGGCAAGCACAACTCAATACTCTTCTTTTTTAGGCTTATCCTATCTATTCATGCTTATTTGTTCTTTCAACTGAACTTTATAACCACATTGGTTAGGTCTAGAAATAACCTGATAGCATTTTCTTGGGATTGCATTACATATATAAACTTAGAACTGACATTTTTATAATTCTGAGTCTTTCTATCCAAGAATGTGGTATATCTTCCATTTCTTCAGGTCTATTTCTATATCATTCAGGAGAGTTTTACAGCTTTTTTCTTATAGGTTTTGGACATCTCTTGTTAATTTTATGTGTAAGTATTTTATTTTGTTATTTGATATCACAAATGGGATCTCCTCTTCCATTAAGTCTCTAATTTTTATTTACATAGATAGACAGAGACTATTGATTTTATGTAAATTTTGTAATTTGCTACTTTATGAAATTCTGTTATTTTAATAGGTTTTCTATTGATTCTTTTAGGTTTTCCAAATATATAATCATGTTTCCTAAAAATGAAGATAGTTTTACTTCTTTCTAATTATTATGTCTCTAATTGCTTTCTCTTGTCTAATTACATTGATTAATACCTCCAGTGCAATATTAGCCAAGAACTTAAAACTTAACACCAATCTAAGAAATGACTACACTAAGTTGTAAACAAACTGCCTCTAAGAAATGATAAAGAGTTAAGCTACGTTTTCTATGCCAGATTAGAAGACATTACTAACTATAGTTACATAAAGTGGTGACTTCCAATGGAAATAGGTCCCTCTTTGTGGCATCTGGGAATATGCCTCCCCTAGAACTCCAAAAGAGAAGTAGATCTTAGAGCTTATGGCATCCTTTCTCAATTAAGCCTCAAGGGTCTCATGGGAGCTCACTAGAGAAAGTATAAAGTTCATCCCACGAATAAATGCACCAATCTCTCCACTCCTCTAACCATTTATAACATCGATTTCTAAAGTTTTGTTTTACAGTAACATCTTACTCATTTGAACTTATAGAAAAAAAATCAGTCTAAAGTAAGAGAACTTGCCACATATTTAATATTTTTTGTCTGGATTAGATGGGGGTGACGTGTTTCTGGTGTCAGGTGTGGCTCCAGACCTCAGAGGCACGTGGTACTCCAGGTCAGACTGTGACCACTTAGTAGGTCACAGTCAGGGGCTTAAACACATGCTGTCATCTTCTTGGGAAATTAGAACCAGCCCTCACACTTTGGTTCTTGGTCTGCATGTACTGGACAGCCTGGCTTAGTGGTTAAGAGAACAGACCCTGACTAGATCTATACTCAAATACCAGTTTCCATACTTATTATCTATGTGGTCGTCAGCAAGTTATTTAACATCTGTTTGCCTTGTGTTGTTTGTCTGCAAAATGAGGATGTTTCCTACCTCCTGGGGTTATTATAAGGATTAAATGAACCAGTGTATACAAAGTGCTCGTTTCTATTATTAGACTAACAGAAAATGCCAAATAAGCAATATATCAGTGCTATTGCAGTCTTAGCCATAAAGATTAAATTGTCAAACAGGAACATCTTTGAGCTGCAATCAACATCAGACTTGTTTAAAAGTATTATAAAGAAGAATCATGTTGGCCATTTCCTATTGTAAAGTAGGTGGGAATAATTGGTTTTCGGTTAGGATTCCAATCAGAAAGTTACTTTCTCCCCCTCATTATTACTGAGTGCCCCAAAACATAGCTTTTCCTCTCCAGCATCCCCTCTGGTGTGAGAGTGCCGAGGACCTAATCCTGGGTGGGCCTTGGGAAGTTAGACAGATGGAGGGGCTGACGTCTGAGGTTGGGATGAGAGTCCAGCCAGAAAACAATGGTCACTTTGAAACATCAAGACCAATGTTGCAGGCAGAGGAAAAACTAGAGCCAGGAGCCAGCCACGGGCCACCAACTGAAAGAGGTGAGCAAATTTGAAGTTGATGCCTGACAAGGTCACTGAGGCAACAATGAGAAAGAATCTCTGCTAGCAAGGTGCTGCTAAGGGCACCATGAGGTTTTGCACAGATAAGCTGGAAGCAGAATGCTCACATCAAAGCAGAGAGATAACTGACCATCCTAGGTACAGGCCACCAAACACTGAAGTCATTCTCGCGCTTATTATTTAGTAGTTGTAAGTGACTTGCAAAAATGAAAGGAGCAAACTTCATCAACTTCTATGTTGATTTACATAAGGTCAAATTCCTATAATAAATCATATCATTCCATATAATTCCAAGTGGTTTTGTTTCTCTGACCAGACATTAAGTTTGGTACTAGAAGTGGGTGCTGTGGTAAAAAACAAAAACAAACAAACAAAAAAAACTCTAAACATGTGGCATAATTTGAGGATAATTAAAAAACTAAAAAAAATACAGAAAACAACTATTTTCAGAGATTGGACAATAGGCAGTACAGGAGTGAGGTCCCTGATAAAAAGGAAATAAATGAAGTAAGGCCTACCAATGCCTAGGCTTTCTGTCCCGGGTAATTCCAAGATTGCAGCAGAAACAGATAACCTAAAAAGAGTTCACCAATCTTGCTTTGTTGAAAAGACAAACATCAGAGCTCTGGGAAACAGAGGCAGCTAGAATTTCAAGGGTAGAATATCTAAGAGAAGGGAATGACACCAAGAAAGAGCTCCAGAAATCTGCAGAAGGATTGAATACCAAGGTGTACACATGTAGAAGAAATCTAATGAGGCCAAACAGGAGTAACATCACAGAAAAGGACAATCACTGGGAGTTATAAGACAAACAATTTCAAGAGCTTACACAGAGCCAGGAATTGTTCAAATTCTTTTCAGACAAAATAGAGAAATCTTGATGTATAATACACGGGGCATAAACTACAGATTCCCAAAAGGCCAAACCTTAGAATTAGGGCTAAATTAGTCCTAGAATGAAGAAAACTTTAGTCTGCCTTAAAAGAGTTTTTTAAAAACCACAAGAAGAGGGGCACTTGGGTGGCTCAGTCGGTTAAGCGTCTGCCTTCAGCTCCGGTCATGATCCCAGAGTCCTGGGATCAAGTCCCACATCAGGGTCCCCTTTCAGCGGGAGGCCTGCTTCTCCCTCTCCCTCTGCCACTCCCTCTGCTTGTGCTTTCTCTCCCTTTCTCTCTCTCTCTGTCAAATAAATAAAATCTTAAAAAAAAAATAAAAACTACAAGAAGATCAAACTAACAAATGTGTGATACCTTAATTGCCCACCAATAACAGTTCAATACTCTTTAAAGTAATATAACAAAATATAGCACTCAGGATAAAATTCACAATATGTAGCATTCACTGTAATATTACTAACATACAAAACAAACAAACAAACAAACAAAAAACAAAATTAAGTGACCCATAACTAAGACAAAAGTTAGCCAATAGAAACAGAACAAGAAAATACAGTGTTGATGAAATTAGCAGGAAAGACATCAAAACATTACATCAAGACATCAAATATTATAAATATGCTGCTTGCTATGGACTAAATTGTGTCACCTCTAAAAATTCATATGTTGAAGCCCTAACCCTCAATGTAACTGAATTTGAAAATAGGGTCTACAAGGAGGTAATTAAGGTTAAATGAGGTCATAAGGGTAGTGTTCTAATACAATAGGATTAGTGTTTTATAAGAAGAGACACCACAGAGGAAAGAAACTTATAATACTTATGTGAAACTTTGAATTTGTTCAACCTCTCTCTTTCTCTTCCCCCACCCATCTCTCTGTCTTTGTCTCTCTCTCTCTCCCCCACCTTTGTGAGGATACAGTGAGAACGTGGCTATCTACAAGCCAGGAAAGGAGTTCTGACCAGGAACCAACTTGACAAATAACCTTGATCTTAGATTTCCCAGTCTCCAGAACTGTGAAAAATAGATTTCTGTTGTTTAAACCATGCAATCTGGAGTATTTTTTTATGGCAGCCCATGCAAGCTAATACACTCCTGCTCAAGAATGTAAAGGAAAGCATCATCATGATGAAGAAAATAAATTAAAGATATTAAAAAGACTGAAGTGAACTTAGAAGTAAAAATACAATAACTAAAATGAAAAATGTACCAGTTGATATTAAGAGAAGTTGAGACACTGTAGAAGCAAACACCACTGAACTTGAAGATGTAGCAATAGAAACTATCAAAAAGATGTAAAGAGCAAAAGATGAGAAAAAAAATGAGCAGAGCCTCAGTGACCAGTGAACAATATCAAATGGTCTAACATGAATATAAATGGAGTCCCAGAAGAATAAAATGAAGAAATAGAAAGAATATTTGAAGAAATTATGGCCAACACTTTTCCAAACTTGATGAAAAGTATGAGTCTATAGATTCAAGAAGCTCAACAAATCCCAAGCAGAATAAACAAAAATAAATCACACTATGGCACATAATAATCAAATTGCTGAGAACCAGTGATAAAGAGAAAATACTGAAAGCAGCCAGAGAGTAAAAAGACAATCACACACAGAAAAACAAATATGTGGGACACCTGGGTGGCTCAGTCATTAAGCGTCTGCCTTCAGCTCAGGTCCTAATCCCAGGTCCTGGGATGGAGCCCCACATCAGGCTCCTTGTTCAGCAGGAGGTCTGCTTCTCCCTCTCCCACTCCCCCTGCTTGTGTTCCCTCTCTCGCTGTCTCTCTCTCTGTCAACAAATAAATAAAATCTTAAAAAAAAAAAGAAAAACAAATATGTGAATAATATTTCAAGTAAGTAGATTTCTCATCAAAACAAATAGGACAGAAAACAATGGACTGACATCCTTAAAATATAGAAGAACAATTCAATCTAGAATTCTACAACCAGCAAAAATATCTTTCAAAAATGAAGATTAAATAAAATTTTTTTAAAAACTCAGAAATTTCATTACCAGAAGATGTGTATCACAATCAAGTTTTTAAAAGTTCTTCAGATAAAAGGAAAATAATAATAAAGAAATGTGAATTTAGACCAAGAAATAAAGATCACCAGAATATGCAGTTTATTTTTTGATTTTAGAAATCTATTTAAAAGATAAGATCATTTAAAACAAAATTAATCATATATTGTAGTAGTGATAACACATGGAGAAACAAGATCTGTGACAATGATAGTATAAAGGAAAGAGGAGAAAGGGAAGTGTATGATGGTAAGATTTTTATAATATATGTGAAGAGATTCAATACTATTTGAAGTTAGACTATGATAGGCTACAGATGTGTACTGCAAGCCCTGGAACAACCACGAAAGTAATGAAACAAAGAGGTATAGCTAATAAGTCAATAATGGAAATAAACTTGAACAAATTAAAATACTCGATTAATTTTTTTAAAAACTGGAAAAAAGAGGAACGCCTGGGTGGCTCAGTCGTTAAGCGTCTGCCTTCGGCTCAGGTCATGATCCTAGGGTCCTGGGATGGAGCCCCGCATAAGGCTCCCTCCTCTGCGGGAAGCCTGCTTCTTCCTCTCCCACTCCCTCTGCTTGTGTTCCCTCTCTCACTGTGTGTCTCTCTGTCAAATAAATAAATAAAATCTTTTAAAAAAAAAAGGGGAAAAAAGATTAAAGGACTAGCAGGAAAACCAGAAAATGAAAGCACATCTATATTAATAATTAAGATGAATGCTTAATGGTCTAAGCACTCCAATTAAAATGCATAGATTATCAGATTTGACTGAAACAAAAGCAAAATCTAACTACAGTTTACCCTTGAACAGCACAGGTTTGAATTGCCAGAGTCCACTTATACACGGATTTTTTTTTCAGCAAATACAGAACAGCACTGTAACTGTGTTTTCTCTTGCTTTTGATTTTCGTAATAACATTTTCTTTTCTCTAGCTTACTTTATTGTAAGAAAACAGCATATGATACATATAACATACAAAATATATGTTAATCGACTGTCTATGATATTGGCAAGGCTTCCAGTCAACAGTAGACTATTAGTAGTTAGGTTTTTGGGACGTCAAAAGGTAAACATGGATTTTTGACAGCTGGAGGGGGTGGAGGGGTCAGTATCCCTAACCTCTGTATTGTTCAAGGGCCAACTGTATACTGTTGACAAAACACTCACTTTACATATAAAGACATTGATACATTAAAAGCAAGGATAATTAAAAGGATAGGAAAAGGTATGCTATGCAAACATCAAACAAAGGAAAACTGATGTGAATATAATAATACCAGAAATTTGATTCAGAAAAGGGAATAATATCAGGTATAAAGAGGCATATTTCATAATGATAAAGGGCTTAATATATCAAGAAGACATCCTGACTGTAGCAATCATTTTCTTATATATACATATATCAAATCATCATGTTGGACACCTTAAGCATGTACAGTTTCTATTGAAAAGAACTAACCCAGAAAACAAAAGAAGACACACAGTGTTAAATATAGGTACACCTAATAATGGAGGTATAAAAAAACATGAAGCAAAACCCAACAAAACTGAAAGTAGAAATAGACATCGATGATTACAGTTGGGGATTTTAATAGTCCTCTCTTAGTAATTGACAGAACACGTAGACACAAGAGCCAGTGAGGATATAGAGGACTCAAACAATATTGTCAACCAGCCAACTCAGTTGCCACTTATAGACCATACTACCTAACCATAGCGTAATAAACATTATTTTCAAGTGCACATAGAACACTCACCTAGATCATATTCTGGGCCTTAAAAATAGGTCTCGGGGGTGGAGCAAGATGGCGGAGAAGTAGAAGACCTGAATTTCGTCTGGTCTCAGGAATTCAGCTGGATAAGGATCAAACCATTCTGAACACCTACGAACTCAACAGGAGATCGAAGAAAAGAATAGCAACAACTCTCTGAACAGAAAAGCGACCACTTTCTGGAAGGTAGGACGTGCGGAGAAGTGAATCCCAGGCGATATTCCGGAGGATAGATGGCGGGGGAGGGGGCCCCCGTCAGCCGCTTCTGGCAAGTGATAGAGCCGTGGAGCACAAAATCGGAACTTTTAGAAGTCGGCTCCGCTGAGGGACGTCACTCCAGTGGCTAAGCGGGGGGTGGAACCCTCGTGGGACAGTGTGGTCTCAGGACCCTCAGGGTCACAGAAAGACCGGGGTGCCTGAGTGCGGCAGAGCTCCCAGGTATCGGAGCGGGGAAGCCGGCTGCAGAGACTGAGCCCAGGCGCGGGCTCTCAGCTCGGGGTTGCCATAAACCGTGATCCGCGGCACAGTCGGGCCACTGCTCCTCCAGCAGGGACCCAACAAGCGGCAGATCCGGGGAGACTCCCCTTCTTCCCCCGGGAGGAGCGGCGTGGGAGTGCACCACAGGGATCTGCTAGGTTTGGAGACTCCAGACGGGGTCGGGTGCCAGAGATAGAAACGCTCGGTCACAGGCCGGGTGAGCACGGAGTGCGCAGGAGACCGGGGAGAGGGGAGTGACTGACTGCTTTTCTCTGGGGGCTCACTGAGGAGCAGGACCCGAGCTCTCGGCTCCTCCGGGGCGGAGACTGGGAGGCCGCCATTTTCACTCTCATCCTCCAAAGCTGTACGGAAAGCTTGCAGGGAACAAAAGCTCCCGAGAGCAAACCCAAGCAGATGACTTAGCCCGGACCGGCAAGGGCGGGGCAATTCCGCCTCCAGCAAAGACATTTGGGAACCACGGCAACAGGCCCCTCCCCCAGAAGATCAGCGAGAATAGTCAGCCAAGACCAGGTTTACCGATCAGTGAGAACGGCAGAACTCCAGCGCTAGGGGAATACTGCACATAGAATTCATGGCTTTTTTACCATGATTCTTTAGTCTTTCAAAGTTAATTTTTTTTTTAATTTTTCTTTTTCCCTTTTTCAACTAACATCTTATCAATCCCTTTTTTAAAAAAAACATTTTTATTTTTCATTTTTAGAGTCATAGTCTATCCCTTCATAGTACTTACCCTTATTTTTGGCATATATATATATATATATATATATATAAAGTTGTTCTCTCTTTAAAATTTTGAGATACAGTTTCTTCTAACAGATTAAAATATACCCTAAATCTCTAGTGTATGGCTTTGTTCTAGTCTACTGCCGGATCACATTCTCTCCCTTTTTTTTTCTCTCTTTTTTTAAAATCCTCTTCCTTCTTTTTTCAAACAACTTCTTACCTTATCAATTCCTTTTATAAACTTTTTTATAATTTTCATCTTTACAGTCATATTCCATCCCTTCATCCTATCAACCCTTATTTTTGTACATATATAAGTTTTTCTTTCTTTAAAATTTTGGGAGACACTTTCTTCTAACAGACCAAAATACATCCAAAATCTTGTGTGTGGCACTGATCTATGCACCAGCCTGATCATATTTGATCATATTCTGTTTTTTTTGTTCTGTTCTGTTTTTGTTTGTTTTTATCTTTTTCTTTCTTTTTCTTTTTTCTTTCTTTCCCTTTCTTTTCCCCCTGTTTCAGGTCTTTTCTGATTTGTTTAGAGTATATTTTCTGGGGACGTTGTTACCCTGTTAGCATTTTGTTCTCTCATTCATCTATTCTCCTCTGGACAAAATGACAAGATGGAAAAAAATCACCTCAACAAAAAGAACAAGAGATAGTACCGACTGCCAGGGACCTACTCAATACAGACATTAGTACAGTGTCGGACCTAGAGTCCAGAATCATGATTTTAAAGATACTAGCTGGACTTCAAAAAAGCATGGAAGATATTAGAGAAACGCTTTCTGGAGAAATAAAAGAACTAAAATCTAACCAAGTCGAAATCAAAAAGGCTATTAATGAGGTACAATCAAAACTGGGGGTGCTAACTGCTAGGATAAATGAGGCAGAAGAGAGAATCAGTGATAGAGAAGACCAAATGATGGAAAATAAAGAAGCTGAGCAAAAGAGAGATAAACAACTACTGGATCACGAGGGCAGAATTCGAGAGATAAGCGATACCATAAGACGAAACAACATTAGAATAATTGGGATCCCAGAAGAAGAAGAAAGAGAGAGGGGGGGAGAAGGTATATTGGAGCAAATTATAGCAGAGAACTTCCCTAATTTGGGGAAGGAAACAGGCATCAAAATCCAGGAGGCACAGAGAACACCTCTCAAAATCAATAAAAATAGGTCAACACCCTGACATCTAATAGTAAAACTTACGAATCTCAGAGACAAAGAGAAAATCCTGAAAGGAGCTCAGGAGAAGAGATATGTAACCTACAATGGTAGAAACATTAGATTGGCAACAGACCTATCCACAGAGACCTGGCAGGCCAGAAAGGACTGGCATGATATATTCAGAGCACTAAACGAGAAAAATATGCAGCCAAGAATACTATATCCAGCTAGCCTGTCATTGAAAATAGAAGGAGAGATTAAAAGCTTCCAGGACAAACAAAAACTAAGGAATTTGCAAACACGAAACCAGCCCTACAAGAAATATTGAAAGGGGTCCTCTAAACAAAGAGAGAGCCTAAAAGTAACATAAACCAGAAAGGAACACAGACAATATACAGTAACAGTCACCTTACAGGCAATACAATGGCACTAAATTCATATCTTTCAATAGTTACCCTGAATGTAAATGGGCTAAATGCCCCAATCAAGACACAGGCTATCAGATTGGATAAAAAAACAAGACCCATCGATATGCTGTCAGCAAGAGACTCATTTTAGGCCCAAAGACACCCCCAGATTGAAAGTGAGGGGGTGGAAAACCATTTACCATGCTAATGGACACCAAAAGAAAGCTGGGGTGGCAATCCTTATATCAGACAAATTAGATTTTAAACCAGACTATAATAAGAGATGAGGAAGGACACTATATCCTACTTAAAGGGTCTATCCAACAAGAAGATCTAACAGTTGTAAATATTTATGCCCCTAACATGGGAACAGCCAATTACATAAACCAATTAATAACAAAAGCAAAGAAACACATTGATACCAATACAATAATAGTGGGGGACTTTAACACCCCCCTCACCGAAATGGACAGATCATCTAAGCAAAAGATCAACAAGGAAATAAAGACTTTAAATGACACACTGGACCGTATGGACTTCACAGATATATTCAGAACATTTCATCCCAAACCAACAGAATACACATTCTTCTCTAGTGCCCATGGAACATTCTCCAGAATAGATCACATCCTAGGTCATAAATCAGGTCTCAACTGGTACCAAAAGGTTGGGATCATTCCCTGCATATTTTCAGACCACAGTGCTTTGAAACTGGAACTCAATCACAAGAGGAAATTTGGAAAGAACGCAAATACACAGAGGCTAAAGAGCATCCTACTAAAGAATGAGTGGGTCAACCAGGAAATTAAAGAAGAATTTAAAAAATTCATGGAAACCAATGAAAATGAAAACAAAACTGTTCAAAATCTTTGGGATGCAGGAAAGGCAGTCCTTAGAGGAAAGTATATAGCAATACAAGCCTTTCTCAAGAAACAAGAAAGGTCTCAAGTACACAACCTAACCCTACACCTAAAGGAACTGGAGAAAGAACAGCAAATAAAGCCTAAACCCAGCAGGAGAAGAGAAATAATAAAGATCAGAGCAGAAATCAATGAAATAGAAACCAAAAGAACAGTAGAACAGATCAACGAAACTAGGAGCTGGTTCTTTGAAAGAATTAACAAGATTGATAAACCCCTGGCCAGACTTATCAAAAAGAAAAGAGAAATGACCCAAATCAACAAAATCATGAATGAAAGAGGAGAGATCACAACCAACACCAAAGAAATACAAACAATTATAAGAACATATTATGAGCAACTCTATGCCAGCAAATTAGATAATCTGGAAGAAATGGATGCATTCCTAGAGATGTATCAACTACCAAAACTGAACCAGGAAGAAATAGAAAAATAGAAAACCTGAACAGACCTATAACCACTAAGGAATCAAAAATCGCCCAACAAACAAGAGCCCAGGGCCAGATGGCTTCCCAGGGGAATTCTACCGAACATTTAAAGAAGAATGAATACCTATTCTTCTGAAACTATTCCAAAAAATAGAAATGGAAGGAAAACTTCCAAACTCATTATATGAGGCCAACATTACCTTGATCCCCAAATCAGACAAAGACCCCATCGAAAAGGAGAACTAGAGACCAATATCCCTGATGAACATGGATGCAAAAATTCTCACCAAAATACTAGCCAATAGGATCCAACAGTACATTAAAAGGATTATTCACCACGACAAAGTGGGATTTATCCCTGGGCTGCAAGGTTGGTTCAACATCCACAAATCAATCAATGTGATACAATACATTAATAAAACAAAGAACAAGAACCATATGATCCTCTCAATAGAAGCAGAAAAACCATTTGACAAAGTACAGCATCCTTTCTTGATCAAAACTCTTCAGAGTATAGGCATAGAGGGTACATACCCCAATATCATAAAAGCCATCTATGAAAAACCCACAGCGAATATCATTCTCAATGGGGAAAAACTGAGAGCTTTCCCCGTAAGGTCAGGAATGCGGCAGGGATGTCCA
Organism: Phoca vitulina; assembly: GCF_004348235.1. NCBI lineage: Eukaryota > Metazoa > Chordata > Mammalia > Carnivora > Phocidae > Phoca > Phoca vitulina. The sequence goes on from NW_022589705.1 coordinate 5,690,975, forward strand.
CTATCACCACTGCTATTCAACATAGTATTAGAAGTCCTAGCCACAGCAATCAGACAACAAAAAGAAATAAAGGGCATCCAAATCAGCAAAGAAGAAGTCAAACTCTCACTCTTTGCAGATGATATGATACTTTATGTGGAAAACCCAAAAGACTCCACCCCAAAACTGCTAGAACTCATACAGGAATTCATTAAAGTGGCAGGATATAAAATCAATGCACAGAAATCAGTGGCATTCCTATACACCAACAACAAGACAGAAGAAAGAGAAATTAAGGAGTCGATCCCATTTACAACTGCACCCAAAACCATAAGATACCTAGGAATAAATCTAACCAAAGAGGCAAAGAATCTGTACTCAGAAAACTATAAAATACTCATGAAAGAAATTGAGGAAGACACAAAGAAATAGAAAAACGTTCCATGCTCATGGATTGGAAGAACAAATATTGTGAAGATGTCAATGTTACCTAGAGCAATCTACACATTCAATGCAATCCCCATCAAAATACCATCCACTTTTTTCAAAGAAATGGAGCAAATTTGTATGGAACCAGAAAAGACCCCGCATAGCCAGAGGAATGTTGAAAAAGAAAAGCAAAGCTGGCGGCATCACAATTCCGGACTTCAAGCTCTATTACAAAGCTGTCATCATCAAGACAGTATGGTACTGGCACAAAAACAGACACATAGATCAATGCAACAGAATAGAGAGCCCAGAAATGGACCCTCAACTCTATGGTCAACTAATATTTGGCAAAGCAGTAAAGAATGTCCAATGGAAAAAAGACAGTCTCTTCAACAAATGGTGCTGGGAAAATTGGACAGCCACATGCAGAAGAATGAAACTGGACCATTTCCTTACACCACACACAAAAATAGACTCCAAATGGTTGAAAGACCTCAATGTGAGACAGGAATCCATCAACATCCTAAAGGAGAACACAGGCAGCAACCTCTTTGACCTCGGCCGCAGCAACTTCTTCCTAGAAACATCGCCAAAGGCAAGGGAAGCAAGGGCAAAAATGAACTATTGGGACTTCATCAAGATAAAAAGCTTTTGCACAGCAAAATAAACAGTCAACAAAACCAAAAGACAACCGACAGAATGGGAGGAGATATTTGCAAATGACATATCAGATAAAGGGCTGATATCCAAAATCTATAAAGAACTTCTCAAACTCAACACCCAAAGAACAAATGATCCAATCAAGAAATGGGCAGAAGACATGAACAGACGTTTTTCCAAAGAAGACATCCAAACAGCCAACAGACACTTGAAAAATTGCTCAACATCGCTCAGCATCAGGGAAATCCAAATCAAAACTTCAATGAGATACCACCTCACACCAGTCAGAATGGCTAAAATCAACAAGTCAGGAAATGACAGATGTTGGCAGGGATGTGGAGAAAGGGGAACCCTCCTACACTGTTGGTGGGAATGCAAGCTGGTGCAACCACTCTGGAAAACAGTATGGAGGTTCCTCAAAAAGTTGAAAATAGAGCTACCATACGACCCAGCAATTGCACTACTGCTTTTACTACTGTATTTACCCCAAAGATACAAATGTAGGGATCCGAAGGGGTATATGCACCCTGATGTTTATAGCAGCAATGTCCACAATAGCCAAACTGTGGAAAGAGCCAAGATGTCCATCGACAGATGAATGGATAAAGATGTGGTATATATATACAATGGAATATTATGCAACCATCAAAAGGAATGAGATCTTGCCTTTTGCAACGACGTGATGGAACTGGAGGGTGTTATGCTGAGCGAAATAAATCAATCAGAGAAAGACATGTATCATATGACCTCACTGATATGAGGAATTCTTAATCTCAGGAAACAAACTGAGGGTTGCTGGAGTGGGGGGTGAGGTGGGAGGGATGGAGTGGCTGGGTGATAGACATTGGGGAGGGTATGTGCTATGGTGAGCACTGTGAATTGTGCAAGACTGTTGAATCACAGATCTGTACCTCTGAAACAAATAATGCAATATATGTTAAGAAAAAAAAAAAAAGAAGCTAGCAGGAGGGGAAGAATGAAGGGGGGGAAATCGGAGGGGGAGACGAACCATGAGAGACGATGGACTCTGAAAAACAAACTGAGGGTTCTAGAGGGGAGGAGGGTGGGAGGATGGGTTAGCCTGGTGATGGGTATTAAAGAGGGCATGTTCTCCATGGAGCACTGGGTGTTATGCACAAATAACGAATCATGGAACACTACATCAAAAACTAATGATGTAATGTATGGTGATTAACATAACAATAAAAAATTTAAAAAATAGGTCTCGATAAATTCAAGAAGATTAAAATTATACAAAGTGTGTTCTTTCATTCCAGCAGAATCAAACCAGAATTAATAGAAAGTTAGCTGGGAAATCCCCAAATATTGGGAAATGAAACCACACAGTTAAAAATACAGCATGGGTCAAAAAAGAAATCACAAGGGAAATTAGAAAATATTTTGAGCCGAATGAAAATGAAAACACAACACATCAAAATTGGGGAGATACTACTGAAATAATGCTTAGAGGGAAATTTATGGCATTTCATTTAAATGATATTAGCGAATAGTTCTTAAATCAATTATCTGAACTTCCACTGCAAGAAGGAAGGAAAAAAGCAAATTAAACTTGAAGTAAGCTAAAGAAAAGAAATAATAAATATAAGTTTTAAAATCAATGCAATTAAAAATGAGCAAATAATAGAGAAAAGGCTAGGAAACAAAAGCTGGTCCTTTGAACACATCAATAAAATTGATAAGCCTGTAGTCTATTTAGGCTCACCAACTCATCCTGGTTTGTCTGGGACTTTCCAGTGCTAGTCCTGAAATTTGCACATTTCAGGAATCTTTCAGTCCTGGGTAAATTCCAACAGTTTGTCACTTTAGCCAGATTGATCAGGAAATAGAGGAGAGAAAAATTACAAGTATCAAGAATGAAAGAGAGACATCATTATAGATCCTAAAGACATTAAAAGAAATAATAAAAGAATATTATAAATAACTCTATGCTAATAAATTTGACAACTTAGATAAAAACTTGAAAGAAAAAAAAAAAACCTACCAAAGCTTACTCAAGAGGAAGTAGATAATTTGAATTGCCCATTATCTATTAAAGAAATATATATGGGTAAAGTCTTTCCCCAAAGAAAACTCCAGGCCCAGGTAGTTTCACTGATAAGGTCTGCCAAACATTTAAGAAAGAATTAAAACCAATTCTATAGAAATGCTTCTAGAAAATAGAAAAAGGACTTCTTACTTTACGAGGCCAGCATTATCCTGATACCAAAAGGAGATAAAGACATTACAAGAGAATAAAACTATAGATCAATATCTCTTTTGAACATAGATTTAAAGATTCTTAACAAAATTTTAGCAAATCCAATGCATCGTTACATAAAAAGACTAATAAACCAAGTTGAGTTTTATCCCAGGAATGCCAGTTTGATTTAGGATTTGGAAATCATTAATGTAATTCATCATAATAACAGACTGAAATAGAAAAACCATACAATCATTTCAATAGATGCAGAAAAAAATTTTGATAAAATTCAACACCCATTCATGATAAAAAAATATTTCTAGGAGAGTCGGAATAGAAGGGAACTTCCTCAATCTGATGAAAGGCATATAGGAAAAGCCTACAGGCTAAACAGTGAAAAATGGAATGTTTTCCTACCAAGATCAAGAGAAAGGACTCACAGCTGCTCTTACTACAGTTGACCCCTGAACAACTCCGGGATTAGGGGTGCCAACCCACCCTCTCCATAGTTGACAATTCACATATAATTTTTGACTCCCCCAAAACTTAACTATTATAGTCTACTGTTGACCAGAAGCCGTACCAATAACATAAACAGTCGATTAACACGTTTTGTATGTTATATGTATTATATACTGTATTCTTACAATCAAGTATGCTAAAGAAAATGTTATTAAGAAAGTCATAAGGATCAGGGAGGCCTGGGTGGCTCAGTCAGGTAAGCGTCTACCTTCGGCTTGGGTCATGATCCCGGGGTCCTGAGATGGAGCCTGGCATCGGGCTCCCGGGTCAGCGGGCAGTCTGCTTCTTCCTCTGCCCAACCCCCACCCCGCTCATGTGCGCTCACTCGCTCTCTCTCTCTCTCAAATACAGAAATTAAAAATCTTTTTAAAAAAAAAAGCAAAAAGGAAGAGAAAATAGATTTACAGTGTTGTACTCTAAACACTCCACTTTAGGCAGTGTGCCGGGTGGTCCTGGGGATCTGTGCCTTGCTTCAGCAGTGTTTGGATGGAACAGACCCAGGAACACCCTTCTTCCAGTCTCCAACCACCCTCTAACCTCTTTTCTAGTTGCAATCTTCAGAACCATCTTCTCAGACATCCTTTGCATCTGGGACCAGCCAATACCACTTTTGGCGCTATTGCCCATCAACCATGAGCTCCAGGATTCTTCAGAATTACTCCGCCAAAGTAAAGGCCCCCATAATACACCTGGTCACCATGCATCTGTCAGCCTCCTGTACCTATACCTCCCTCCCTCTAGGCTGCTATTTCCACCATGACCAACAGGGTGGCTCTGGAGGGCGCCCTCTCTCAGGATGTGCAGAAACCATCCCAGGATGAGGCGGGTATACCCTGGATCCTTGGAAGCCACCAGGGTCTTGGAGAAGACTTGACCCTGGGCCTCCTGGATCTGCACTCCCTGGGCTCTGCTGGTGCAGACTCTGAGACTTTCTGGAGAGCCACTTCCTGGGTAAGGAGGTGAAACTCATCAAGAAGGTGGCAACCACCAGACTAACCTCTGCAGGCTGTCTCCCCCTCCCCCTGCCCCCGGCTGGGTGGCACGAGTATCTTTTTGAAAGGCTCAACCTTAAGCACATCTAGGATCCTCTGGAGCCTCTCTGGCATCCACCAGTGTCAGGGCTTCTGAGTCTCTCCCTACTGCCACCAAGCAGCTTTTTAATCACCCTGGAGCTCTCTTCCAAGCCGTTAACCAAATGGAAACAACAAGGTTTTGGAAAGAAAAAAAAAATCCACATATAAGTGAATCAGTGCAGGTCAAACCCCTGTTGTTTAAGGGTCAACTGTATTTCCATTCATCAGTCTACCTGAGATCCTAGCTACTCCAATCAGGAAAGGAAAAAAAGGCATCCACGTAAGAACAAAAAAAAGTAAAATGGTCTTTATCTGCACACACACATGATTATCTAAATAGAAAATTCTAAGAAATCTACAGAAAAGAACTAATAATACCAGAATTAGTAAGTAAATTTAGTGAAATTGCAGGACACAAGGTCAATAAACTGAAATCAATGGTGTTTCTATATACTAGAAACAATCATTAGAAATTAAAATCTTAAAAGATAGCATCAAAAGCATTGAATACTTTGGGAGAAATTTAACAAAATAGGTGCTAGATTTGTACAGTGAAAATTACAAAACATCGTTGAAAGAATTCTTAAGTGACATAAGATATGGTGTTTATGGATTAAAAGACAATATTGTTAAGAAGTCGAATTCTCCTTGTGTTAGCTTGCTAAGGCTGCTATAACAAGATGCCACAGACTAGATGGCTTAAACAACAGAAATTTATCTTCTCACAGTTCTGGAGGCTGGAAGTTCAAGATCAAGGTGTTGGCAGATTTGGGGTCTCCTGAGGCCTCTTTCCTTGACTTGCAGAGGGCTGCCTTCTGTGTCCTCACATGGCCTTTTCTCTGTGTATATGTATCCCTAGGGTCTGTTCCTCTTCTTATAGGGACACCAGGCATATTGGACTAGGGCCCCAAACAGCCTCATTTTAACTTGGTCACTCCCTTAAAGGCCTCATCTCGAAGTATAATCACATTCTGAGGTACTAGGGGTTAGGGCTTCAACATACGAATTTGAGGGGAACACAGTTCAGTCCATAACTCTCCTCAAATTTCCTATAGATTTAAGTCAACTCCAACCAAAATCCCAGCAGATTTTTGTAGAGTCTAATGTTTGTTTTTAAAATTGACATGGAAAATCAAAGGACCTAGAAGAGTCAAAACAATTTTGGAAAAATAAAAAAAGAATAAGGCTGGTAGATTTATACTACCTGACTGTCAGATTTACTATAAAGTAAACCAGCAAATAACACAATGTGATTTTGGCATAAGGCAATAAGGCATAAGCATTTGGCAAACCTCAGGCCACAGACTAATTTCCTGTTTTTATAAATAAAACTTTATTAGAATACTGCCACCTATTCATTTATGTAATGTTTATGGTCACTTTTGCACTATAACAGCAAAGTTGACAGGTTATGACAAGCCTAAAATATTTATTCTTTGGTCTTTTGAGTAAAAGTTTTCCAACTCCTGATCAGTAAAAGAGAACAGAATCCAGAAATAGCCTAACACAAGATCTCTTAATATCTGCACTGTTGACATTTTAGGCAGCATAATTCTTTTTTTTTTTTAAGATTTTATTTATTTATTTGACAGAGAGAGACACAGCGAGAGAGGGAACACAAGCAGGGGGAGTGGGAGAGGAAGCCAAGCATGGAGCCCGATGTGGGGCTCGATCCCAGGACCCTGGGATCATGACCTGAGCCGAAGGCAGACGCTTAACGACTGAGCCACCCAGGTGCCCCAGGCAGCATAATTCTTTGTTGGAGGACTTACATGGGCATTGCAAAATGTGTAGCAGCATCCCACCAGATGCCAGTAACATCCTATACTTGTGACAAATAAAAATGCCCCGGATGTTGCCAATGTCCCCTGGATGGGCAAAATGGTTCAGTTGAGAACCACTGGTCTAGTACCTATTTGTTCAATGGATTAGCAATAGTACCAAGGTAATTCAATGGGAAAAGAAATCTATAGACTCTTCAATAAATGGTGCTGGGAAAAAAATCAGATATCCTTGGAGAAAAAAAAAAAGAACCTTCCATTATATAAAAAATTAACTTAAATGGATCATCTACCAAAACATAAGAGCTAAAACTATAAAACATCTCTAAGAAAATATAGGAGAAAATCTTCATGGTCTTGGGTAAGTCAAAGCTTTTTTGAATAAAGACCAGGCCACACAATAATAATAATAAATTGGGAATCACCAAAATAAAACTTGTGTTCTTCAAAGAAATTAAGAAAATGAAAAAGAAGCCACAGCCTGAGAGAAAATATCTGCAAAACATATATCTAATAAGCAATTTGTATCCAGAATATATAAAGAACTCTGACAACTCAAAGAAAAACAGCCCAGTAAAATTTGGGTGAAAGATTTCACAGTCAACTCACCAAAGAAGATTATACAAATGGCAAATGAAAGCTCATAAAAATATTCCCCAAACCACTAGTCATCAGGGAAATTTAAATTAAAACTAAAATGAGGTGCTGCTATGTACTCATCAAAATGGCTAACGATTTCTTTAAACAAAACCAAAAGAAAGACGTATCTGACAACAGCGAGCTGGCAGATTTGTGGAGTAGCTGAAGCACTCATAAATTGCTGATAGGTCTACAAAATGGTACAGCCACTTTGAAAACCATTTGACAGTTCCTACATCACTTACCATGCAACCCAGCATTTCCACTCCCAGACGTCTTTTCAAGAGAAATGAAAACATGTTCCACAAAGACTTATAAGCAAATATTCATGACAGCTTTATCATAATTGCCAGAAAAATAGAAACAAGCTAAATGTCCATCAACTGATGAGGGAATAAACAGACTGTGGTATATCCATACAATAGAATACTACTTAGCAACATAAAGAAACAAGCTACTATACCCTCAACGGCGGGGATGAATCTCAAAAGTTTTTTTTTTTTTTTTTTTTAAGATTTATTTGACAGAGAGAGACACAGCGAGAGAGGGAACACAAGCAGCGGGAGGGGGAGAGGGAGAAGCAGGCTTCCCGCCGAGCAGGGAGCCCGATGCGGGGCTCGATCCCAGGACCCTGGGATCATGACCTGAGCCGAAGGCAGACGCTTAACGACTGAGCCACCCAGGCGCCCCTCAAAAGTATTTTGTTGAAGATGGAAGCCTAACACAAAAAACTACAGAGAATGGAGTCTTCTATATGAATTCTAGATTTCTGTTGTAAGAGTGACAGAAATGAGGTCAGTGTTGCCAGACACTTAAGGTTGGGGAGGGGATTGATTGCCAAGGCGTACAAGCAAGCTTTCTGGGATGATAAAATGTTCATATATGTGACAGTGTATAATTAGTTAGTTCCTCAAAGTGACTACAGCAGTTGGGATCCTTGTGATCGAAGGGCAGAACAGCAGTAGCTGTAGGGACCCTTCATGGATTCTTACATTGTGACAAGCACTGTGATAAGCCCTTTAGATGCATTATCCCATTCAATCTTCAAAATAACCATTTGAGGTGAGTACTACTGCTTCCCCTTGTTACAGATGAGAGAACTGAACCAGAGGGCTTAAGTTACATGTCCAGAGTCATTCTCTGCTCAGGAAGTCTGGCTGATCCCCAAGTCTGTGCTCCAAATAATGGCCTTACCCCACAACCTGCATGGATCCTGTTTTAACACTTATTTCTATCTGATTGTGCTGCATGATGATACAAAACCAATATTTTTTCTTCCAGCCTGACCCTTTGCAATACAAGCTTGTGTGGTTGTGACAGTCTAGGCACAAGTGGTTAGAGTATTTCAGCCTAAATTGAGATTCCCTGAATTAACTTTACCCTGGCCAACTAGGAAAAGATACGTCAGGTCTTCCCGTGTGTTGCAGGCTGTGTTCTCTGGAAACAGCTACTGAGACAGAATGTGGGGTGCAAATTCTGTGACCCCTGTGAAAGGAAGGGGAAAAAGCAGGACTGGGCCAAGGGATCAGTCACACAATTGTTTAAGACCATAAAACTCTCCCACTGGAGAGCTCTGGGGTGAGCACCACCCCCAAAGTGGCCCCACTGGGCCCAAATGCTCATGCTTTCATAATCCCACCTCACTCACCCACTGGCTAAGGGATGCCTCAGGAGGAGTGTGACTTTGAGCAAGGGGACTCTCTGCAGCTGAGGCAGCCCCGGGAGCAGCCTGCTCCAGGCTGCCTACTGACCATGTCGTGGGGCTGGGTAGCAAGTCCTTCCTTGAAATGGGCACCTGGGCTGTGCACCTCTGAGTCTATGGCCCGGGGCTACCTTCAGAATGCTTCCCCATGGCACTGCAATGTCACTAAGCTATCCCAAGTCCTTCCAAGTATTTATTTTTTAAAAGTATGTAACATTGTTTCAATGGACAAAATGATACTTAAAAAAGTAAACAAAATCTGGAAAGTGTTATTTTAAAGAACTAGATTTAATGACTTACAACAAAACCACCTAACATAATATCAATGTTATACTTATAATTAAGTGTTACTAAAAGATACTAAACTGGGTTCTATGACCAGTAGCATTCATTCCTATGCACCAGACATTCTGCTGACTATTGAAGATACGAAAACAAATATAATATGGTAAGAATAAATGAATGAATAAATGAATGAATGGAAAAACAAGCTTCTCGCTCTCCAGCAGCCTAAAATTTAGCAAGTGACAGTGAAACAGTGTGCTGCCTGTTTATGGAGAGCAGGCAGAGAAGAAGCTTTGTGACCCTGAGCCGGCCCCGAGGACAAACTGTCAATGCTGGATGGGAAAGGGTAGAAGGACACCCCCAGTAGAATTGGCAACAGAAGTAAAGTCAGAAGTGTGACTGGTCGTGTGAGGATTGTGTAGGATAGGATTGGCAGAATGCAGGCTGGTTGGGATGGATTGTGAGGGGCCTTGAACACCATGCTAAGGAGGCTGGAGGAGTCACATGAGGGCTCTAGATGGACTGAGACAAATCCATTGCTGTGCCTGGACAACTCAATGCATGTGTCCTTCCAGGCTATCGGGATCCTTTTTGGTCTTTGCTTCAGGCTTTGTCTCTCCGTGTTTCAGGACTCTCGATTTGTTTTCTTTCCAAACCCATCGTATCCTGTTCTCCCACATCATTTCTGACTACCACTTCTACAAACATGCCCTCCCATCTCTTTGTTAAGCAAGATAGGGAGATCAGGCCACATCAGCAGCAGCAAGACCTTGAGCTGAGTGAGCAGCTGTCAGTCCTGCCACGGAGACGCCATTATCCCTTGGACAGCAGGTGAATGTGCCCACACCTTGGGCACTTCCTCCTCTCTGACCAGTGCCGAAATGAAGAGATAGCATCACCGTTGTGTGTGCCCTATAGTCCTTGTTTTCTCTTATAGTTCTGCTCCATCTGTGTGGCCACTTTCAACAGGACTAGATACAAATACTTTATTTTGACATGATCTTTTAGAAATCAAAGAGAAATCTAACAGATTCACTTAACTCAATCAATTTCTAGAAAATCTGCCTCTGAATCACACAGCTGATTTACATATGGTAAGTAAAACAGGAATTAGCAAATATTTTCTGAACTTGTAAAATGTTTTTAAGACACTCTGATGAGTCAGTGTTTAATCCTTTCTCCATAAATAGGATGAAAGATCTTTGCCATGTTTTCTCTTAAGTAAATATATTTTAAAATTGTGCCTACATAGTGTTCCAGTTTTCTTTTCAGCTGCCACTATGAATGGACATAGCAGCTGGAATGAAGCATAACACATCACACCTCAACTTTGAATTTCCTGCCTTTTGTTTTCTTGAATCATAGCCTTGATGTTGTTTAAATAGTGCTCTGTATATTTAATTTCCCTTTTCTCTTCACAAAGACCAAACAATTTTTTAAAATCACCCCATCTTTCACAGTGGGTTATAAAAGTGTTCTTGAGCTGAAATTGAACTGGTCTCTTATTTAAACATATAAATATATATTTAGGCATTTTAGTCCACTGTCGTATTTTATTGATTGACTGCTTGGGCAGATACGTATTTGTGCACATTTTATCCATGTCATGTGCTTTGCATTTAAAGATAACACCACTAATAGTTACTGTTAATTGTATGCACAGATGGCTGGGCAAAAGAACAGACATCTTCCAAGGTACATGTACACAAAGTCTGTTCTCTGCTGTTTGCAAACTGTGTTGCTTGTGACTCTCTCTCTTCACCTCAGGTCTTCCCCAAAGAATCAAAGATATATGGCATTAGAAGGACATTTAAATATTATTGAATAAAACTACCCAAATAAAGCGGGCACCCACCATTCTGCAGCCTGCATTTGTAACTTTCAGCAATAAGACAGTCAGCACTTCAAAAAGGTAGCCCATTTCATTGTCACCCAGCTCTAAGTACTAGAAAATTCTTCCTTTTATCGAGCCAAGGTTTTCCCTCATGTAACTTCCACCTATTTGTAGTGCCCTTTAGACCCACACAGAATAAGCCTGGGGAAGTCTTTCAAAGGCGGCTCTTACATCTTCCCTTATGTCTTTTCCAAATGGAAATTTCTAGTTTCTTTCAGCGGTTCCTCACTAACATGGTAACTGCTTGTCAGCACACATCAATTTGTCAACTTTTCTCTTTCATGCAGATCTTGAAACTCCTCATATGGCCTGACTAGTATGGTGTGACAGAAGATCCCACACCTTCCCCTTTCTCTTCCTTCCTCTAAAATGGTCTTACTAGTGACTTGCCAACTTTGGCAACCAAATTGCATTCTTGCCGTATAATTAACTTACCCTTCAAAGTTTTACATTTTTTTTTAAATAACCAGTTAAGTAATATCTATTCTGTCTAGTACTTGCTTAATTGACCATTAGGACTAAAATGTAGGACTTCGCTTTCAAGTCCTATCTTGTTTCATTCTTCCTATTCATTGTTCCAGAATTGTTTTTTGTTTGTTTCGTTTGGTTTGGTTTGGTTTTTTGCCAGTTCTGTCAACAAACATAATAGTTCTCTCTTCAAGCTTGGTTTACCCTGCAAAGTTGACAAAAATATCATTTGTCTTCATTTAAGCCATTGATGAAAACATTGCATGGGATAGGCTCAATATGGAATTTCTTGATATGCCATTAAAGACTCCTCCTCCACAATTTTATATAAATTTATTAATCAACACCACCTAGTTAATGGTCCTTCAGCCAGCAATCTTTGGTCTAATTTCTGTCCTGTTTAAAAAGATACAATGAGAAACGGTCAAATGTCTTACTCAAACTATGCTATGTCTGAACAGCTCTTTTCCTGGCCTACAATTTAATAACCCAACCAAGAGTGCATTAGACGCCCTTCCTAAATGCTTCAGTAGCAAACTAAACTATGCTTATGCATGTTATAGCAATTCATATGTTGCATTGTAATCACTTATTTATACATATTTTTGTCCCAGTTAGATTGTAGGCTCTTTAATGGCAGGGACTCACTCTTTTTATTCAGCACTGATCCCTGGTACTTACTGGTGGAGCCTGGCAGATGATGGGTACTCAATAGATATGGGTTAAATTACTGAATAAGTGAAGAGCGGCCTGATGGAATATAATAGAAGCAGTTTGGAGGACATGTTGGGGTGCAGTATGTGTGGGTGAGTGCAGTAAATTTCCACATTAGTAGATTTTATGTACAGGTTAGGAATTCAAGAGAAAGACAAAATAGATTGTTGAATAATCAGGGCAATAAGTGAAATCAAAGCCAAGGCCAAATGCATGGGGTTGCTTAGGGGGAGAGGGTGTGGGGTGAGAAGGAAAAGAAAGCAATATGGCGCCAGTGTGCCATCAAGACCCTGGGGCTCTAAAGTCAAGTCACCTGAACACAAGTTCTCCCACTTTCTTAGACAAGTAATAACCTCATGGACTTTATTTTCCTTGTCTGTATGAGAGGGATGCAATAATAATTACCACATCATATGCTCAATGAGTGGTATGAAAGATGATCAGAGAGGTGGAAGAAGAATTAAGGAAGTATTTTGTCATATAATCTAAAAGAGAAAGAGTTTTGAGAAGAAAATGCTCATCAGCAATCCAAAAAGCACATCAGTGACCTATTTTGGGGAAAAACTTCTCTCCAGATGTAGCAGAAGAAGCCAGATTTTAGTGGCCAGAGGAAAGGCAAGGAGGTGAGCAAGTGGAGACAGCATGTATTGATGTTTCTCACAAATGTTAAATGTAGAGAGAAGGAGAGAGGACAAAGGCTAGACAGGGAAGGAAATCAAGGAACTTCTTTGCTTGTTTTGTAGAATAGGCTTGACTTGACATGGTTACAGGCTGGAGAAGAAGAATCTGGAATTACAGAAGAAAAAGAGGAGACCTAAGCAAGAAAAGTACCCAAGAACAGATGGGAAGTAGAGGGGGGCTCAAAAGGAAAAAAGAGGGATCTCTGTTCCTCAGCAGTCTGTCCTATCCTTGATGACAGAGGATGTATGATACCTATCTTTGCACAGCAGGTGGATAATAAATGTTGAGACCATTTTCTAGGGTGGGAAAAAAAGAAGAAAAGATGGTGTGAATAGAGGTTGGTAGGTGAGGAACAGCAAGTTGATGAGTTCTCTATTTTCTGTGACATAGGCAATGATGCCATCTTCTCAGAGGGAACAGTTGAGGGTTGACTAAGGAGCTTGAAGGGAGCAACTGAAGGTGAATCTAGAGGGAAAAGGCCAGAATCAGTATGAGGATAATTAGTGGAAGCAAGACAGGAGCTTCTTGTTCAAAACTCAACATGTATTTATTGAGCAATAACTATGTGCCAGACACTGTTCCAAGTGCTGAACATATAGCAGAGAACAAAATAGACATTCTCCCCTCTTTCACAAAACTTATATTTTGGTGGAAGAGACAATAAATAAACAAATGTGGGCAATTTTGATAACTTAAGTGTTATGAAAGAAATTAGCAGGGTGATTTGGTAGTTTTGAGTAGGAGGTGGAAGAGAATACTATTTGGATATAGAATGGTCAGGGAAACCTTCACTGAAAAAGTCACATTTGAGTTAAATCCTGGAGCTAGGGGGAGGGCAGTGGTGTTCTGATTAACTGACTCTCAAAAAAGAAAAAAAGATAAAAAAGTCCTAACTTGTATTTTGATTTTCAGGCTGTAAATACACCCAGCCAATTTCCAGATGCCAACATGATGTCACCGAATTCAGAGTTGGGAGGAAAGGTGCACAAGTGGCTCTGGCAAGCCGGGGGAGGAGGGAAGGGCACTTCTAGCACACCACTGTAAGAATGTTCTGGAAGGAAGAAGAGTATGTGGAAAGACATTGTAACAGGAAGGAGCTCAGGGTGACTAGGGACAGGAACTGAAGCGGAAGGAGTGTGGGAAGTCAGAGAGGTTGGCAAATGCCAGAGTTTCCATGTAAGGAGTTGGATCTCATTCTAAATAAAGTGGGACAAGATCTGATTTACATTGTAAAATGATCACTCCTGTTGTTATGTGGGGAATGAATTCGAACAAGGATAAGAATAGAAACAGGTAGCCAGTTAAGAGTTATTTGAAGTTGTTCAAGCAAGAATGAGGATGAGAGCTACAGAAATGAAAGAAGTGGATATATTTGGGAATATATTTTTGAGGCAGAAAATAGGACTTACTGGTAGAATGGATGTGACCATTCAGGGAAGGAAGCACTCAGAATGATTCCTAGATTATCATCTTGACCAACCAAACCATCAGGTTTCCAATGCCATTTGCCAAAATGGGGAAAGGGTTGGGGGGAAACTAGATCTGAGTTTGGGAAGTTTACTTGAGGTGCATAGTAGGTGTCCACGTGAAAATGTCAAGTAAACATTGGATATAAGAATCTGGAACTGAGGGGAAGACTGGGAATGGAGATATAAATTTGCATGTCATCTGCATCAGATGGCAGTTGAACAATGTGACTGGTTGGGATTACGTCAAGAGAGCAGATTGATAGAGAAGAGATTTACCCCTAAGAACTCAAGCATTCAGATGTCAGCTAGAAAAGGAGAATTCAGCAAAGGACACCAGACAAAGGGGTCAATTAAGTCATAGAGAAACAGATCATTGTGTCATCACAGAAGGCTGGAGGAAAAAGTATTTCAAGAAGGAGGAAGAAGTCAACTGCACTGAATCTGCTGAAAGGTCAAATAACATGGAGACAGACAGTGCCCACAGGATGCAGCAACATGGAGGTCATGGGTGGCCTTGAGGAGAGATGTTTCAGGCCCTGGTGGTGTAGAATGAATCAGGGTGACACCCCCAACTCTGACATGGCAAAGCAGAAACTTGCTTAGCCTGCCCCATCCCAGAGTTAGTCTCCCCTCTGGGGAAACTGGTGTGATACACTGGGGAAGAAGTAGGTGGAGGCTAACAGTCTCAGTCCTCCCTCTGAAGAGCTGTGTGATTCTAATAAGCCAGATAACCTCTCTGGACTTCCATCTTCTTGTCATTAAAATTAGAGGCTCTGAAATTCTATTTATTCATTTACTTATTCAGCCAATAAATATTAAGCAGCTATTCTATGCTAGATCCTGAGTAAGAAAAAGACCATGTCATGCCCTTGAATAACTGTCTCTAATTCATACACTTACTTTTTTGTGTTTATATGTGACTTACCTCCCCAGCAAGATGGCAGAGTCCTTCCTTGGGGCTGTATCCTTTTCATCTTGGTCACAGGGCCTAACACAATGCCTGGAAAATACCATGCACTTAATATTGGGGTCGTGAATATGTTGTTGTCCCATTACAAATTATATTCATCATTTTCTGATTCATGAACAAATCTTGACTCTGCCATTCATTGCTTGGGCAAGTTACTTAACCTCTCTGTGCTCCTGTTTCCTTAACTAAAATGTGGGTCATAATAGTACTTATATAATAATGTGAAAATTAAAATGGATGCCTGGCATGTATTAAGCTATTATTTTTTTAAGATTTGATAACTTTATTTTAACACATTTGATTTACTTTATAATCCTATATATTTTATGTTATTCATTTTATTTTTTTAATTTAAATTCAATTAATTAACATATAATGTATTATTGGTTCCTGAGGTATGGATCAGTAATTCATCAGTCTTATCTAATACCCAGTGCTCATTATGTCATGTGCCCTCCTTAATGTCTATCACCCAGTTACCCCATCCCCCACCTCCCTCCCCTCCGGCAACCTTCAGTTTGTTTCCTATGATTAAGAGTCTTTGGGGGCGCCTGGGTGGCTCAGTCGGTTAAGCGGCTGCCTTCGGCTCTGGTCATGATCCCAGAGTCCTGGGATCTAGTCCCGCATCGGGCTCCTTGCTCAGCGGGGAGCCTGTTTCTCCCCTGCCTGCTGTTCCCCCTGTTTGTGCTTGCTCTCTGTCTCTCTCTCTCGCTCTCTCTGTGTCCAATAAGTAAATAAAATCTTTAAAAAAAAAAAGTCTCTTATGGTTTATCTCCCTCTCTGATTCTATCTTGTTTTATTTTTTCCTCTCTTCCCCTATGATCCTCTGTTTTGTTTCTTAAATTTTACATATAAGTGGTATCATATTATT
Source organism: Phoca vitulina (assembly GCF_004348235.1). NCBI lineage: Eukaryota > Metazoa > Chordata > Mammalia > Carnivora > Phocidae > Phoca > Phoca vitulina. The sequence continues at coordinate 5,707,312 of NW_022589705.1, forward strand.
ATTAATAATATGTGCTCCAGGTAGTAAATCCATAAAAATCAGATGAAGAAGTGAATTAAATTACTCATCACTTCACAGCTAGAGATAAGCACCACTTTGGTGTATGTCTTTTCCTTGCATGATGCAAAGAATTATCTCCTGACTCACACGGCTCTGATGACAGTTGTATATGATGGTGCTTTTAACTGGAAATATTGTGTAGAGTTCTTGATATTATGCCTTTTACTTTCCCTTTGTGCAAAATAGGGTGAAATTATGTTCATACTATTATGTTTTAATAAAATATATATAATAAAAGCTACAAGTTATTTGAGTCTTTGCAGTTTGAATCCTAAGCATTATACATATATATATTATTATTAACTTGCCACAACAACACTTTCTGGTAGTTATAATACCCATTTTATTGATGAGGAAAATGAGGGTCAGACAACATGACATTACCCTTGTTCAACAATAACCTGTTCCACTCTCTTTCTGGGCACATGTGAGTGACTGTTCTCTGCCATATTGATATTAGTTGTGGCCATATGAAATGTGGCCAGTGAAATGTGACTGGTACGTGTTACTTCTGGATAGGAATATTTAATTGCGGGTGTTTAACTTTCTACCAGTCTTCCCTCCGCCACGGTGATCATGGAAACCAGCATAGACGTGGAAAGTTAATGCTGAGCCATCATGAGAACAGCTGTGCTAGAGAGTTGCCAGCCCTGGATCGGTCTTCGCTTGAGCGAGAAATAAACCTTTCTTGTTTTAAGCCACTGACATTTTGAGATTGCTTGTTACCACAGCATAGTTTGACTTATCCTGACTTAGGTAGAGCACTGAAGAGACTCCCCACGGTCACAGAGCTTGATTCAGACCCAGATCTGAATGCCCCAAAGCCCGTGTTCACTAGCTTATCTAAGATGAGTCAAACAGATTTTGTGAAAAATGGAGCCTAGAACCTACTGTAATAGTCACTGTTACCAGCTTTCTTATTTCACCTTGAATATGGCAATGATAGCTTCATCTTTGACGTTGTATGGCATTTCTCCAGATCTGCACATGTTGGGGGGAAAAAAAACAAAACAGAATAACCTTACCATTTATGGTGGGATCTGTGTTTTTAACATTGTGGACGAATAAGTAAAAGTCACATTGCACTTGTGTAGCAAAGCTTGAAAGGGGAGTATCTAAATTAAATATTATTAATAAAAAAACTTTAACCCAGCAAGAAGTTTCAATACTAAATCCTTCAGAAGAAACTTAAGGTGATAAAATTGGTAACTCAAGCTGCTGGATAAAGGTTTTAAGGACAGAAATTGCTGAGTACTCGCCAGACTGAGTGGTCAAAAGAGGAGAAACAGGCTGAATACAGAAAGAGTCATGGTTTTCAGACTATGATGGTCACAACAGCATGAAGCCTTATATTATACGAAGAACTATGACAGGAATGCCATAACTGGCGGAAAGAGTCCTACTCTCCTAGAATCTGATTGCTGGGAGATATCTATCAAAAACTGAGGCAGAAACCATGTGGTTAGCTTTTGTTGATAGCATCCTTCATGGTGGAGAATATATTCAGTTTTAATGTGGACCTAAATTATTCAAAGCAATTAAAGATAGCATCTCCTTAGTGTCTCTGACCCATCAGCACACCCTGTTCAAATTAGGCATTTCTTAAAATCAGAACACTAATAACAAGGAAAAGGCATCTCTTTCTTGTTCAGTAGACAAAGAAGGAAATGGCTTCAACTGCATACATCCCTACTCTCCCAGCCCTGATCCCAGGACAGGATATTATCATGGTCCAGGCACTTTCCCCTTAGGGATGGATGTGATGGATGACAAATGAGGTGTTAATGGCTCCTTTGGACTGAAGTTCAGATGCATGTGGGTCTTTGCCAAGACTCTGGTCCAGGGAGACCCAAAGGAATAGGCTTGGGTCTTGGTGTATCATCTAAACAGAATGGATATAACACCAACTGCAGGAACCCAGGCTGTGACTAGGGTCTGGCATCTTCTAGTGCTCCTTACCTGCTCCATTCATGAGAAACAGGCCTATTCCTCACAGGGTCATTTCTACCATGGCTATTACATCAGAATCTGAGGCTTCATCAGCACTGGCTTGATTGCTTTGTCTGATATAAGACATTTATATTCAAGAATTAAACCATTTGTGTTGTCAAGCTGTGCAGAGCATTACAAGACTGCCTGCAATCTCCTGACTTTCTTTTTACTGACACACACTCAAATGCTAAACCTAAGCATACTCAAAATAATGTTCATTCCACTTTTACTCAGTGGGAGATAATCATAATATTGCTTAAGAAATTCCTCATAATGAAGATGTTTTCACCTTCTTGATGGAATCTCCTTCTGTTAGTATGCAGGTAAAAATATTTTGTTCGCTCATCAGCCCTTCATATGGGTGTAAAGAGAGCCCTATGTAGCAGAGGCCTCTGTCCAATTCCCTAGCCAGGTGGCCAGAAGCATAGCTTTCATTTCCAGGGGCACAGAGCACGTCACTAACTTGCAGCTTGGTAATGTTCAATCTCCCCAGCTAAAAACCAGAACTTGTCTGCAGTCAGAGTGCATCTGTTTTCCAATTTCTCTCAGTACTTCTCTGCTTACTAAAGGAATATCTCATTTTCTATGCTGTCAGGAAGTATATAAAGAGTCCACATTTATTCAGCAAGCATTATTAAACACCTTGTGCTAGATAGTAGGGACCCAAACTCAAACCACATTTCCTCCCAAATATGTCATCTTAGAGCAAGCAAGTGGGGTTGGACAGAACCTGGTTGAATTTTGGCTCTCCTTTTTACTAGCTTTGTGACTTTGTGCTAGAAACTTAACTTCCCTAAGCTTTTGTTCTCTCATCAATAAATATGGACAATGAGAGTCAATTTCACAGGGTCATGTAAATATTTAATGATTGACATAGTGAGTTAGAACACCGGCTTGCCCATAAGATCTCAGTGAATGCTTATTCTTTTTTTTTTTTTTAAAGATTTTATTTATTCATTTGAGACAGAGATACAGAGAGAGAGAGAGAGCACGAGCAGGGGGAGAGACAGAGGGAGAAGCAGGCTCCCCGCTGAGCCAGGAGCTGGACATGGGGCTCGATCCCAGGACTCTGGGATCATGACCCAAGCCGAAGGCAGATGCTTAACCATCTGAGCCACCCAGGCGCCCCAGTGAATGCTTATTCTTCTTACTATTATTATCATTATCTTCTGGGGAAGTTGAGGATGAACGAGGTAACCTAAAGCTAGATCTTAAACTATGTTGACCTGAAGCCATGCTATATCCTGCTTTTTCCTAAAAGCTAGATGTTTTCTGTCTCTCCATTTTGCTGCCTAATGGTGGCTGTTTCATCTTACACCTGGTTCATATCATAGTATAGGATGGCTGTTGTAGAAGTCACAGCTACATGCTTCCTGGTTCCCATCCACTTGGAAAACAAGATTGACCTTAGGTGTCTTTCATTTAAGAGCAAGAAGAAGCTTTCCCAGAAAACCTCTTCTGGCATCACTTTGGTCAGAACTGGGTTACATGGTTATTGAGCCAGTCTCCTGGAAGGGGGATGGAAAGAAATGTCCTTAGAGTTTGGGGGTCTCTGGGTTTTTTCAGAGCGTTTCCTTTCTTCATTACTTACTTATTTTATTATATTCTTTAAAGCGTTAGGATTGGAGAGACTTAAACATGTTTATTTATGGTTCATGCTATGATGGCCAATTGATTATAACAGAGAAAGATGGTAAACGTGATAGTATAAAGCTTCTAAGAATGCCGGAGGGGATGGGAGTCAAAGCACATACGGAGGGGGACTGGCCCAGGTAGGTGAGGGAGCCCTCCTTTATTACAACAGTAGACAAGGAGGAGCAGATGGTCCCAGTCTGGGCAGGTGACGCCAGCTACTTTTGTTCCCTTCAGCAGTCTGAGTGGAGCCACCCACTGCACACTCCCAGCCACATTTACTGCCACAGGGACAAGCTTTCTGCTTTCTGGGCTGCTGCCAAGCCCTGCCAGAAGAAACCATTGAAAAGTGTGCCCATACCCAGAGGGCCAGCATTTCTAATTGGACTTTTCCTATCAAGGTTTGACATGGTGGAACATTCCCTAAGAAGTATATTTAGTTTCCTCCTTGGATAATGTCTTCTCCTCCAGTCACTGCCACCTCATGGCAAGCCCTGGCACTGCTTTGGACCAAGTGGCCTAGAGGTTCAGGCACAGGCTTGTGGGGAAGATTTGCTAAGAAAACCAGGAATGCACTCTCCTTACTTATCAAAGTTCTAATCAGGAAAGCTAACTCTCTCAAGATATTTATTAATTACAAAGGGAAAAACAGTAACTTTACAGTAGAAACACATGGCAGACACCACATAACCAATTGATTAAGGTTACTATCACTAGTAATAAGCCATATTGACTTCAGGTCAATTGACTTCCTGATATGACGAACACAGAAGGACACATCACTTCTGTGGTATTCATGCTAAAAATGCCATAGTCTCATCATGAGAAACATCAGACCAACTCAAATCAAGAAACATCCTACAAAAAACTAACCAGTGCTCTTCAAAAGAGTCAAAGTTGTTCAAATGTCCTTCAACGGGTGAGTGCTTAAATAAACTGGGGCACATCCTATCATGGAGTACTCAGCAAGAAGAATGAAAGCAATCGATACACACCACAACTTGGATGGAGCTCAAGGGAATTATAATGAGTGAAATAAAAACAATCTTGAGAGGTTACCTACTGTAAGATTGTATTTACACAGCATTCCTGAAATGACAAAACTCTAAAGATGGAGAACAGATGAATGGTTTCCAGGGTTGAGGAGTGAGAGAGGCAGGGAGATCACTGTGCCTCCTTCCTTGTATATCACAAGGATCCCCGTGATGGAACTGTTTTTGGTGGTTGTCACACAAATCCACACATGATAAAATTGCATAGAACTAAACACACCACACACATATACACCAAAATCCATATAAAAGTGGTGAAATCTGGACGAAGTCCATGGATTATATCAATGTCAATTTCCTGGTTGTGATTTTGTACTATAGTTATGCAAAATGTTACCATTAAAGAAAACCAGGTGAAGTGCATAGGGATCTCTCTGCATTATCTCCTCAAATGCACATTTATTCTTCTCAAAATAAGAAGTTTTTAAAAATATGTTAAGATTGTAAAAGTCAAGAAAAAGTTTGAATCCTAGATTGGAGGAGATAGAGTCATGTGACTAAATGCAATATAGGACCTCAGTTTGGATCCTAAGCCAGACAGAGGACTTCAGTGCAACAAAGTCTATAGTTTGGTTCATAGTACTGTATCAGTGTTCATTTCTTAGTTTGATCAATGTATTATTGTTATATAAGATAGTGAGATTAGGGGAAGGTGGGGGAAGGGAATTCTGTACTATTTTTGCAACGTTTTCTACACATTTAAAGTAATTTAAATTTTTAGAAAAGATTTATTTATTTATTTGAGAAAGAGAGTAGAGGGAGGGGCAGAGGGAGAGGGAGAGAGAATCTCAAGCAGACTCCCGGCTTAGTGTGGAGCCTGACACAGGGCTCTATCTCAAGACCCTGAGATAACAACCTGAGCCGAAATCAAGAGTCAGACACTTAACTGACTGAGCCATCCAGGCACCCTTGTAATTAAAATTTTTTTTTTTAATTTTCAAAATAAAACAACTTCAAAAGTTCTATAGAGGAAAATTCCTTTTATCCCAACTAATCAGAAATATAATAACTGTCTTTTAAATATAAATTGGAAAGCTAGCAAATAGAGCAAGCAAAATAAAAAACAAAGGGCATATGTAAGTTCTTAATATTCTTCCTGGTAGGTTTCTTCAAGTTTAGGACCATTTATAGCACCTATCATATAAAATCTAGGGTGAAAATATCACATCAATTGTACTTTTTTATTATAGCAACCTCTACAATCCATTGTGTTAAAATTGCCTGATCTGATATTTGTTTCTCAGAGCAGCTCTCTCCCTGATGACTGTTCTATGAGCAAGCCTTTTCCTGCTCCCTTACCTGCTATTTACGGTGGAGACCAAAGCGGGCCTTGGGGTTGCTTTGACTGGTTCCAAAGAACCCATCCAGGCCACTCTAGTCCACAGGAATGACCCAGCATGACTCAACACGTTTTGCAACACGATTGGTTGAAATGAGACAGATTTCTCCACACCCATGGTCTTTCAATGTCATACTTCCAGGGCTATGGGCTCAGAGAAGACAACCAACTCGCACCTAGCACTGTGCCCTGTATGGTCACATTCTCCCAGCTCAGCCTCTGCCATGTTCTTTGGCCAAATCATCTAAATGAGCCAGGTTTTGCTGTGTGTGGACTTTTTTTTCTTCCTTTAAATAAGTATTTTTCCAAGCATGGAATTCAGAGGAGAGGTCACTTTTTCTGCATGGGAATCTGTCTGCTTTCTTTTTATGGTCATTTCTATATCCAGAAGGTCCCAGGTTCAGTACACCATGGGACATTCTAGTAAAGCTCCCCTGAGCAAATGTCCCTGTGTTCGCCTGCTGTCTTGTCACCAAATCTCATTCAGAGGCCACTTTCTTTAGTTCCCTTCAGTCCCTGGTTTTTCGGCTCAAGTGCAAAAGGAACACTCCTTTAGTTTCTCCTTTGGGTTCTTATCTATGCAGCTCTGGTTCAAGGCTGGACTGGTCTGGTTTTCATCCATCTAACTGCAGAGGTTATAGCAGGATGGACAGAAGTTTGGATATAGCAGTCTGGGAAAACTTCTCCCATAAACCTGACTTGATACATCTGTCCTGCTGGCAGCCAGACGCCCACCAGGCGTCCAGCTGGCTCTTCGCCTCTTCCAAGAGGCTCAGTCCAATGAGGAGCTCCCTGATATTCTTCACTCTGGAAGAAGCAAGCATCCTGTCCAAGACAGCCTGATGGGCTGGGTATATCATGGGCCCAGGTACTCCACAAGCAGTCTCCCACCCCAGCAGGTGCACAAGGGAGATCCAGACATCCAGCAAGGAGATTAAGACTGGAGAACCAGATTATGCCAACCCTTTCTGCTTTCAGAACAACATTCTCTTAGAAACACAAAGAAACAAAGCCCCATTTTCATCTGTCTGGTTCTGCTAAATAAACTATTAGAGCATAAAGCTAAATTCACAATGTCCAGACTCCTGAGTCAATATGTTTATTATTGTACAGGAGACCCAGCTTTGAACTTCAGGTACTTCCTTTTTAAGCCAAAGTTGTGTGGCACCAATGACTTTAAAGAAAACCTGACCCTCCACCCAAACCTCACTGGCATGAAACCTTCACCCAGTAGAATGTTAAGAAAATCCACCACACTGCTGTCTCAGGGTATGTGGCTGCCCAGGAGAAGGGGAAACAGGCCAGGACACAGAAGGAGCTGGGTGCTATTTCAGGCCTGCAGCAAGGGTCTCTGTCACTTGGGTGATGCTGCTCAGCTGCGAGGGTTTCTAGGCGCACTGCAGGGAGCGGGCGGGCTGAGCTAATCCCACTGGTAGGCTGCGGGTGCTTCCTGGAGGTTGGCTAATGGCTATCACATGACTGGACCTAGATCCCCACCCCAGGGCTCAGAGCACACTCCAGCCACAGCCTGAGGTTCGAGGCAGCACAGGAGGGGGCCAGCCACTGCCATTTGCACCCAGCCTCTCACTGCACCTCCTGCTGCATCCAGAAGGTCCCTGAAGGAGGGCCTCCGGGGCTCTGGCTGCCATGGGCGCTGTAGGTGGGGGAAATCATCCATGGAACTCTGACATTTTCTCACTGTTTATTCTTTATATTTTAATGGAATTCTGTGGTCCAGACTTGGTTTCAGACTCTGTGCTCTCAGAGTCAGCTAAAGTACAAAGGGGGAAAAAAAAGAGAAAGTAGTGGGAAAAATTAGATTCTTGATTTGTGTCCAGATGGTACTGGACGAAAATAGACTCAGAGATTCTCACTGCAAACTTGCCTCTGGTATGAAGCTCCCCTCCCCTCTTCATTTAAGGTCTTCTTGGTAGAAGAGGGAATGGGAACGGGAAAAATACTGGGAACGTTCATTTTTCTTTTTCCCAGCCATATATTACAAGGCTTGCACAGGTTCCAGTTGGGGACTTTGTGAAACACCAGGAGTCGCACCACGAGCGTGCAGGGGCCTGGGACCATGAGGCCGGCCTGAAGCAGGATGGAGCTGGTGTGCCCTGCAGGCGGCCATGGCGTGTGACGTGCCGGGCAGCACAGCACCACTGGCCTGGCCATGAAGGGCCACACCGCCCTGCTTCTGGCTCTATGTTCAAGGACCTCAAATCCAAGGAGGGAGGCAAGGCACAGACCCTGGGCTCTGGGTCCACCACCTGCCAAGAGCAGCAAGGTCTCTTATGTGCGCCATTTTCCTTCACTTCAGGGTGAAGCGCACAGGGGTTTGGCTCCCGCTGGAAGCCCTGCCAGAAAGTGGAGGGCACTCAGTCCTCTTGGAGGATAGCGTGAGGAAGTCTTGAGGGAGTCCACCTGTCAGAAATAGAAAACCCGACAGATGGCTCACCTCAGATTCCACCCAGTGTAAGCATGACCACAAAACCAAGTGATCCCAGGGCCCCATCCCGAGCAGATAGAGGTCATGCCTGCAGTAGTCAAAGATTATTCCCCATCATTCTTTTGATGATCCCTGGGAGCCCAGTGTCCATAAGCCACCACACAGGGAGGGTATCCTAAAGTCTGGGACCTCCTCCACTGACAGGCAGCCCAGTGGCAGTCAATCAAATGCCAATGAAATGAGTAGTGGTCAGATGGAAGGCACTTTTTTTAAGTGCAACTTTCTCACAGTTGGGTTTCCTTTCTAATGTTTAAACTGTCTTGGAGGACAGGCAGAGTGCCAGTGAGTCCGTCCTTGGTTCTGGGAGCTGGAGCTGGGCAGGGAGAAGAGCCGAGAGGTCTCAGGGGCCAAGCAGATGCCAGAACCAAAAGCAGGCACAGCATCCAAGGAAAGCATCCATCTGAAGGCCAGGCGCAATGAGACAGGTCCCAGGCAACAGGTTGCCCCAGACCCAAGGCAGACACTGGAAAGACACAGCCCAGAATATCTCCTCGGGTGCTGGGATTCAGACGCAGGGACCTCTCTGTAGTTTGCCTGGAGCCACATCTGGGTTCAGCATCAAGTCTTCTTTCAGAGCTTGAGGGTTTGAACTAAAATCTGTCCATTTTCCCAACCCCCTTTACCTATATGTTGGGTATTTTCTCAACTTTAAATCAGCACCAAGGGAAATCTTACTGCATGGCGAATGCCACCAATATGTTTGAACAGAGAATAATATCTTACATGTTCCTGTGTTTTATACTTGACAAAACGCTTTCATATTTTTTCCCTCATGTAGGCTCAAGTGTGCTCTGTGAGGTAGAAAGGAAATGGCTCCATAGACCAGTGACCTCCTTATTCATCATTGTAACCTAAGCTCTTATTATGCTGCCCGGCACAGAGTAGATACTCAAATATTTGCCCAACAAAGGGATGGGGGGGGGGGTGGAAGGGTCAGAGGATGGATGGATAGAATTGGCCTCAGTTTTCAAGCTAGATTAAATTCCCAGTTCCACTACCTACCTATACGTGGCTTTCTCCAATCCTCTAAACGTTCTCTTCACCTATAAAATAGCAGTAAGGATATCATTTCTGCTATCACAATGAAGAAAGAGACACAGATTCACTCAGTGTCATAGGGATTAGGAATAGAGCCAGGGCTTGAACTGGGATGTCCATGGTTTGGCCCATTGTATTATGGTGGAGGAATGGGGCAAACTATTATGTGCTTATCTGTCAGGCTGTGCCTCAGGAAATTTAAAATCCTTACAACAGTCCTATAGGGTAAGTATTATTATTATTATTATTATTATTTCTACCTTACAGATGAAGAAAATAAGACTCAGAGAAGTTAAGTGACTTGTTGAAGCTTCCACAGTGGAGGTGGGTTTGGCAACCTTCCACATATATCTCCACATACATATATATATATATATATATATATATATTTAGCACACATGGAGTCTGTGGTTGGAGGCCTCCCAGGTTCTCCTTCCACCCTGGAAACAAGACTGGCAGTGGCTGCCAGAGACTCTGGTCCTGTGGTAGAAGCCACAACCTGAGTGGCTGCCACAGTTTTAGCTATTGACCAATATATACAAACGGCCCCTCAAAGTTGGAATATTTTGAACAGAAACATGGTTGTCCACTGCCACATTCTAGAGCATCAAACTGCTCCCTGGTTGCCCAGAGTTTTTATTCCAGACAGTCTGAAAAACAGCAGGTAATGGTAATCTTTATGAGACTAATTCTATGGAACAATTTACAGCCCAAAACAAACTTGAGGTATGTGAGGATTTTTGTGGAAGTCACAGTGGAGGAAAATGAAAACAGAGCTTAGTCTAAATCATTTCATAGGCTTTCTATTAGAGTAATTGGTTGAGTGCCCTCCCAGCTGGGAAGCAGGTATACAAAGAGAGCGTCCAAAACTCTGATTCAAAATGCTCCAATATGGAACACACCCGTGCTCAGGAGGAGAAGAAAAATGGGATGGAGGAGAAAAAAATAACTTTAATCCTGGAACAAATGGAAATTATTAATGGGTGGGGCTTGACAATATCTGTCTCCAAGATGTACTTCTCTATCAGTTCAAGCTCAGCTACAAGGGTTAAAGAACCCAGCCTAAGTTAGCCTAAGCAAAATATTAATTCATAGGTCCACATAACTTATAAGTGTAGAGATAGTTTGTTACAGACCAAATATTGCTGTCCCCCTCCCCAAATTCATATGTTGAAACCCTAGCCCTCATTGTGATGTTATTTGGAGGTGGGGCCTTTGGGGCTAATTAGGTTTAGAGGAGGTAATGAAGGTGGGTCTTCATGATGGGATCAGTACCTTCATAAGAGAAGACGAGAGCTTTCCCTCTCTCTCTCTCTCTCTTTCTCTGCAATGTGAGCACATAGCAAGAAAGGCAGTCATATGCAAACCAGAAAGAGAGCCCTCACCAGAACCTGCCCATGCTGGCACCCCGATCTTGGATTTCCAGCCTCCAGAACTGTGAGAAATAAAATTCTGTTGTTTAAGCCCCCCAGTCTATGGTATTTTGTGATAGCAGCCTGAGCTGATGAAGATGCAGGTCTAGCTTCAGGCATGGCTGTCTACAGGGGTTCAGAGCTGCCATTCTTAGCTTATTTCTCTCTCCCAGCATCTCCGCTTTCTGTACTCTCCCCAGGCTCTGGTCTCAGAAAAGGTCGTGCCCCAGGGAAAGAAAAATGGCTTCCAGGTTCAAGTTGGAAGGGCAGCCTAGATGGAGGCACCTCCTCCTGTCCCAGAATTTCCAGCAAAATCTCATTACATCTCACTGGCTCTGATGGGGCCACATGCCCATTCGTGAACCGATCTCTGTGGCCACAGAATGTGATGTGCCACCTGCCTTGGGCCTAGGCCACATGCTTCACCCTGATTCTGCAGACACAGCCCCACTATGCGGGGGGTACTGAAGACACAAAGAGCACATGCCTGTCATAATAGGCTAGCAGAGCCCAGCTAGATCTCAAAAGCAAACCCCTAAGACAAGGAAAGAGTGATACCGCAAGAGAACAGATAAACACCAGCAAAAACGCCGACTTGTATCAATAATCTAGTACACTGAGTTTATCATCAAGCTGTGAAATGTTTTATAAAATAATAACTTAAAAAGTGGAGTTTGTTGGGAAGCCTGGGTGGCTCAGGTTAAGCGTCTGCCTTCGGCTCAGGTCATGATCCCAGAGTCCTGGGATTGAGCCCCGCATCGGGCTCCTTGCTCCTCAGGGAGCCTGCTTTTCCCTCTGCCTCTGCTGCTCCCCCTGCTTGTGTTCTCTCTCTGACAAATAAATAAATAAAATCTTTAAAAAAAAAAAAAGGTGGAGTTTGTTAAGATGAAAATTCATACCTAAAACTCAGGGCCTTGGATTCTGCAAAACGGTTGGTTGATCCTAAAGAAATGTTTTCTATTTAAATAAATACAGGTGTACCTCACTTTTCACTGTACATTCATTCCTGAAATCATGTGTATAAACTGAATTTGAGACCAATAGATTGTGTTTTCCAATTTGGATCCCTTAAAGGGGCATTGCAAAATTCATCTATGGTGTGAAAAATCTCCTTTATTTTCACTATAAATTGGGCTTGTGGCCTGTTGGCTTTTTCTAAAGTGAGGCCTCAGTAGTATTCTTAAAACACACACACACACACACACACACACACACACACACACTCATGAATGTGTGCACATGCATACACTATATTCCAAAATCCCCAGACCCCATAGCAGTACCTGCAGAAGAAGTTTAATTTTTTTCCTCCAACAATCTTTTTGCATATGAGTCCACCCTTGTAGGACTAAATCTCTTTAACTTCTCTTCCCCACACTATGTTCCTCCCAGGACAACAAATTCCATAAACAAATGGCCCTCCAGTGACTTGACAGCAGAATGACTCCAGGAGCCAATGTTCCCCGAGCCAAGAAACAAAATTCTGTTTCACTACTGTTTCCATTGGATCAAAGGTCAGGCCCCTGTGCATCTTGATGGCACCAATTTGCAGGGCGCTCCAGCAAGCCCCCCCCCCCCCCCGCCCCTGCCCTGTTGCAGGGCCATAAGGACAGATGCCAAAGTAGGCATAGATTGTGTGTGGATTGTTCGGATTTGTCGACTTGGAAATTTTACTTGAACTGTTGATAAAAGCTGATATTTAATCAGTACTAGAACATAAGTTGTGTTTATTAGGAGTTTTCTCTTGAATAGGCTGGGAACTCAGAGATTTCCTTCGGCCCGGGGCATGTGTGGCAATCTTTTAAGAACACTGTCTTCTAGCTGAAATGCTCTGGATTTATGAACATGATCTTGACATAAACATCTCAAAGTAGGGCAACAAGGACAAGAGGACATATTTTCGGCCACTGTATAATAAGTCTCCTTAGCAAGCATAAAGGGGGCAGGAGCACATTGCAAAGGACTTACTTTCACCACCCCTGCTGCCCTCCCAGGAAGGAAGCAGAGAACACCTTTCCTGGAAGGAGCAGGCAACTCCCTTCCTAGCAGCGTTTCAGGGGGCACCTGTGTCATCCCGAGGAACATCTCCTCCCAGGTGCCCTCCTGATGCCAAAGCTCATTCCATAGCGGTCACACTACTCGGTTCCTCAAGTTCAAAGGCAACTGTTCTGGGAAATGCTGGCTTAAATCCACTAACATGGACCTTAGTGATGTCAGAGCCTTTGCTGAGAAGCGGTGTTAATGGTATCATTCATTCATTTTGGGAACATTCATTTAATCCTCCACGCAACTTGGTGGGCAGGCATACCCTCATTAATGTCATTTTACAGATGAAGAAACTCACACTTAAGAACAGTAAGGTGGGGCGCCTGGGTGGCTCAGTCAGTTAGGCGTCTGCCTTCAGCTCAGGTCATGATCTCAGGGTCCAGGGATCGAGCCCCGCATCAGGGTCCCTGCTCAGGTGGGAAGCCTGCTTCTCCCTCTGCCCCTCCCCCTGCTCCTGCTCTCTCTTTCTCTCAGATAAATAAATAAAATCTTTAAAAAAAAAAAAAAAAAAGAGCAGTAAGGAACTTGCCTGGGTCACACAGGGTTTCAGGAAGTGAAGGGATTGGAAAGGGAATAGAACAGTATGAGGACAGGTAGGTTTCACCTGCTTCACAGTTGTCCCTAGGGCCGAGCCCCCCAATAAGCACAGCCCAGCTCTGTTTCCTCCCGAGAGAAAGCGGGGCCAGAACAGGCACAGGTGGGGCGAGAGCGGGTACCCAGCCAGAGAGGAAGTGAGGTACAAGAAATGCACCCATCTGAACAAACATTTTCCCCTACCAGTTTCCAAGGTGGAAAAGAAAGGACCCAAGTGAATCTCCCTTCTTATCTCCCATCATCACAAACATGTTCCCATCCCACCAACCTTTTACACTGGGGGGCCTGAAGCTTGAGAGTTGCAGACAGGAAAGACATTCCCCGCAGGCCTCGCGAACAGAATCAGACGCCGGCGAACAGAATCCAGTCCAGAACTCAGAATTAGGGCACCTGATACTCTCCCCGCGTCTCCCCTTCGCAAACACTGCCATATGTAATGCATTTAAAAACATGAACCGCCCTGGCGTGTCCTCACTGCCAGGAATTTTCTCTCAGTATCTACACTTTGCTTTGTAACCATAGGTGCCTTCCGCCGCGGAAAGCTCAGGTGCACCCTCCACGGGGCAGATAAGAAACTGCTGACTGCTCTGAGGTCCGAGTCAGGCAGCGCACCCCCCTCCCCGCCCCCCGGGAAGGCCTGATCTGCTGGACCGGAATGCGCTACCCCGTTCCATGAATCCGGATGCTCCTCATTAAGACACTTCAGGTTTGTGATGTTAAATTAATTTCTACTGAAGAGGGAAACTTGCCTTCTACCCAGTGGTTTTCTGAATCTGTTGGCTCATTCATTTAGCAAGCCAGTATTGAGCCCCTACTGCGTGCCTGGACCAGGGACAGCAGCTGGGCCTGCAGAGGTCCCCCCAGGGGACACCCTGGAGACAAATCATGACAATGATAAGTGGCTAATATGCAACAGGAACTGGCACCAGGGGGGCAGAGGGCAGAGTTCAAGGCCACAGCTGAGGATGACCCAGTGAAGTGTTCGCCATTACAGAGCAGGCTCAGGTTTCGCCCATACTCTGGTATCCAGGTGTATACGCAGATTCCAAGTGCAGCAGGATGCTTCCCGATGCAACGAATCCACGTCACCCATCACACATCATTATACGTAAGGAAGTCCCAAGGACCCTGTAGAAGCAGGTGTTGCAGGGCTCCTGAGCCTGTGCGGTCTGGCCTGATGGAGGGGGCTGGCCCTCCATGCTGAGGCCCAGGAGCGTTGAGGGTATTGTGGGGGACCAGAGTAGACTGAGCGCCGGCCAGCTCACCCAACGTGCCAGTTGTTCAAGCAGTCACTCACTCGTTCATGCAACAAATATTTATGCTGTGCCTATTGTTGCCAGACACTGCTCTGGGGCCAGGGCTGAAAAAGGATAAAATTCACTGCCCTGTGGTGCTGACAGCATATGGCAGCGAATCAGACAACAGATCCGAAGAGCAAAGACTATTTCTGTGTGCCAGTTCTTGGTGCTCGTACACATTTCACCTTCACCACTGCCCCGTGAGGTGGGCACTATTACTAACCTCGACATACACAAAAGGAAACTGAGACACAGAGGGGTCAAGTATCCTCCCCAAGGTCACTAGCTAGGAAGTAGAGGCACATCGAGGATTGGAACCTGAGTAATAACAGAGATCATACTCACGATAATTACTCTCTGCCAGAAAATAAATGTCAGTTACATGTTATATTAGGAGATGATAAATTCAGGAGAAAAAAAAAGAACAGGGAAGCAGGATAGGAAATGCTGGGGTGTATGTGTGGGAGAGTGTGACTTGTATTTTTAATTACAGTGGTCAGGAGAATCCTCAATGTGAAGGAGCACTTGAGCAAAGACTTGAATGAATTGAGGAAGTGAGCTCAACAAGCTTCTGGTAGAAGAGCATTCCAAGGAGCAGATAGCAAGTGCAAAGGCCCTGAGGCGGAGTGAAAGTTCTGCACCCAATTTCAGTGTGGGGGTAGGGGAGTTCCACACCACCAAGCAGTTCTGACACCAGCTAGGTATCCTACAAGTCAGCTCAATAGCAACAGATCCCACAGGCTAAGGGCTCAGTACTACAAGACTGTCCCCTCCCCCCTGACTTCAAATGCCCATTGCCAATCCAAGTTGTCACTTGTGCTTCTGACCCATCAGCTATAGATCAGAGGTTCCAATGACTCCCTCTTTGGGTTCGATTCGTTTCTTAGAACCTGTCAGAGAAACATTTTACCTACTGGATTGCCAGTTTATGACAAAAGCATCTAACTCATGAACAGCCAGATGAAGAGGTCATAGGGCAAGGTATGCGGAAAAGGGGCAGAGCTTCCAGACCCTGAATGCACCACTTTCCCCAGATCTCCACGTGTTTACCCACCCAGACACTCAGAACCCATGCCTTTTGGGAAGCTTCATTACACAGGTATGATAGATTAAATCCTCTGCCACTGGTGACTGAGTCAACCTCCAGCCCCTCTCCCCACGCCTGAGGTCAGGGGGTGGGGCTGAAAGTTCCACCCCTCTAATCACTGTTTGCTTCTCCTGGCAGTGAGTCCCCATCCCTAGGTGGGGTCCAAAAGTCACCTCATTAACATAACAAGAGACACCTTTATCGCTCTCATCACAGGAAATTCCAAGGGTTTGAGGAGCTCTGTGCCAGGAGCTGGTCCAAGACCAAATATACATTTCTTATTATAAGTCACAATATCTCCAGGAGCCTGCCTGGAGTGTGAAGCAGCTGAAGTGGAGGGAAAGGGAATGTAGGATGAGGTGAGACCGGGAGGCAATGGAGTTGGAAGTCATACCTACAGGGCCCTGGAGGGTGTGATGAAGACCTGGGATGTTTTCCAGGTGAGATGGGGAGCTGTGGCAGCCATTATGCTTCTGTCAAATATTTCCCTGTCTTCCCCCTTATGGCCACAGAGAGGATTGCCCTTCCTGTCCTTTCTAGGCTATGTGTGGCCATGTGACTTGCTCCATCAACAAAACAGGAGCAGGGGTGATGTGGTCACTTTTAGGCAAAAGCATTGATTGGAGAAATGAGCTTGATTGGGTTAAGCCACCAAGGTTTTTGTCTTGTTTGTTACCTCATAATCTAGCCCAAAGGGACTTACAGAGATTCCAAGAGAGGGTTTTGACTTTTGGCGGGATCATTCTGGAAGCAGCTGGACTAAAGGGAGACACAGCTGGAAGCAGAGAAAGCAGTTAAGAGAGTATTGCTATATTGCACTACTGGGTATTTACCCCAAAGATACAAAAGTAGGGATCCGAAAGGGTACGTGCACCCCGATGTTTATAGCAGCAATGTCCACAATAGCCAAACTGTGGAAAGAGCCAAGATGTCCATCAACAGATGAATGGATAAAGAAGATGTGGTATATATATACAATGGAATATTATGCAGCCATCAAAAGGAATGAGATCTTGCCATTTGCAACGACGTGGATGGAACTGGAGGGTATTATGCTGAGCGAAATAAGTCAAACAGAGAAAGACATGTATCATATGACCTCACTGATATGAGGAATTCTTAATCTCAGGAAACAAACTGAGGGTTGCTGGAGTGGGGGGTGGGGTGGGAGGGATGGGGTGACTGGGTGATGGACACTGGGGAGGGTATGTGCTCTGGTAAGCGCTGTGAATTGTGCAAGACTGTTGAATCTCAGATCTGTACCTCTGAAACAAATAATGCAATATATGTTAAGAAAGAAAAAAAAAAGAAGAAGAATGTAGCAGGAGGGGAAGAATGAAGGGGGGGATATCGGAGGGGTAGACAAACCATGAGAGACGATGGACTCTGAAAAACAAACTGAGGGTTCTAGAGGGGAGGGGGGTGGGAGGATGGGTTAGCCCATGATGGGTATTGAGGAGGGCACGTTCTGCATGGAGTACTGGGTGTTATGCACAAACAATGAATCATGGAACACTATATCTAAAACTAATGATGTAATGTATGGGGATTAACATAACAATAAAAAATTTTAAAAAAAAGAGAGTATTGCTATAATCTAGGTAAAAGATAAAGATGATGGTCTACTGACCCTCAGGAACACTACAGGTAAAGAAAAATGATCAGATTTTAGGTAGTTAAGTTGACTGAACCACTAGGATTTGCTAATGAACTGGATACTGGATGGAAAAGAAAGAAGTCAGCGATGTCCCCAACGTTTTTAGTGTGGGCAACCAGAAGGATGATAAAGCTCTTCACCATCCAAATCACCCCTTCCGTGCAACACACACACACACACACACACACAGACACACAGACACGTTTCAAAAAAAGAACTCTGTTTTTCATTTGGCAGATGCCCGAAATTTCACCATTAAACAGTCATTCCTCTTGGATAAGCATTGCCCTTTTCGGGCAGCTTATTCCAAAATGAAAATACCCACCAGAGAGGTTGCTTAATGTGGATTGATTTATTTTAGCAACTTGCAATTCAAAGACACTCTTGAAACCATCTAGTCCAAGCTCTTATTTCATTTGAAGAAACCGAGGTCCAGAGAAGTAAATGATCTTGCCCAAGGTCATGTAGGAAATTAGAGTCAAGCTGAGATCCAAATAGAAAGATTTCTGACACCCTGCCTATTGTCTCACCTGGGCAGGGAGCTCTTTCTGTGCTTGGGTCTTCGAGGGGTGCAGGGAGGAGAGCGGGAGCCATGTAAAAGGAGCAGTCCCTCCATTACTATTTTGCATGGACCAGTCCTGAGCAGGAATCAGGAGCATCTTGTTTCAAGGCTGCAAATCCTTCCATCACACTAACCTTGACTTTGCTGGTCCTGAGCCAAAGAGGAAGGCTGAAAAGAAAATTATTAAGAGACACTGAAAAAAAATGCATCCTGTTCAACTTTGTGTGTGAGTGTGTCGGACACTTACACTTACCAAGCATGGAGCACATTCAAGTCCCTTCTTCCCTCAGTCCTGTTTGGTATTTTCCTGCCCTGCTGGCTTTGTGCCATGCTTCTTGTAAAACATTCTTTGAGCTGCACCCCATGGGTCGGGCACAGTTAAAAACAGTGTCAACACGCCTCTTCATATCCTAGCACACTGTCTCCTAGCACGCTGACTAGAATCATTTGTATTATGCATTTTTTATGTCATGCATTATATTTGCAAAGTGCCTGACTATAATTTTTATTAGATTTTTATTATTAGTCGTACCTTTTAAAACAGCTATTTGAAACCGTTAACAGTGAAACCCTTCTCTGACTTTGGCAAATCTTGGACAACGCCATTTTTAGTGACTTTTGTCTTAGACCCACCCTGGGGTCTAGGGAAGCCAAGCCACCTCCTTAGGGAGTTAGTGATCAAATATCTCCCATGAGTGGCAGAATGGTAAGAGACAGCAAGGAGGTTTAGACCTGAATATCCTCTTCTAAGAAAGACCTGAAGAGATTCACAACTTTAGAGGCCAAGTAGCAACTTTCAGAGTCGTTGGGAGCCACGGACTCTTGCAATGTTTATCAGGCCCCAGGATTAGAAAAATGTGTAGAAAAAACTAAAAATCATGCTAACTTACTTTTGTTTCTGAAGTTTAAATGAGTATCTGCAATATATAAAAGTGTTGAAAAGTATATCAAAGCCTATAAAAATGTTAACTAAGAGCATTTCCAATGATTTTGCTTTCATTGGAAAGGAAATGTCCCCATAAAAAGGCATAATCTGTGCCTCATTCCTCCGTTGAGAGATCTGCAAATACTGCACTTGATGTCCTGGGTAAACCTCCCTTTCTTCCAACGCAAACCGATCCGCCTTTCCCTACACACATGCAAGGAGTTTGGAAAGATTGCTAAAGCCACCCTTGGAACAACGTGACTTTGTACACTGCTTCTGGACACACGGCCTGTTTCATATACTAACTGCACTCTAAATGCCATTAATGACAATACCATGTGTGCTGTCTTCGGTTTCCACCCCCATTTATACCTTTACTCCACCCTGACAGATCCCAGCTGTTCATACTGAAGAATGGTGGTTGTCTCCTTACAATAAAGATTTCACTACAACGAAAGATCCCAAACAATGGCCCATTTCTTGGAATCAGCTTAACGACTATTATTGAAGAAAACTCTGCCAGGTACTGTATGTACTCAGATCTGCTGATGCAGAGATGAAAAAAAGCCAAATATCTGATCTCAGAGCGCTCAGTATTTGAAATGACAAAATTCCAACTCAACAAAAGAATTGTGGTTATCCCTTGAACTTTATTCTGATGGGACCTAGTAGAGAATTCCTAATAGAGAATGGGGATGGCAGTTTTACTCTCTAGGAATTTTAGGGTTTTTTTTTTTTTTTAAGATTTTATTTATTTATTTGAGAGAGAGAGCATGAGCAGGGGGAGGGGCAAAGGGAGAGGGGGAAGCAGACTCCTCGCTGAGCAGGGAGTCCGATGTAGGGCTCCATCCCAGGACCCTGAGATCATGACCTGAGCTGAAGGCAGACGCCTAACTGACTGAGCCACCCAGGCGCCCCTTTTCTTCATTTCTGTAGCTCCTTGGTCAAGGGTCTGATGGCTTCTAGATTCCATCTAGGGATAGGCGTCCTTCAGCAACTGCTGTTCCTCTGTGACAACACAGACTCAGTTCCAACGGGGTCTGAAAAGACCTCCTTGTCCCCTTAATCACACCCATCAGGACTGACAGGATGATACTGGCATTGACACTACACGGCTGAGCTGGGATTATCCGCACCAAAGCACACATCAGATGCAGAGTTTAAACCAGCTCCCATCCTAGGAACTTGGTAGCGAAGTAGCTCCTTTATTTCATCTCAGGCCAGTGGGATGACGTCAAACATAGGAGCTTTGCTGCTCAGGAGGCTTGTGCAGGCATTTTTCCCCTCACCGCAAAATGTTTTTCTTTTTCAAAAAAATGAACATGTTGCTCCAACTGGCTTGGTATCTGGCTCTGGGTCCAGAACTTGAGGGTAAATGGTGAAGTCAAAATGTGTTTTTGGATTCTGTGGTTTCAAAGCGGTTACTCTTTCCAAACCGGGGTGGGCCCTCTGCAAAACTGTCAAGTTGGTGAAGTCTGCCTCTCCCCCTCCTGTCACCCCTAGCTTGATCTGAGCACAAGGAAATGCATCTGTGGAATCAATAGTGATCCCCCTACCGAGCACTCATCATTGCCGTGAAACATCCAAAGTGCCTTATCCTCACTGTCTTGTTTAAAGCTCCCGAAGTTTCCAAAGGCATCCCTGATGGGGATCTTCCTCCTTTGAGGAATCCCATGCTCAGAGAGGTTAAGTCACTAGCCCAAGGTCACAGAGGTGGTAAGTGGCTAGGGCAGGCTGGACTCAAACCCTGGACGAAGAAACCGTGAAGGCCCCAGGCCCAATCTCTATGCCTATGCAACCTTCTATCAAAAGCCAGCCACGTTTAGGTCAGCGGTCTTTATGCCACATGATACAAATGCATGCTACTTTATTAAAAAAGACAAAGAAGAAGGTTTCTTGGAAAATATATAACTCAGCTTCAACCAAGGTATTCCCGATCTTCCCATCACAGTATAGGAGGCCAGGATTCATTTTCTCCCTGAGCTCCTTGCCGGAGACGTTACCCTTGCAGGCAGCAGGGGGGCATACACCTGCTTGGTGGGGCCAGAGAAGCCCGTCTGTCAGGAAAATGTCTTCCCCTAATGCACTTCCTTCTTAATTAAAATAACATTTTGAAAGTAAAATTATACAGTGTGTAGAATAAACAGTAGAACAATAGCTGTGATTAATCTGTCAGAGATTGTATAATGTGATGCTAATGGGAAGAAATAAACTCCTGCTGAAGATCAAAGTCATCTCTGCACATGGAGAACTTTTAAAATTAGAATGACGATAAATGAATCTCCATTCCTGGGGGGGGAAAAAAAAGCTCTGCAGGCTTGCAGAATGAGGGAGGAAAGACAGCCTGAGGACATTCTACGGTCCAGAGGAGACAGGAGCCTGGAGAAGAAGAGTTCTGGTCTGCAACCTTGCCTCCTACTGTCCTCAAGTGTCCGGCAGCCTGTCTTTGTCTGACCTTGTGATGGGCACCCAAGCCTCCCTCGGTCCACCCGTGCACTGCTGCAATCCATCCAGCTCAGCCCTTGGCAGGGCACATGCAGGGTGTGCGTGCATGGGGCATGTGCACGTGGGGGTGCAGTGGAGGGGGGGTACACCCAGGTCTGTGTTGAGCCCCACTAAACAGAATCTCTCCTGTGCCTTATAGGCATGCATCATTTTAATTTACAGGTGTTGGGCTCAATAAGCGAAGGAACTGGAGTAATGAACCCAGATCTTTCTGGTTCTAAAGGCCCAGCTTGTTTTGCTTCTCTTGGGGAGAGGTATAAGCTAAGGACAAACTGTGATTACATATGTTTGACCTGCATCCCCAGAAAGGCAAAGAAACAGCTGAAGAGTGCGCAGGTAAACACGCAGTTAAGCAACAATTGAGAATGGAGCACCTGCTGTGTGCGGGCAGGATTAAGTGCTGGGGGTGCCGTGGCCCCTGTCACCTTTGAGAGAAATTTATTGGGGGAGAGGGAAGGGAACAATGAAGCAGACAGGCCTTTATAATCCAGTGTGGATACTGTGGGGGCCTGGTCAGAGGGGGTGATGGGGCCACCAAGGAGGACCCTACCCCAGAGGTGAGTTGTCAGGCCGCCTCCAAAGTCACACCGGTGTTGAGACCTCAGTGAAGAAGGAGGGTCAGGTTAGTGAAGGGAACGCAGAACAGGGAAAATGTCCCAGGAGGGGGAAAGAGTGTGAGTGAAGGCCTAGAGACAGAAGAGCCCAATCCATGGAAATCAATACAACTTGCCTATGACCAAATGAGAAATGACCTCAGCTCCATCCGTCCCCCACCAAGACCCTGTATCGCCCCAAGTATCTCCTTCTCTCAATCTGCAAGTTCAGCTCTTCCCTTTTTGAATGAGCTCTGCCACCCACTGAAAGGCAGGTGTCCCCAAAAGAGCCATGGATTTCCATGCATCTCAGGCCTGGACCCATGAGGATCCCAACCCACTTCCTGAGAGGTGCCACGTGCCTCACACCTGCTCCAACCGCAGCCTGCAGCTCCATGCTGAGGAAGCACACCTCTAGTACCTGAAAGGGGTCCCAGCGCCTCCCTGCTGGCCTTAGCAGGATGACAGCCCAGGAGAGTGGGGCTCAAGGAACCCCACGGCTTCTTGACCCCATGGCCAAGGGTTGCAGTAGAATTAAGCCTTCCAGCACACCTGAGTGGTATTGTCGTGTTCTTAGCTTCTACCATGCCAGCAAAAAAATGATTTTAGAGACCCAAGACTGGGTTCTTTAAGAATTTTCCCAAATATCCCTCAATAAGGTGCAGTCCTGGGGGCTTCGACTTGATTGGCCAACAGAGTAGGTTATTCACTAGCTGTGTGACCTCAGGCAGGTTATTCAAGCTGTCTGAGCTTCAACTTATTCAGTCATATAAAATGCATTTATTGAGGACCTACTCTACTCCAGGTGTTATGATGGGTACTAGGAATTGAGAGCTGGCAGGATTTTATAGTTTAGTGGGGATAGTAGGCCCACTCTTGGGCCTGTCCCTAAGGTGGGGGGTGCAGTGCTACTGAAACAGATAGGAGAGAACCAGAGATTGCTGGAAGAAGTGGCCTATTTCCCTGGGCCCCGGCCTCTGGGGGATGCCCCACAGTTGGCCTGGGACCAACATGGTGGAAGAATGAGTAAGGCATCAATGAGGAGGGAAGTCATCAGGGAGACTGAGATAATGCTGCTGGTTCCCTTCAGCCTGAATGCGGTGTGCAGAGACTGCTAGCCCTAACACCTTTCCTGACCTTCAGAATTTCATGTTGCACATATGGCCCTGACTGTTCCACAGGTCCCACAGAATCCTAAACTGAAGACCTCTGTGTCCCGGCCCTCCCACAGCCTCCCCCGTCAGGCACCCAGTCTCCATGGTTGGCAGTTGGCACCACTGGGTCAGGCAAATTGGGAACCCAGGGTGCATGCAAGAGACCTCTTCCTCTGCCTTGTCCCACCATCCACCGTTCTCCACATCCTGATGGATTTCCCCCCTGAATTTATTTTGAATGTGTCTCCTCTCTCTGCTCACCTCCCAGTGCCACGCTCAGGCTGCCATCATTATTGTTCACTTGGATCAAACTTCAATCCTAGGAGACTGGGAGAGCAAACTGGGAGGAGAGGGTGAAAGGCTCCAGGGCACCAGGCTGAGGACGTGGCATAAAGTATGGGTGCCATTGCTCATTCCCTCCCATCCCACAATTGTGATGCATGCTCGTGGCCTTTTCCTGTAAGCACTTGGAGGCTTTCTCTGGATGCAGGAGGGTGTTCAAGGAGCCCCGGAGGCAGAGAGTAGCGACGGAAGATTATTCTCCCCTCCCCTGGAATCACCTTCAACCATTTTTGAATGGGAATTGGTGGATCAATACCCCAACTCCCTCATTTTTTACCAGAGATGACTCAGAGGGATGGTCACTCTGCCTGGAGCCCAAATTGTTCTCCCTGCACTTGACCCCACCCTCCATAATCTAGGCCTCCTTCACCCATGACTACTCTGGCTCCATACCCTGCCGTGTCATGCTCATTGATTCTGAACTGGCTGTAGCTTCCTGAATGCACTGTGCTGTTTCGCACTTGCATGCCTTAGTTCAAGCTATTCCCTCTGTCTGAAATGTTGCCCTGCCCTGCACTGGTCCCTGGCTCTTTCTCATGCTTCAAAGCTCAGCTCAGACAATACCTCCTTTACAAAGACGTATTAAGCATTTGCTGTGTACAGTACAGAATGCTACAGAAGTACCTGGAAAGGGCACCCAGTCTTTCCCTAGGGGACCAGAGAAAGCACCCCATCAGAAGTGTCATCCAAGATTCTAAGAGATGAGTCTCAAAGGAAGAGGAATGGGTCAGATGAAGAAGGAGGTGGGGGGCTGACAGTTTCTGAGGCCCTGGAAATGGCATAAAGGACCCAGACGTTCCAGAGCAGCTTGTTAAATGAACTAAAAAAACCAAAACTGACCAAGGATGGAGTGATAGCAAAGAGAAGAACGTAGCAAGATGGGAGGATGAGGAGGCATGAGGTTGCAGGATGACCTAGGGCTTCGTGTCATTTTCAGGACTATGGAATTGATGCTCATACAATGAGACAAGAATGAAGAGTCCCTGAAGCTCCAAGCTGGTCAAATGCTACATCCCCTGAGCTTCCATATCTTCTCTGGGATAGGTCTTATCAGTGTCTGTGCCTGCTTCCCCAGTGGATAGTACATTCACACATGGCAGGAAGCATTTCTTAATCTTTGTTTCCTTGTACCTAACACAGATCCTGCTCCAGAATGGGATTGTAATGAATGCATTCAGTTGGACCATGAAGGGGCCAGAGAGCCACCCACGATGCAGCAGAGCCCACCTACCCCAGACTCCTCCACGGGAGCAGGCTCCTCACTGCCTCAGCACCACAGAACCCTCATTGTCAACACCACACCACATGACACGAAAGTGCAGCTGAGATGCTCTGTGGGCAGAATTTGACCATGAGGGGTCCCAGACCCAGGGACATCTCTGGGGTGGCCAAGCAGGAATGGCCCACACCAGTAGTGAGGGGCTATGTGGGGAGGACCCGGATGAAGACTCGGGGCAGCACAGGGCTGGGGGAGCTTAGGAGGAGCACTGAGGGCTTGCCCCACTGACAACCGCGGAGGTGTCCTAAGACAGCACCAATGAAGACCTGAGCTTGCTGTCCACGTGGTGGCCGTGGGGTCATTGGAGGCCCTGTGGGGACAGAAAGCAGTCAGACGTTGGAGGCGCACAGTTGTTTGGGTCAGGAGAGCAGAGCACACACTCCAATCCACTGCGAGTCTTGCTCTGCTCACTTTGCACTAAGGAGATCGTCGTCCGCATCATCACTGCCGGTCTAGCTGTCTCACCCACTTTCTAAACCAAGCTCACCAAGATCACAATTTTCTCTTGACGAGCCTGGCATATCATGTACGTTAGATAAATATTTATCAGACGGATGGAGTCACTTACTGGAATTTAAGTGCCATGTGGCTAGAGGCTCTTTTGTTCACTTGCTGAATGTCCAGCACCGAGAATAGGACTGGCACCCAGCAGGTGCTCAGAAGCGAGTTACTTGATATATCTAGTTATATAATTATAAGGAATTAGAGTTACCATGGCTCCAAGGGGATAGATCATTCTCCCAAGGTCCTAGGACCTTAGAGAGTAGATGGGATAGATGAGCTAAATCTTCCAGGTTCCGAGCTGCTGGCTCTCCTGGGCTGCAGTGCCCCTGCTGGAGAAGAGCCGAACTACCCTGAGCCCAGCTAGATTCTCTGACCTGCTCCAATGATAACACCTGGGGGGCTCTGGCAGCTAAGCTGAGACCAAGGACTTTGGATGGGGACGCAGAGGGTTGGAGGTGGGATGGCTGCATGGGCCTTGCCAGTGCCTGGGCAGGTGGCCTAAAACAAGAACCTAGGTAGCACTTCGCAAACGGGAATGCTCAAAATGTTAGTGACCGAAGGAGCAAGGGCGAGAGGTCAGAGCTGGGGCTGGGTGCGGAATCATAACATGAGGAGGACCAAGAGCAGGGAAGAATATAAAGCCCCATGCATTCCAAGGGCAGACGGAGAAATCGGAGAGGACAACAGTAAGCCAGGACAGCCCATTCCCAGACGCCTTGAGAGGAAGCGTTAGATGCAGGAAGTCATCAGGGGAGGAGACGGAGGACGGACAAAGTCCACTGAACTGGGCTGAATGGAGGAGGAGCATGGAGTTAAACAGCAAGAGCTTGCTCCCATCTCTACGTGGCCAGTCCACTGCCTATGAGGAACTGAGGATGAGCAAGAGACTTACCTCCTATTCTTCAGCCTCCTTATTCACAAACAGATGATACCTACTCATTGAGCCCAGAAGATGCCCTGCCCGGGGCCAGAAACACATCACGCACTCAAGAAACACCGCGATTATTATGTTGGTGATGGTGCTGTTATTGCAACTGGTGACCTTTAAGGAGAAAACAGCAGTTCAGTCCTGGGAAGGGGAGGGGAGGGGAAGAAGATGGGAACCAGATTGCAGGAAGTTAAAGGGAGCCAAAGAAACGGTGGGTGTAGATCACTTTGCTGAGGAATTTGATAGTGGAAGGAAGTTGAGAAATCCAGTGGTTGGGCAGCAGGAGGGCAGGCAGTTTCTTTGAGAGAGAAGAGGCAAGTGAATGTTCCTAAGTACCCTGTAGAGATGCAGAAACTGAAGATCCCAGAGACACCAGGGGCAGGGCCCCCCAGAGCACACAGGGATGCCCCCCAAGAGAAGAGGGAGCCCCTGACTGTTGTCTGCACCCTGGCCTGCCTTTGCTCGCGCACCAGCCTACCCACTAGGGTGGGGGGCAGAGGTCCCTCCCTTGGCCTCTTTCCGAGAGGGTGGTAGAAAGCCAGAGCCAAGTTCTGGCCCTGACCCTGGCCATTTGTACTTGGGGGAGCCCTTGTCCTCCTGGGGCCCCTGTGTCCAGGAGGCAGCAGGGGTGATCATCTCTGGTTCCGTGGCCATGTCATCTCAGTAAGCATCATAAAACGTTTTCTCTCCTGAAGTTTTTCTCCGCTCTGATTAGAAGGAAGGAAAAAAAAAAAAAAAAAAACCTGACTTGGAGCTGGAGCTACCTACCACTTCCCCCAGCAACTGGGACAGTATTTCTGTTCCCCACTTATTGTGAGCAGATCTAGCGGTTCCATCACTGCTGGCAGATCGCTGCCGAGCCTCCTGGTGTTTTAAATAGCATGTGCACTTTGTCCTGGCTTCTGGAACGGAGCAAGGGAGAGGCAGGAGCTTTGTGTTCAGCTGAGTGTTACTGTGGATGAGGCACTCGATGGCTGCAGGCTTCCCGAAGCCTCAGAAATAACAATTGCTTCACACGCCACAATCTGTCCTCCGAGGCAGCAAACGCATCAGCTGCTGGTTATTTTGATACCCTAGATAAAAAGCTCTTTCGAGAAAATCTAGTACGGAAAAACATTCTTATCCTCTGCTTGTCTGCATCGTTCCTTCCGCCCGCTGTCCCCTCAGCTGTTTGGCATTCCTATAAAGTCCTTGTCTCAGCGACCCAGGAGAAAGACATTTCCTTGGGGGCTCTTCCTGCAAGTGGAAGAGGTAAGAGAAGACACACCTGGCCGTGGCTTCTGGGCCAAGGTCGGCCTGATCGGCAACCTGCCAGAAACCACTACAGTGTGAACGTGTTGTCTGACAGCCGCAGATGGCTCTGGCCACAGCTGGAGTCAGCGAGCATTTACTGAGCACTACTGTGTGGCAGGACCTGTGCGAGGACCTGGGCAGACTGGGATAAACACGGGTAGGGCCTAATAATCCAGCACCCACAAGAGGACGAGCTCTCTGCTCAGGGACCATAGCCATCTCACAGCGCCTCGCACACAGTAGGTGCTCAATAAGTAATCTTCCAGAGTGTTTGTTTATTTGTTTATCATTTACATGTTCTTATTTACTTGAGATCCTTAAAGTCCAGGGACAGAAACGGAGCTAGTCAGGGATGGAAAGAGCTCTTATTAAACCAACATGTGCCATCAGAACATAATCAACAATTTGGGGGGTGGGGCATCTAGGCTTATATTCTGCTTACATCGTTTTAAATTTCCCTCTTACACACCACATGAAAGAGAACCACAAGTGCCCCAAACCCTTTTGTCCTTCTGGGTGACGCCACAAGTTTGCGTACAAAAGCTCTGTGTTCAACAACCAAACTCTCTGTTATTCTAAAATTTTCAACTTCATCCCTAAATTCTCAGGCAGCTATTAGGTAAGACTTTGGGCTGGTGCTTTCAGACAAGTTTCTACACAACACGACTGATGAATGAATTTGTCCTATTGTTTGCAAATTCCTTTGTTTATTTGACGATGCTAAATTTCTTCATGCATCAACCGGACTTGGATGCTACCCTTGCAGAAAGGCCATTTATGTTGTCCCCCAGTTGTTAGCCCCCACCCCCGAAGTGTGTTCAGCCCCCAGTGTGTATGTGAACAACTCAGAAGCGGAAGAGCCTCTGCTGGGAAATAACGAGGTCATCCCAAAGCTAAGGCTGACTTTTAATTCTGGGGCTTTCTTCCTACCTCATCCTTCTTAGTATGCATCAATGGAGTGAACTTAGGTCAGGGCAAAGGTGCAAACAGAAGGGAAGAGGAGCTCAGGCCAATATGTCTCAAGGGGGTCGGAAGTGCCTAAGCAGAGCCTGACTTTGCTCAAGTGACTTGCACTGGGGGTAAAGGGCCACTCTTGGACTGATAACAGGAAGTCCACCTCTGTGTCTCCCTAAATCCCAGTACCTGAAGGTGACCTTCGCCTGAATTGTGCAGGCATGGTTCCATCATAAAGGGGGTCTCTGCCTCTCTCTGTCTCTCTCCCCACATCTGTTCCTCCTTGTGGCATCAGAAACAGGGTAGGGGGTTCAGCATACAATGTATTGAAGGAAGACGTGAAGACATCTGAAGCACTCCACCCCTGAGGGAGTTGAGGTGTGAATTTTCAAAGACCTATGGATCCCCCAAAACATTACAATCAATGGTGAAAAATCTGCCTTGCTAGTTTGGGGCTGGGGTGGGAAAGGGCAGGCCGGGGATCCAGAGGAGCTCCCCTGTCAGGCTCTGAATCCAGGAACCCAAGAAATCTTGGAAAGACAGCCCAGAGATCCAGCTTCACTTGAAGTCTGCACTGTGAAGATAAAAAGGAATTTATTTAGGGCCTAAGGCAGGGCACCAGGCTCTTTCTGCCCAGATCAGTTTAGAGACAAAACTCTTGCAAAACTGAAGAAAGCTGCAGATCCTCTACCCAGAAAAATGCACACATCGAACACAGACATACAAATTCGCCTATAATTTCAGAGGGGTCTGCGACCCCAGCAAGGAAGCTTCTGGAACCCAGGCCCTTAAGTTAAAGCCCTGAGTCTAGGTCCTGCCGCCTTAAGTACTCTAGCCCTTATCCCCACACCAACTCGCTCCTGCCCGGGGGCCTTTTAGCTGGTTCTGGTTCTCAGAGCCGCCTTCCCCGGAATTGGAGGAGCCCCGGCACCTGCATCTCGCCAAGCTCCCCTGGGTGCTCTTTTCTCCCGGGGCGATGGGTGGCGTCCCAGGCCGAAAGCTCTCTAGGCTCTTCTCTCTCGCTGCTAGGAGCAGAGGCAGCCGAAGCCTTGGGCACCGAGCGTGACGTCGGGCGGACCCCCGGAGCTCTGGCTGCAGGCGACGCGCGAGGCAAGGGTGGGGAGGTGCGGGGAGCTCCGGACAACTCCGCCCACAACGGCCTGCCCGCCCAACGGCGTCCGGAGTCCGCACCCCCGCCTGGTGCCCCAGAAAATCCCCGTCCAGGCTTTGCCCGCGCGGCCCCTCCGACCCCCGTGCGTTTCCCTTTGACATCTGGAGGTTTGAACCCTTCCCCGGCTGTGTCGAGCCAGCCCTCCCGGGAGCGATCGACCTCTAGTACCCAGGACCCCCTACAGCCGGGCACCTCCGCCCACCAGAGCAGGTGCGGGGCCCGGGCTGGGGAGGGTTGCAGTGGGGGGAAGGATTTGGAGTGAGTGACTCAGGAGTCCGGGAGGAGGGGCTAAGAATTCAAGAAGCTTGTGTTAGAGCAGCTCGGCGCTCCTGCACAGCAGAGAGCGCTGGGAGCCGGAGGGGAGCGCAGCGGTGAGTCAGGCTGCCCCGAGCCGAGCCCCGAGAGGGGCGCAGCGCGGGCAGGGGCGCGGGCTAGCGCGGCTGGGCTCCCTGGGGGAGAGTGCATGGATCCAGGTCTGGCGAGATCTCCGGGCACCCCCGGGGCTCCCGCGGGCTGAGGTGCAGCCGTGAGAGGAGCGTCCCGAATGGGTGCGGGAGCGCGGGAGCCTGGGCAGGCGGGCGAGTCGAGGGGAGCAGCGCTCTCTCTCTCTTTGGTCGCGGAGTTCCCGGTCTCCCGATGGCCCGAAGTCCGGGGAGGCAACCCTGGAGCCTGCAGTAGCCGTACGGCGATGCCAGGGACTGCTAGTTCGAGGGCTGGAAGGGGACAGCGCGCAAGTGAGGGAGGGCGAAAGAGCTTAGGAAGAGGGATGCGCGGGCTGCGGGCGCTCCGGGGCGGAGCAATGGTGGTCTGCACCGCGGAGGGCCAGTGCGCAGCTCGCCCGGGCTGGTGTGCGCGCCGAGCCCGGAAAGTGCTACGCCGCCCCCAGGTCAGGGCACGAACCCGGCAGGGCGCGCTAGAAGTGGTGCCGGGAACGGAGTAAGGGTCTTCGGGCTCCTCTGAGCGTTGCTGGAGGGCTTGGAGACCCGAGTGAGGGCCCCGGGACTCGACGCGCCCGGGGACCTCCAAGGAGCCGCGCTGGACCGAGGTCGCCAAGGCTCAGTCCTGCTACCCTGGGTCACACGCCTCACCTCCAGCGGTCTGCTGCCAGGTGTAGGAGAGGCTGGCGTGGAGGGGTGGGGCGGGCAGCGCCTTGGGTCCAGGCGGCAAGGACGGAGGGGAGGCGGAGAGAGGACCCAGGGATCAGGAAGCGGCATCTTTGAGCCAACATAAACAAGTGGCTTAGCTCTGTTTGATTACAACTCTCCTTCTCTCAAAAAAAATCTCTGAGATTCTCGTGGAAGGTGTTTTCTGCTTGAACTTTCTCTTCCCTTGTGACTTGAGAGATTAAAAAAGATCTTGCTTGCTAGGCTGGTTTTTCCAAGTTGTTCCAGGTTGGAAGTTGTAACAGTTTGAAGGATAATTTATGGGTGTTTCATGCATTAAAGTGTATTACAGCAAAGCCTTTTGGGTGCTGTGGGTATTAAGGAAAACTTAGTGCACGTTCCCAGCTGGAAACCAAAATAGTGCTCTCCTGGGTGTCTCTGCCCCATCTGTCATCCGAGGCCAATGGGAATCCTGGAGAAAAGGCACTTGATTAATTGTCCTGGCTCCATC
Source organism: Phoca vitulina (assembly GCF_004348235.1). NCBI lineage: Eukaryota > Metazoa > Chordata > Mammalia > Carnivora > Phocidae > Phoca > Phoca vitulina. Next base: position 5,738,849 of record NW_022589705.1, read on the forward strand.
GTCTGGGCACACCCGCTGCCGGTGCCAGCCCCCTCCTCCCGTACACGTGCATGGCCAGATGCATTCTGCAAATTCAGACACAGTGGTGGAAGGCCCACCAGTGACATCTTTGCGGGGTCTTCAGACTCTTGAAGCTGTCAGTTCAGCTGCTGGAGGGGAGTACTTGCCCCTCCGAGCAGAGCAGAAAGGGCAGCCGCACTTGGGCCCCTCTTGCGCAGTGTTTACAGTTTTGTTTTTTGGTTTTGTTTGTTTGTTTGTTTGCCGAATGTCTGAAACTTTCTCCCTCTGCAGAGGAAAGGCTACATTAGATCTGGATGGGTGCCTTTTGTGGGTCTTATTCTGGAATAAGTCATATGTCAGCCTGGGCAACCCAAATGTCAATCCGCGATGGGCAGTGTTCCCAGGGGTTCAGAGGGGACTGCGGGACTGGGCTTCGATGGTGGGGAGGAGTGGTCTGGGGGCTGGGACAGGCGCTGCCCACATTGACTCACAGAAGAAGTGCGTGTTCCTCCTACTTGGGTCTTGGAGGGGGTGGGGTTAAGGTCACATGCTGCCAAACCCCTCCTCCTTTTCCCAACATTTTTATGCAGGTGAAAAAAAGGGCAGCCTTGAAGGGGAAAATGTTAGGAGGCACCACAAATGGGAAACCAGGTCTCTGGGGCATGGGGATCCGTGTCCTGATGGAACTGTAGGAGCACCTGGGAGGATTTATAACCAGCTGCTAGTGCCACGCCTTCCCTGGGCAGCCATCTTACCCTAAAGCAGCCCAGGACTGCCAGTAAATCGGGAAAACTGGGTCCATTCAGGACAGCCATCCTAGTCTTGGTGACTCTTTCGGTCCCCTCAGTCTTTCTCAAGAGAATGAGGTTCTTGCCTCCTCCTATTGCCCACCCCCCATCTTCCCCCAGTTAGGGGCCCAGAGGGAGGCTTGGCTTGACACTCTTCTTCCATGGAGAAAATTGTGCTGTGGCCAGGAAGGGGGCCCCAGCTGCCGACATCAGCAGGGAGGGTAGGGCATGGCAGGGCAGGGCTGGAGCCTGAGGGAAGTTTCTCATCATTACTGAGATTAAATTGATGAGAAAATCTCACCTCTTCACTTTGAGACAAGTGCTGAGCACTCCTGCGGCACCTTCACTGAATGCCCTGTTGCAACGGCAGCTGCATTGGAGCTGCTGAGAAATTACAAGGAGACGGGCCACTGCTCTTCTCCACTGTGCCTGGAGCAGGGACGAGGCCCAGGCCCCCAAGCAGACATCAGTGCAAGACAAGGGACCAGAGCCCCAGCCATTTATCTTCTCCCAGGAAGAACTTGGAGGGACTTCGGGGTCCTGAGCAGGCTTTGGAGACCTTTGCTGGTGGCAAATATGGAAGGTTTGCTGAGGATTCACTTAAAATCTCTGGGTATCTCTGAGCAAACAACCCCTGTTCCCAGAGTGTTTCTCTTTCTTTGAGTGGCACCTCTGATCTTGCAAACCATCAGCTAAACCGTCAGCTCTCAGGCTTAGCCCGTCTTGAGAAATCAACTCTGTGATGGACCAGTTTCACAGAACAGCATATGGTGGCATCAGGCAAATAAATGTAGATGGAAGATGCTTCCCCAACCCATTCCTAGGGACCTTGCTTCTTGACAGTGGGCAAAAGGTTCACATCCTGACTCCAAAGAGCAGTAACACCGGGATGGCCCTGAGGCAGAAATGCAGCTGGAGAAACCCGGGCAATGGCCTTTCGGTTGGGTGTGCATGAGGATGGAATTGTCCATCCTTGGAGCCAAGGAGCCAAGGAGGAGCCTTGGAGCCAAGGAGGATAGACCTTCAGCCACAGTGATTGGCTAAGACAAGAATAATGACCAGGATAATAACATACAATAAAGAAGAGTTTCTCTTGCTTCCTAATGTTTTCATTATTCTTCTTTTGGCTCCTTACATGTTTTTGAGGAGGCTCTATAGACCACTGGCTTCAGACAATGCCATAGTAGGAATTGGATTGAAACATTGAGATGATCTCTTGACATTTTTCTGCTATACTTTGGGCAAATGTTCCATGGTAGTTTCCTGGGTTGAGAGACAGGAGAGAAAAAAAAAAATCTTTGTGACCTTGAGCAAGTCACTGAGCAACTTGACAGGCTTTACTTTTCCAATCTATAGGACCATTGTATTGAATTAATAGTGTTTCCCAATGGAGCTGTTGGCATTTGGGGACAATTCTTGGTTAAGTGTGACTTACTTAAATAATGCAGAAAGTTTAATACCCCTACTTTGCCTACTAAGTGCCAGAAGGCATGGTGACAACCAAAAGTGCACCCCCTGCCCCCCATACATGGCTAAATACCTATTAAAAGGATAATACTCTTCTCAGTCAAAACCTCCTTTGGAAATTACCAATAAGGGCCTTTCTTCTAGGCCCTACTGTCAGGGCATCAATTATTTCATCATTGAAATGGGGCTTCAGATCCACGACTATCAGGCTCCAGGAAGCCATTGGCAGAAACCTCAGTGCTGTGGTCCCACCAGGCATCCCTCTTTGCCTTTTGTCAGTGGAGCGTGACTACAAATGACCCATATCAAAAGAAAATCAGAAAGAGTTGGGGGGAGGGACAGGTGGTATTACAGCATAGCAGCTTTCCTTCTCTGCCATATGCTCTTAAAAACACAGGCAGACTGCTTGCCCGGGGTGTCCACAGCCTTGGGAGGGAATCCTTCCCTCCTTTGCCAAATGGATCACACTCTGGCACCGGGAGGTCCCTTCCCTGAGTGAGAGAATGAGGAAGCAGAACTCTCTCCAGCATTGCCAGCACTTAAATCAACATGGGGACATGTTGATATCAAATTAATACAACTGTGCCCAAGCTGTGAGAATAAATGGGAATCAAAAATGGGACATTTGATTGAAAAAAGTCAGCGAGCAGGGCTATGAGGGAGAGATGGTTCTTGCGGCACTGGATTTATTCTCAAGGAGAACAGCTCACGTTATCCTTAACCCTGCCCCAAGCTCTCACCGTAGGACAAAATATGGAAGCAGCTGATTATTCCTAGTGCCAAGGGCCAAGATGAATGCTGTCTTTGGAGGGTATTGTAGAAACACCTGTCCACTACGCACGCCCAGAGTAGCAGGAGAGAGAAAACCGCTGAAGCCGGAGGGCTGGCAGAGTTCAGAGTTGATTCCTAATGAGGGGGGAGAAAAGGACACAGGAGACTTAAGGAGATTCCCTAATGAGGCTCAGTATGGTCTGGTGACGCAATCTGTCAGGTGGGACTAGCAACAGTGCTTTTTTAAATTGCCCAAGAGTTGGGCCAACCTCCTTCACGTGCAGAGAGGCTTTTCATTCGTGGTAGTATTAGTCAGAGGCAGAGAGTCGGGGTTTCTCTGAGAAGTGACCACGAGGCTAAGCAGACGGAGACGTGTCAGCACCACCTGTGGTGGCTTCTGCAGGTGGGGAGCCCGCAAGTGCAAGGACCTGGCTCCCAAGTCAGCAGGAGTGAAAACGGCCCCAGCTTCACACAGAAGCATCCAGGGCAGTTACAATCCATGACTACTGGACTCGTTTCCTGATAACCACAAAGTATTTGCTCTTTGGTACAGATGGGCTGATTTTCCCATCCTGTTTCCTTTGGCTGTTCCTTCAAGTGGCCAGGGTTGGTGACATTACCATGTGTCTGCATTCTGCATGCTGTTCCTAAGTGAGCCCGAGGAGGACCGACCATCTGGTAGAAGCCATGAGAGCTCAGCCTGGGCTGGGGGCCGAGGGAGGTCCTGTGTCACCTCCTCATCACTGTGGATCTGAGACACGGTTGAAGTGACTCGCATTCCAGTCTGGTGAATTGCTGTCCCGTGTTTGGCCCCGAGCACATCTGGCTGGGAGACACTGGGCCACCATCTATCGCATCCTTGTCAATAACCAGATGTGGACTCCCTGAGGTGTGTGGGAGATGCCAGGAAAGGCAGGGTCCCCTTTGGACAGTGATTTTGAAGTTGGAGCCATGCTGGGCTCTCACTGCCTAACAGATACTGGACTAGGTGACTGAGGAGAAGGGGGTGACCACTCAGCAGGAGGGCATCTCTCGTATGGGTTCCTCTTCCATGAAACAGGAGTAACAGTAGTACTTGTTTCCATCGGGCTGTCGTATGTGGTGAGGGGGACACACACCAGCGCAGGCCTGGCACACGGAGTGCCCTCCGTGAGTTTCCCTTCCTCGTGTTCTCCCTCAGTCTGGGGAGGTCCTCCCTTCATGCTTTTCCACTTCAGATCCCACGATCTCATCTTTGCACTTTTTATATCTCTGCGTATATAAAACTTCACCACATCGGGAGAAGAAATCTTTTTGGTAGCATTGAAGGCTTCTCTAGGAATTTACCCACCTATATTTGGACCTTCTGTAATTAACATTCTCATTTTGATAGGATTTTAGCCAAACACTTCATTTCTGAATGATCTTTGCCTCATAATACCCGGGTAAAAAAAGACGCGCGGAGAGTCTCCTGTGATTTTCTTCCAGCGGCAAACTTCTCCTGAGACTTTTACTTCAGCGATGTTATGCAGTGCTCTCTAAATAAGGCATTTCTTGAGAATGGCCATTTGTACTGGCAGCTTTAAGAGTGTTTTGGTTCCTTACCCCACATACCAACGCCTCCTCGTCCAACCACTTGTGTCTTTAGGATTTTATGTATCTTACCAAGTTTTCCAGAGAAGAAAGAAGGAGGAATCGGATTCTCTATGATGGCAGAGCAGTTTGCTCCCCGTGCCCAGGGTCTGTGGCTGAGCAGCTACTGCTAAACCACATATAACCTGTGGTTAAGGGGGGGGACAGTCCCCACCCCACTGGGGGAGGTAGGTCCCCCGGATATCAGGCCACCGGATTGATTTTCCTTTTCCCAAATTAGCGTCTATATTAACGTGCTAGCCAGGGGACTGGGCACTGGGGTGAGGGGAGTGGTTCATGATAAATATAAGTCATGATCCCACCCAAGGAGATTGCTCAGGAGTCAAAATTAAAATGACTTTTCAGGCTTACCGGATAACGTAAGTCGGGTAAGTCCAGAGGCCGGTGGGGACCACAGTCAACTACAGAGAGTGTGCCCCATCGACAGGCTCTCTGTCGCTCTGCAGGATGATGGGCCCAGTGTGGCCAGATCTTCCAATTTTTCAAGAAAAATCAAAACTTGGAGGCTGCATGTGTAATTTCTTCACTTTCAAAACATTCGTGCAGACCAAACAGAACCTGTCTGCAGGCTTGTTTATCTTCTAGTTTAGATTTAACACACTTGGAGCAGTGGAGAGCAGCATCAGTAGCGGACAAGTGGAAGAAGCACTAATGTGGTGGCTGCAAGAGCCACAGGAAGGGAGAGGTCTGAATGATGTGGTGCACTCCAGGGAGGCTTCCTGGAGGTGGCGTGTCCTGCAGGCGGGCAGGGTTGGTTAGAAGACACCCTGACACAAAATCAGACAGCACTCGCTTCAGATCCATGCTCCACCTCTTCTTGGTTCTATGACCGCTTTCCTTAATCCCTGTATGCCTCAGTTTCCTCATCTGTAAAAAGGAATCCTAATGCCGATCGCAGAGGGCAGTCGTGAGGTGAGAGAAGGGAATGCTGGAAAGCCCAAACCTAGCCCAGAACCTGCAATGCAGCGAGTGTCCTGGAAGCCTGAGCTCTGCTCCTAATGCTGAGGGGTGGGGGGTGGGCCAGCCCAGGGGGCCTTCAGAATGCAGGGCCACAAGCATGAAGGAGAGGGGTCCCTCGCTGAGCTCTGTGGACGGTTGCTTTTCAAGGACTTGGATCTCAGTTGCTTTTTCTGCCCCAGGAAAGGGACAGAAGGTGTCGGTTATCTTTCTCCTCTCCTGCCCTCCTCCTCCTTCTCCCCAAGGCCTGTGGCCATGTGCCCACTTGTTCTCTGTCAGGAGACAGAGCCTCCCACCCTTTTAAAAACCTGACCCGGGCCACAGCAGAAAAACACAACTCTACTCAGGAAGAAGGAAAAGTACTCCGGGAGGCTGTATAGACACGCACGGCAAATATTCAAGGAATTCTTAGGAATAAAAAAAAAAAAATTCGTAAATCTGGATTTTTGCATGAGGCTATCACAGGAACATGTTTTCTCAATTAGTGTGCACATTGCTTGGAGTGAAGTCACCGAGTCCACGGCTCGTCGGGGCTGACTCGCGCTGAGCCATCTGATCTGGACTTCACTTTCCATGACCTAAATCTGATTCAACCAACCGTGTCACTGTCCCTAGCTGTCGAAACAGAATTGTCCCCGAAATCCTAAACCAGGGTGGAGACATGCACACTCCCCTAAAAAGCAGTCTAATTTCAGATCCTAAGTGTACTCGCGAAAAACTGAGATAGGCAACACTACTCTTGATGGTGGGTGGATGGATTCCCCATGACACCTTGCGTGTTTCTTTTCCTTTGACATTATTGTGAGATGGTGAGCATGCATTGCCCCATGAGAACAGATGAGTCCTTTAGGTTCTAAAAGCAGAGAAAAGAGTTTCTTTTGCAAGCATGCATCAACTGCTTTTAAAATATTGTATTTGTTGGTGCCTGAGATCAGCGGTTATGTTTTCTGGATGGTTTCCTGGACTGACTCTTTTCCAAGCAAACGGCTTTGTCAGATATTTGTAATTTCTGAAATATTTGATTAATGATGACCCCTCCACCAGAGGGATGGTCCAGAGTACATAATTAGCAGCATGCCTCAGAAGCAAAGTTGCTGCCCTGCATCCAGCAAGATCAAGCAGGAAGTTGAAAAACATTTCAAATCAACTGCCATAGAGTAGAGAAAAGGAAAATGTTTTTCAAAGTACAGATTGAGACCCATTCGGGGGATGTGAAACCAATTTAGTGGTATAACACTCTCTCTCTCTCTCTTTCTCAATGCAAGAGAGTAGAATAAAATTTTTAAAAGCCAGAATTCATCACACGTAGCAAAGGGAAATTATTCACAAAACTTTTGTTTCAGTTGTATATATGTTTACCCATACTCATATGTGCAAACTGGATTGTGATGGAAAATGAATTTTTTCACCATGAGTCATCGAAAAAGGTTAAAAGCTGCTGGTATAGACAACAGCATGGTTTAGGAAATGGCGTAGCTCCAAAGCCAGACAAACTTGGTGTTCAGTCCCAGCTCTGCGATTCCCACGTGTGTGATTTGGGTGACCTAAGTTTGCCCAGCATCACTGTCCTTCTCTGTGAGGTCACATGGATTCCATCCTCATAGGGCCATTGTGTAGATTAAATGACAGAGATGTATGAGGTGCCTGCCACCAAAGGGGCCCTCTGTAAGTGAGAGCTGCTATTAGCATCTGTCTTCTCCTTCCTCCTCCACCACCTCCTCCTCCTCCTTCTTTATCACTCCTCAACCTCATCAGAACTATGACTTCCCTAAATGTGATTATCCCTGAGTTTTGCTGTTTCTCTGGCAAACCAAGCAAAGAGACAGCAACAATCATCTGTCTTCGTTCCCACCTTCTATATCACCTTTCTCCCATTTCATGCTTGCAGAGCCATCTTCCTGTGATTCTGTTCCCCACTCGGGACCATGACATCATTGTCCGAGGGGCACAAGGCATCCTTCTCTGTCACCAGGAACTGTCAGAGGGGTATCACCACCTTGCCTGGCCGTGTGACCAGGATAAATGTTTTGGTCCTAGTGTGGGTGCAGTGACTCTGGAAGGAGCTTCTGTTCCCACAAATCACATCCTTCCCCTTTCGTATATTTTTATAAGGGCAGCAGAGCTAAGATGCCATTAAAATGTTGACATTGTCAAAATTCTAAAGAAGTTCCTGCCCAGAGCAGAGAACCTAACATTTTCTCATGAGCGAGGCTCCAGGCTGCCCCAGTGCGGGGGCCAGGGGGGTAACCTTCTCTCCTGGTATAAACAGCTTAAAGCCTCCTCATGTGGACACTGGAGTGGCCACCTTCAGGCAAACCAAACCCTAATCCTAACTCCAGCCCTCACCCCGGACCACAATCTGCCACTGACCCTAGACCTTCCCTTCCCAGCGGAGGATACGTGAGTGACCCATGCCAAGATTCTAGGTTGGGGCCACAAAGGTGACATGTCCCAATTTTCTTGAGAGCCTAGCTAATGCAGCCCCTGAGGACAGATCAGTGATGACAAACTGCCTGCCTCTTTGTTCACGTGGAATTGTCGCCTTCCCCCCTCATCTGTGTTTCTCCATGCTCCCCTGGGGCTCATTCCAACTCTCTCCTCGTAAAATGCCCTTCCACTGGGCCCCATTTTCACCACTAAGACTCAAAGAGGATTATTAGTGACATCTCCTCAAATGCTGAGTTCCTGTCCAGACCAAAGATTTAACACTCCTTTCTGGGCACTTAAGACATCTCTATTTGAGGTTTCAGGGCAGTGGGGCCGAAGGGGAGAAAAAGGACCTGGTTCTAGGGATAATTTTCATCTCTGTAAGAGTATTCTTCTCTCCTCTCCACCACCCATTCTGCTATTCCCTATAAAATTAATGTCACTGGGTCAGTTGCACATTGTAACTAACGTTTATAACAGAGGGACAGGTTTGTGGAATCAAACCCAGCTCCCTTCCCCCAAGCAGGTGGGTTATATTGAGCCAACAAGCACTGGAGTTGAGGCGGCTGCAAGCAAAGCAGCCAAGAGGCTGTTTAAATACATCACCGTTGCACCTGGTTTTGTTGTTGTTTTTATTGTTAAGGAAAAAACAAATGCTCACTTTTTCTGTGCCCAAAGGAGGGTGGGGGGGAAGAGCGTATTTCCACCCTTTCTGAAACTTGCAATGACAAATGGAATCAATTGTCCCAGAACATGACGCACCACCAAGAATGTTTCTTAGGCATGAAATGAATTACCTTTCTTTTCATCTGGGTTCAAGAGTGTTGTGTCTGTCCTTTGCTGGGGGAAGTGTGAACACCCAGAAATGTTTTCCTTTTCTTTTTTGAGGAGGTCAGACACCAAAGCGTAACTCCAGACCTCACGCCCACGTGTCAGCATCTCTGTATCTTGGAAATGAAAGAAAATACTTGAGGGGGGAGGGGGGAAGGGTTTTAAGTGTTGTTGTTTTGAATTTTTCTGAAACAGAGCAGGACATGTCAGGAAGTGGAGGGCTTAATAAGGCAAAACTACGTTTCAAAGATTCTTTTTAAAGGATCTTTACAGTTAAGCAAAATAAGAATTCAAATTGGCACACACAGAATGTCCACGTCCTAATCATTTCAACTTCTGAAATGATTATTGACCTATTACAGAATTCTGACCGGCAAACTCGTGCTTGGGAAAATTCCACAAACCTGTCTGTAGTTTCTTTCTTTCCGGGGTTGGGAGAGCTGTTATATAAGGAAGAAGAAATGGTTAAGTCGGACAGAGAGTACTTATTTCACCTCAGTAGTACTGAAATTCAGGAGACCAGGGATTTCCCCTTGGCTCAGCCTTTTCCTAACTCTGTAACCTCTCTGAGCCTCCGAGTCTTAATCTGATAAAATGAGAGTAATGATATTGCCCCTGTGTACCGGATAGGGCTGCTTTGAATACGGTCGCCAGCTAGGGGAAGCACCTTGGCTGTGGGTATAAAAGGTAAGGCGTGAGACTTATAAAAGGAGCGCGAGACTCCCGGTACCAGCGCCTGGCTCTGCCCTTGGTTGGGTGGGGGCCCCTGACAGTCACTTGCCCTGCGTGAGTGAGTGATCCCAGCTCCCTGCTGCCCGTACTGAATACAGCAGCAGACGGGAAAGCATTTCACAGAAGCCTGGGCAGAAATGAGCTGTTCCTGCCACGATGGGGACAGAGCCCGTGCCAGGCATGGAGCTGGCCCCTAATGCAAGAGGCCAAGGGCACTCTGGAAAAAGTGTGAATGTGGAATCAGACTCTCCAGGGTTCCAGGTCCAGGAGTGGGGCTAAAAACACATGTGATCGAAAGCAAGACACTGGGACAGCTAAGCCACGGAACTAGCGTGGCAATATCGCCACGAAAGCAATGTGCTGAGGTGCAATTATTTTATAGCCTAGAGACCTTGAGCTTCTAATTATTTGTGATTAAGTTTTCCATGTCCTATAGTTTTATAGTTAATAATTAAATTTGCAAAATTTCTACAGAAAAAAAAAAAACAAAACACATGTGATCGATGGTGACTTACTGTACCTCTCTGATTTTCAATGTCGTCCACTGAAAATGGGACTAATAGCACTTCTTAGGAAGGATTAAACATGGTGACTTCTGCTGAGTTGTTTGCTTGCCCCCAACCGGGTTTTGTAGGGGTCGTTGAGACTGAACACAAGTGGATATGCCTAAGGAGCTGCCCGACTGTTCGGTGACCGGGCCATGGACAGGAGGAGGCGGATATGGAGTTACCAGGCCACATGCCTCTCATGTACCTTCTCCCTTCTCTGTCGCCTTGGCTGGCTTTGCCTTCTCCTGACTCTAAATGTTGGAGTGCCCTGGAGCTCAGTCCAGTCTCCTTCCCATTCTGTATCACTCTTTTCCTAGATATCTCATCCACCCCAGGCGTTAAATACCACTTCTAGGTGTCTGTTTCCAATGCAGACCTCTCCCCTGGGCTCCTGGCTCTTATGGGACTACTGTCACGTCCACTTGGATATCACAAATTTAGGTCTTACTCTAGTCTTCCCCATTTTAGATAATGACATCATTATCCCCACAGTTGTCCGGACCCCAAATCTAGAAATCATCCTTGATTCTATCTTCCTTGTCACCTTTCATTTTCCATCCACCAGCAAGTCTTGATTTCAACATAAATTCTGGATCCAATCACTGCTCACCATCCCGCCACCGCCTGGTCCAGAACGCTACCACCTCTCCCCCAGACTACTATAGGGACCTCCTCATGCAGCCCCCTGCCTCCACTCTTCTTCCCCCATAGCCTTCCGGCCCAGCTGCGGTCAGAGCGCCCTTTTATTTTATTTTTTTTTTTAAGATTTTATTTATTTATTTGAGAGAAAGGAGAGAAGGGGGTGGGGGGAGAGTGAGCATGAGCAGGATGAGAGGCGAGAGACAGAGGGAGAAGCAGGCTCTCCACTGAGCAGAGAGCCCGATGCAGGGCTCGATCCCTGAGCTCTGGGATCATGACTTGAGCTGAAGGCAGACGCTTAGCCAACTGAGCCACCCAGGTGCCCCAAGAGAGCGCCCTTTTAAAGAGGTCAATCATGGGGTGCCTGGGTGGCTCAGTTGGTTAAGCATCCCACTCATGGTTTCGGTTTAGGTCATGGTCTCTGGGTCATAGGCTGGAGCCCCACATTGGGCTCTGCCCTCGGTGGGGAGTCTGCTTGAGATTCTCTCCCTCTGCCCCTCCCCCTGCTCATGCTCTCTCTCTCTCTAAAACAAATAAATAAAATCTTTAAAAAAAATAAAGATGTCAGTCACGTTATTTCCCATATCTCAGCCTTCCAATGACTTCCCATTATGGACTCAAATCCATAGTCTTGCCATGGCCTTATTTCAGTGGTTCTTAATTGGGAGTGATTTCCCCCCAGGGGACATTTGGCAACATCTGGAGATAAATTTTAATTGTCACAAGGGAGGGTGGGGTTGGTGACACTGGTGTCTAGTGGATGGAGTCCTGGGATGCAGCTAAACATCCTACCGTGCACAGGATGGTCCTCCACAATAAAGAATTATCTGGCTCAAAATGTCCGTAGGATTGAAACCCTACTGGGAGAAACCCTGCCTTCATATGGTCTGGACCCTGACCCTCTCTCCGACATCCTGCATCACCCCTTTTCTTGCCTGCTGTGTGGCAGCCACACTGATCTTCTTTCTATGTCTTCAGCACGCTAATCTGGTTACTGCCTCAGGGCCTTTGCACTTGCTATTCTCTATATTTGGATAACTTCCGCCGACAGATCTTCTTTGCATGGTTCACTTTTCATCATTTAGGTCTGCTCAGATGTCATCTCTTGATTGCCCTAATTTACTATTTTTTTAAAGATTTTATTTATTTATTTGACAGAGAGAGAGAGAGAGCACAAGCAGGGGTAGTAGCAGGCAGAGGGAGAAGCAGGCTCCCTAGTGAGCAGGGAGCCTGACGTGGGGCTCGATCCCAGGGTCCTGACCCCAGCCGAAGGCAGATGCTTAACTGACTGAGCCACCCAGGTGCCCCTTGATTACCCTAATTTTAAAAATATCTATTTTACCCCCCACCAAACCCTGCCACCAATAGGCTGTAGTCCCCTACCATGCTTTATTTATTTCACAGTACTTAATTCTATTATTTGTTTCTGTATTATCTGCTTCCTCCACAAGAATGTAAGGATGAGGGCAGGAACTTTGTTGTGTTCATCAAGTGCACATCACCTAATAGGAGCTCAATAAGTGTTTATTGAATGAATGAAGTTGATAAGTATGGCACAGACATGGATCATGACAGAAGGTTAGGAAAGGACATCAGTGGGATCCTGCATTTCAGGGAGGGCTTCCTGGAGGAGGCGTGACATGGGCTGCACTGCAAGTTTGTGGAGTCCCCTTCAGCTAAGGGGCCCCAGATGGAGCAGGGCTCTGGAGGCTTTGGCCTCCTCTGGCAAATGTACAGGGGAGCTGTTGCAGACCAGAGCTGGATGTGAACTTTAATATTCAGTAGGACAAAGAGCAAGGCTGGAGGGCTCTGAGATGCGTGACTAAAGAGAGGAGTCAGGGAAGAGAGGTGAATGGGAGAAAAACAGGAGCAAGAGGGCGAAATCTAAGCTCCAGTTGGTTCTGGTCAGGAGCAGAGCTCAGGATAGAGGGAGGGAAGAGTGGCCAACTCCAGGGGAAAATCTCTGGGTCAGCTCATCCTGAAGGGCCACAGGTCATTCCTGGAGAACGAACTGGGGGGTCTTCTGCCATCATTTTCCAGGAGCCCAGTGAGGGGCTGAGTAGGACCTAGAGCACTGGGAAGGCCAGTGAGGGGTGAAATCAAGCATCCCGCACAGCCTGGCATAGACTGGGTCCTGAACAGACACACTGACCTGTGTTGAGTTGGTACTACATGAGATAATTATGCAAATCGTGGTTCCAAGATAGTCTTCTTTTTTTTTTTTTTTTAAAGATTTTATTTATTTATTTGAGAGAGAGAGAATGAGAGCGAGCACATGAGAGGGGGGAGGGTCAGAGGGAGAAGCAGACTCCCTGCCGAGCAGGGAGCCCGATGCGGGACTCGATCCAGGGACTCCAGGATCATGACCTGAGCCGAAGGCAGCCGCTTAACCAACTGAGCCACCCAGGCGCCCCCAAGATAGTCTTCTGTGTCAAACATTGGTCCTATGCTTCAGTTAAGAAAAGTAATTCCCATAATGTCACATGTGATGATCTATAGTCTATGTTTAGCACATGGCAGGTGATGAGTAGATGTTCTCTGCGTCCCCAGATCAGCCCCCTGTGCCACCTCACAATAAGGGTGTGGGTGTCCAGTTCTTGAGGCAGGGGTGGAGGGTCGGTTCAGACCATGGATCATTTTCCAAGGTCTCAGGATTCCAAGGTCGTGGATCGTGGAGTCTCCCGTGGGAGGGGAATGCTTGGTCCCAAATACACAGCTCTGGTCGTCCCACCATCTCCTCCGAGTGACACAGCATGGTCAGGGTCTGTGCCCTCAGGGCCACCTCAGGACACTTACTCATAACACTGGTTCCTTTTGCTGCCTGGATACTTCTGAGGGTATGACTACAGGGGATTAGCTGGCCCACACCTCATTTTATTAGTCTGTTAAATGTAGGTTTAAAGTAATACACCTCAGATGGAGACAGCTTATTCCAGCCTACCAAAAATATCATTATGAACGTTACAAGGTCTAAAGGATGATGTAATGGTGATGAAATTCAGATGTGTCGCATTACACTAATGTCTAATTTAGCCCTGACTCAGTCGATAGAAATATGTATTTCCCCACAAACGTGGTCTTATAGCTGCCTTGTAGGGCGAAGGTGATGAGGTTGTCTGTCACATCGCCTCAGAAGTCATGAAACAGCTGAGTGACCCTCCCCTCCCTGCCCCCCTCAGAGAACCTGTCTGCCAACTTGTCACTGGGCTCCCCTTCCCTCCTTAGGTCCCCTTCCTGGTATACAGAGTTTTGATGCTTTCAAGCTTCTCCATCGATAGGTGACCTCTGACCGTTCATCATACTAAGAAATACATGGTTGATAAGGGCTCAGACTGACGCTTATCCTAGGTGCAAATGCTCTTAGCAGCCATCATATTCTCTCCATCAGAAGGCATCCAACCACTCACAGACAACAGAGCAAGCAAAAGGCTGGCCTTGGGCCTTCCTTCCTACTGATTGGTGTGATTTTATTTATTTTGCTTGTGTGATTTTAAATACATCATATAAACTCCCTTTAATTCTCAGTTTCCTCAACTGTAAAATTGCAATAATAATAATAATACCTCCTTTATAAACTAGTGCTTAAGTGAGAGAATGTATGTAACCACGCAGTATTTGGCACATAAAAGCTGTTCAAACAGCAGATATTCTTTTTTTAAAAAGATTTTATTTATTTATTTATTTATTTATTTATTTGAAAGAGAGAGCACAAGCAGGGTGGGGAGGGGCAGAGGGAGAAGCAGACTCCCTGCTGAGCAGAGAGCCCGATGCGGGACTCGATCCCAGGACCCTGAGATCAGGACCTGAGCTGAAGGCAGATACATAACCGACTGAACCACCCAGGCGCCCCTCAAACAGCAGATATTCTCATTGAATTATTAAAATCTTGGCAAGTTAAATTTCAGGTATCAGTCATGGAAATATTTTAGAACTTAAGGTCTTTGTACAGTGAGAGAGAGAGGGAATGGAGTTTAAATCCCTAGACAAGGAAGACAGAAGGTCAGTGTCACGGTGTCACTGTGATTTACCAGTCATTTGTAGTGTGAGCCTCAGGAAAACCATCTGTAAGATGGAGGTAGTAATGCTTACAAAATGGCTAACAGAGCACCTGGCACATAAGCGTCAAAGAGTTCAGCGCTGTTATCATAATCACAACCCGTTTTCCCCATACTAGTTCCTCCACCAACCTTGTCCTCGGGTCCAGCTTCTATACACAGGAACAACCTGGGTTCCTAAGCCCCATTCCAGAATTTAGGCTGGGACAGCTCTCCCCACTTCTCAGGGTCTGTTCCTGCCACGGGGCATTTGCAGCCAGCTAAAAATCATTCCCACAGATTTCCGGGATCCACTCCTCACTGCCTCCACGTGGCTTTGTCCCATGGAAAGGCAATGTCACACTAGGCACAGACGGAGAACAGCCCCCTTCCATTCCTACCAGGGGCCTGGAGGTGGTCCTACCTGGCTCTCACCTCTCATTCCTGGGATAGGCACAAAAGCAAGGGAGGCTTGGCCCCTGAAATGAATGTATTCAGCAACCAGCAAAGGCAAAAGTCCCCCCGAACTTAGCTTTTGCCATTGGCTTTGCCAGAATGTGCTGGACCTGGACAGAGAAGAAATCCCGGAGACAAGCGTCTTCTATGTTTCTTAGACTCTGGGGAGAAGTAAATTGTAAGTTGTCTCATTTATGATCAAAACTGCCAAAACTAGTAAAATGTTCTGAAAATGTTTCTATCCACGTGTCCCTAAGCAAACATGTCAACATGGAGGGAATTTTGTTCCCACCAAAATTGGTAATGAAGACTAATTCTTACTACCAAGGTGAGGTCTATCTTGAAGCTAAGTATTCAGCAGGTGTCCGTCCCTGAGCTCTCGCTGTGTGCACTGCGCTGTTCTGGGCTTTTGTGGGCAGCAGGGACGCTTACGACTGAGTCCTGCCCACAGGCACTTATGAGTTGATTGGCACTTCTTAGTTCCCTTTTAATTCCAAGGAAGCTTTTAGCCTTTTGGTAAAAGAATGACAGAGATGAATTTAATACCACAGGGCTGGCTGTCAGATGGATTCTTCTATGACCCAGTGGCCTTGGACATGAAAAGGAAACAAAAATATTTCATTATAAGATTTTCTTCTTCCCTTCCTCTCTCTCTCTCTTTCTCTCTCAGACACATGCAGGCATGCACACACACACGTGAACACATAGACACATACATACATCACACACACAGCACACAAAAAAGTGGGCCCATCGCTGAGGTGGCTGCAAACATTTGAAAATTGCACTGCCCTTCTAAAAGTCTTGCAGTCTTGGGGCGCCTGGGTGGCTCAGTCATTAAGCGTCTGCCTTCAGCTCAGGTCATGATCCTGGAGCCCCGGGATCGAGTCCCGCATCGGGCTCCCTGCTCAGCGGGTAGTCTGCTTCTCCCTCTGACCCTCCTCCCTCTCATGCTCTCTCTCTATCATTCTCTCTCTCTCTCAATAAATAAATAAAAATCTTTAAAAAATAAAAAAAAATAAAAGTCTTGCAGTCTTTGTATATAACTTTGTATATAACTTTGTATATATATATAACATATATCCTATATATCCTATATATATCACATACTAAATATATCAATATTTCATATCTATGAAATATGTGATATATGTTGTATGTGATATATATATGAATGGGAAAAAAAAGGAGGAAAGAAACCCAAAAGGCTAGAGGATGAAATGCCTTGTGTAAGATCACAGTGCTTTGAGCGAAGCCTAGGTCAGGCCTCAGCTCATTTCTATCTTTCATTCGTCCCCAGCTGTTCATTAAGCACTAACTTTGTGCCAGGCGCTGTGCTGGGCACCAGTGATCCAAGGGGGCACAACAATTGCACACAGTTCCCTCCCTCGCAGGGCTCATAGACTAGCCAGGAAGACAGTGGTCAACAGCCACACAAAGGAATGGGAGTTTCTACTCTGGTAAGAGATTCACATGCCATTAGAGAAGGTACTTTAGCAGGGCAGGAAGGATTCCTGCAGGAAGGCATTTGAGATTCGTTTGAGATCTGCAAAGTAGGCAGGGGGAGAAGGGGAGATGCGCCCAAGATAAAGGACAGTCCTCTTTCCCTGTCCAGGAAAATGCTTCGATCACTGGTGTGGCTGGGGCTGGCTCACAACAGGCTCACACCTGCTCCCCAGTAAGCTTCTCTTCCTGGCTCACACTCAGTGAGGTCACGCTGGTAGTTTCCAGTTGGCTGTGGTGGGAGTATTCACACCACAGAAAGCAGCAGGGGCTACAAATCAGGACTCCTCTCCCCTTGGAGAGCCGATTTTACCGACACACCATGGGCTCTATATATTCCACCTGCTTCCTAGCTGTGGGTAGCACAGACCCTGTCCTTTTAGCCAAATGCCTGATCCCCTTCCTGAGAAACTCCCCAAAGAGCCTATTCCCGGTTAGGGCTGTTTACTTCAGACCCTGGGCCATCTGGCTTCTCCTGGGATCCAGGACATCCCAGCAAGTTAATAGCAAGCAAGTAGCAAGCAAGAAAGAGCCCATTCTTGTGGTCTTCGTCACCCCCCTGCCATCTAATGATATTTTATCAACCACCCACGCCGGCCCAGCACTGTATGAGACACTTGGCTGGGCAGATTTCAAGTCAGGCTTTGACCCCTCAGGAATTCGGAGCCTGGCTGAGGCTGCTGGGCTGACATTGTTCTTCCTTAACATAACTTGGGCTGCTCAGGGCACAAGAACCAGGGGCTGAAGGGGATTCGGGGATGGCGCCACTGAGTGAGTGGAGGTCAGAGTTCACCATATATATGACTTAGTCAAGTTTCTAAAACAACCGATGCTGCTCCCGTTGCAGCCCCACTGCCAATTCTCTGAGGAGAGTTGCCGGAAGAAAAAGTGAGTTCTGAGTCCTTACAAAGACTGGCAGAAAGCAAGGATGGGCGGGCATCCCGGAGACAGGATTTGCAGGGGAAGCACCTTTGTTTCCAGGGCACGAGTGCACGTGTGTGTGTGTGTGTGTGTGTGTGCACACGCGCGTGATGTCTGCCGTGTGTGCAGAACACGGGGGAACAGACAGAGCCTGTGGCTGGTGGTGCAGGTGCACATGAGGAAGGCAGGCAGGGCCGTGAGATGGAGAATCCCAAAGGAAGAGACCAGCCATGGGGTCTGGTTGGGAAAAGAAGCTGGGCACTGGAGATGGAGAGAATCGCTTTCTGGCTGCTCCCTTCCAGTTCCTGGGCAGGACCCAGTGGCTACCACAGTTGGCCCCCACTGGGGCAGCACCTCCTGTGCTATGGAAGTTCAGTCGTACTACCTGGACCTCCAATCTGATTTGAAAGCTGGGTGACACCAGGAAGCCTCCCAGCGAGGATTCGCTGTGAAAGCCAGGCATGAACATGCATGATTCAGGGGGTCCTGTGAAGCCACCCAACATTATCTGCCCCTAGCCCCACTCCAGGCACCGCCGCTTGGGTTGACAGTGAGTCTCCAGGAGGCTTCCGTTAACAGCAAAACCAAAAGTGATCAGGGCAGCATTACCAGCTTCTAACACCGAGTGTCGGATTCACTTCTGGATCCTCAGGCTGCACGCTGAGGGTGGCAGGGGATACACCGAGGGAGAGAGGCCTGCCAGAGCGGGTGTGGCTGGGAGGCCAGCAGGGGGGCTGCCGGGGTGGGGACGAGGTGCTGCTCCTGGAGCTGTTGCGTAGGTCAGTGCTGTGTGTTCAGAGTACGAAGGAGAGCACGAAGGAGAGGGTGGCCGGAGATCACAGAAGTGGTGGGGAAGGAGGTTGGCACCAATGAGCCGCCCCCAGTAATGCAGGAAAGGGGGGTGGACGTGGACTTCTTGCCCTGCAGAGAAGCTACATCCCCCTCCCTGTGCCTTTCCTGACACTGCCTTGGGTCCCCAGGGTGTCTACCAGCCCTTCTGGCAACGGGCAGTAATCTGAGGGTCCGGGCCCGGGTGCTGTGAGTCAGTGAGAACATGCGCAGCGGACCCTGGGCAAGTCATCGGTGGAGGGGCTGTGGGCAGTCTCTGGTGTGGTTGTGTGGGGTGTGGGGTGTGCCCTGTGTGGGGTGTCTAGCCACGGGGCTGAGTGGGGACTCTGCTTACGCAGCCATCCCACTGGCGCGGGGCTGCATCTTCCGGAGCAAAGGGCACCCTCTGCAATTCACACAGAGGCTCCCTATGGCCCAGCTGCACCATGATCCTGGGCCTCCAGAGAGGATGGAAAGCCCAGAGAAGAGAGAAGGCAGCTGCCGTGGGGGACAGGGGAGAAGCCCCCCTTTGTGGGAGGGAAAGGTGAGGACCAGTGTTGCCCACTTAATGACTCCTGGAGCTGGTACAGGCTTATCCGTTTACTCCACCGAAATGCATGCTGTCTGAAGATGAAGGGGGGCTCCCCTTATTAACATTGAAGTAATTAACGTGTTGATGTTATTATGCTCAGTGTCTCAATATCGTTAAATAAAACATCTTATTGCTGATAATTATCCCGAGATCACAGAGAACGCGGGGCTCCTGCCAGTGGCACGGATGCATTTCCAGTTATACAGCGAGCGCCAAGGGTTGGCTCTGCAGCCACAGAGTCCCCTGACTGGGGTCTCCTGATGGGCTCCGCTGGGTGGCAGCTCCTTGACAGTCCCAGGTGATGAGTGCTCAGATAAAGTGCAAATTATTCTCCGTGGTCGGATCCCAAAGGATGTGGGTGACAAACACAGTGACATTGTTTCCTTGAGTGAGTCTTGTTTTCCATACGTGGGAGGAATTCCAGACTTGAGAATTCTGCATCCAGACTTCATAGATTTTTTTTCTAATTGAGACAACACAACTAATGATAAAGAACAATACTAGCCTGGCCTCTTAGCTCCAAAAGGCCCTGGGTCAAAGCCTGACCTCCATAGGGATTGGACCAGATCCAACAGCAACTACTGTCTTCTCTTGTCAAGCCGGACCACAGGCTCCACGAGACCAACTTTCCGTTGGCTTCTGGAGTGTGGAAATAGAGCAGATGTGCCTGCCTACTAATGTGCTGAAGGATGGAACCACTCTCCAGGCTTATTGAAATCAGATGTCCAGCCCTCAGAGCTGCCCTGCAAACAGATGGTGGCTCCACGCAAGCGCCATCCTGTTGGAAAATTACAAGAGCCATGACTCCCTCTCCTCACTGCCATGTGAAACTCCGTTTTTACCAACTGGGCGAGAGAGAAAGGCCTTCTCTTCTCTGTCACACACTCTGAGGGCACAAGCCTGGGTCGAGAAAAGGTACTTCTAGGTAGCTAAAAGAGTACAAAAAATTTGAATACCACAGACAATTCTAGAAGGATGTGCTCTAAATATTAATATTAGTTATCTCTGACTAGGTGGGATTAGAACAAAAAACAAGATGGCATATCTGGAGTTGTGCGTACTTGTTTAAGAAAATTCCACTCAATCCCCAAAGAGTTTTCCAAGGTGTCCTGAGGTTCTGAGGAAATCTTTTCCTTTAAATGCAATATCCTTCAAGGTAAATTTATCTTAAAATTCTAGCTAGTTAATAAACGATTTCAATTGCTTTAAAGTTTAAATCTAAGTCATATTGACTTTCTTTGAGATTTTCAAGGTTAAAATTATGTAATCTGGGTAGAACATTAAGTTGGTGTGAGTTTGTTGGTTAGCTGGTTGATTTTTGGGGTTTGCCTTAGCAAATATATAGTATATACGCAGCCTCAGTTTCCTCCTCTGTGCGCAAAGCAGACAACTGCCCCCACAGCACTATTATGAGCATTAAGTGAGATCGTCTATTTCAAGTATTTACAATCCACAGCATATACCACAGATATTTGATAAATTTTAGCTATTGTTAGCCATATATATGAAAATGAACTATATTCGTTTGAATGAAATGAATACACATATTTCACTTTCCTTTTCTTTTAAAGATGACACCGAGAGCTGTAAAAAATAAGTGGGCAAAAGAGCAGATATCGAGTGTCTTCTTTTCTGAATTCGTCTCATTTGAAATAGATGTGAGTGTGAAACAAATGTCCAGGGCCCAGCTCAAGCCCTCCAGCCTCCATGTAATGCTTAATTTGGTGAGGCTGGAATTTAGGCCCACAAGGAATCTTAGAGATGATCAGACCAGATCATTTTACAGATGAGGAAGCTGAGCCCAGAGGTGGGATGACTTACCTGACATCACAGAGTAACAGAGACAAGACTGGACCCCAGGACCCTGACTATTGGTGCATCCCTCACTCTGACAGATGATCTCTCAGGTTCTCTACCCGCTGATCGTAGAATGACACTTACCCCCCACTGGTGCCTTATACCACTAGTAATATCACACAGTAGGAAGCTCAGCCCTGGGCATATAGTAGGTACTTGGTAAATGGTTTGCTAATCCAATTCAACAATGGTTTTTGACCTCTGATGTGCCAGGTACATGCTCCGCAGTGTAAGGGATAGGAAGCTAAATAAGACGGTCTCTGCTTTCAGGAAGCTTCCAGAGACTTAACCAGGGAAGGCACAGCAGGGGGCGAGGGGGATCTCAGAGAGGGGAGACTTGTTTAATTTCCTCTACAGAAAATTGAAGGTCAGAAGTCAAGTCACATGATAAACCTCAGTGCACTAGTTCTCCAGGCTCCTTACCCCAGACAAGTTCCAAAGCTAGATATTTCCAAAATGTGTACTTACAGCACTTGACCTCTTCCTTTAACTCCAGATTTCTATGTCAGCTGCCTACTCAGACTTTCTACTTGTATGTCCCATAGGCATCTCAAAGTTAACATGTCCAAACCTAAACTTTTGATTCTACCCCTGAAACCTGCCCCTTCCCCAATGTTCTCCACCCAGCTGGAAGCTAAAACCTTGGAGCCATCCTGATTCTCCTCCACCTCACAGTCCAGTAGGGAATTTATCTGCCACTCTCCTTCCACATATGTCGCTCAAAGTGTCCTCTCGTCTCCCCTACATTACTGTCCTAGCCCTGACCGTCACCACCTCTCGCCCAGATTATGACAGGCGCCACCTGAGCAGTCTTCCCAAGCTTCTGCTCTTGCTCTCCACGGCGCAGGCTCAGCCAGAGTGCTCCTTTAAAAATGTATCAGCTCATGTCGCTTTCCTGCTCAAACCCTTCTAATGACTTCCTTTTTCCTTTAGAATGAAGTCCAAAGCCTCACCAGTGTCCATAAATTTCTAGGAAAGCTGGCCATCCTCTGCACTCTCCTGGGCAAGCACTCTGCCCCAGCATGTTTGCTGCTTTCTGCCAAGCACACTCCTGCCTCAGGACCTTTACACTGGCCATCCTCTCTACCTAGAATGTTCTTCCCACATTTCTTCATAGTTCTCTCCCATACCTCATGCAGGTCTCTTTGTAAAAGAAAGACCTCATCAGAAAGACCTTCCCCTGACCAAACTAGCACTTCCCTGACTTACAATTCCCAAGCCTTACCAAGCTTTGTTTTTTCCAGCTCTTACCACCCACTGACATTTTCTTGACTATTTTTTTCTTAGTTCTCTGTCTAACCCTACTAGAATTTAAGCTCCCTGAGAGCAGAGAACTTTTCCACTCTGTTCACTACCATATCGGCATATCCAGAGCAGTGCCTTGCCACATAATAGGTGCTCATTATGTATTTGCTGCATAAGTGAATCGACAATATACCTCCATTCTGTGTTTCTGTTTAGTTGTTTGTATACATCTCTTACTACCCCGACTAGACCAGCCTTATTCCCCTCTGTAATTCCTGTGGTTCCGAGTGTGGCGCATCTTCATGGAACAGGTGCTCGTTACACGTTTGTAATTGAACAATTGCCAACCACTAGCCACAAACTATGTGACTTCAATCCAGTTCGTATCATCTACAAGAGGCATTTTGCCCAAAGGCTTTGTTCGTTTTCCTGAGAGATGGTCCCAGCCTTTCATTAGAACTTGGGCAGCCATTCTGGGGGGAAGGCATGGCACAAATGGGGCTTTGTGTAATGGAGAAAACAGGGAGGTGCAGACACAGCACAGTTCTCTGCAGCGACCTTTGCCAGGGCCGCGCATTCAGAGCCAAGCTCTGGGGAAAGCAGCAGAAGCAAATGTGACCAAAGGGGCTGATTAGACCTGAGCCACGAGGGTCACGGGGTCCGTGTTGGGGGCGAAGGGTAAACCACACGGCCGCCGCACCATGCAGGCAAACCTCGGTGAGTCAGACGCACCAGGATTTGTGCTCCTGTCTTATTCCGCTACCGACAACTCGGTTCCTGGGCTCCAAAGCCGCGTGCGTTCCTTTGCGGGTAAGGGACGGGGCCTTAATGCAGTGCCACCCTCAGGACCCGTGCCCGGAGGCCCTCATGTCGGTGAGGCTGTGCTGAGGCCCCTTCCCAACAACCGGCGCCTTTGGAAGGCATCCAGAAACAAAATTCAGGATTATAAGTTGGGATAGAACATGACACAATGTACTAGGAATCATTTTAGAAATTTATCTTAAAATCAAAGCTGCTTGCAAAAATGGATTTAGCTCTGCCTCAACTGTATCCTCAGGCTCAAATGTTTAAATAGAAATAATTCACAAAATGTGTCACTGTCTGCTTGTGTTTTCTCCTGGTGGGAGCAGAATGTTACTCAGCCCTCCGGTTCGCCATCAATTATTTTTAAACTGCTTTGTCTTTTAATAAAAAGCCTTTGGGATCTGGAAGGCTTGTTTCGAACGTTGATGGGAAAAGGAAAAACAACTATACATTTGAAAGGTATATGAAAGGGAAAAAAAGGAAAAGCTTTTAATAAGAAAAGAAACTTAATATGCTACGTATTTTTGCTTTTACCTTTTTAGTGGATTGGTGCCCGTAAGTGATCCTTATAATTGGAAACTGTGCAAGGAAACCCACCGAAATCAAAGCAAGCGCAGATTTATAGAAAAACAAGCAGCAGCTGCTTCAGATCATCTAGGGCTCTGGGGCCAGCAATCTGCTGAGAATTTATCAAGCCCAATTGAGCAGTTCAGGGCAGAAGGCATTTAAAAAATAAAAGTACAAGCCCATTGGGAATATTAAGAATAGATTCATCCAAACTTTTGAAGAATGTGCATCCAGGGCTCAAGCCATTAACAACAAGCCAAAGCAGGACTCGAGAAACCAGGGCTGCAGAGGCCACTTACAAAAGCTACTTAAGGGCAAGGTAAAAAATATCCTGGTCTGCCCTTCACACAGGCCTGGCTTAGAGGGACAGGACTTCCTTTTTCCTCTCTCTAGAAAATCTCCAGATCCTAATTTTTGAGGCTCCATCGTACTGGTTATCAAAGCACTGGTCAATTCAAGAAGCCATTTTCTTTGGATAGTGTAGACTATTCTCAAAGTGAATTTTTTGGTATATTGATCCAAATTTATGTTACCAAATCTTCAGCAAAAAATATGCTTCCATGATCAAGTAAGTT
Source organism: Phoca vitulina (assembly GCF_004348235.1). Lineage (NCBI taxonomy): Eukaryota > Metazoa > Chordata > Mammalia > Carnivora > Phocidae > Phoca > Phoca vitulina. The sequence goes on from NW_022589705.1 coordinate 5,763,023, forward strand.
TGACCTCACATAAGTGAATCCTTCCAGAGATTCCCAGTGCATACTGGCACACGGAACACTTTGATAAAGAAAGCTCTTTCCAACCCAATTCTGAAATGCATTTGACCATGGAACTCTTGTTTGATCAAACCTCTTTGGACATCCTGGGGGTGGGAAACACTGGTTTAGACATTCCTGTGTCTTCAAGGCCGATATCAAGGTCCACTTCTTATTCAGATCATTCATTCGCTTCTTAAGTGGAGGTTAATTTAATGGATTCTACAGGTCAAGCTCTGTCTGGACACCGAAACAGATACAAAGAAGAAAGTATCTAGGTCCCTGTGCTCTGGTAGCTGTCAATGTAATGGGAAAGATAAATGTGAACAAACATCAACAATTTCTTGTGATACAGTCTTCTCTGAACCCCATTGCTGCTGACAGTCTATACAACACAATTTAGAACCCAAGTTACTCGCTAAACATTTCCTGTGCACTGGTCTTATCTCCTCCCCTATGTTGTTCATTATTTGAAGGCAAAGCTCATACTTTATACTTGTCTAGTATTTATGGTACTGAGCATGGAATTGGACACAGTAGACCTACTATTCAATGAATACTAGTTAGTTGATTAAAGACTAAACCAAATGAAAACAAACAACAAAGACTAAACTAGATGATCCCTTAGTCCTTTTAAGTTTTGCAGAGTGTCTAAGAGTCTTTGTCAAATATTTGTACAACCCTATGTCTACAAAATTACGGTGAACCTTAAGAATATTGAATAATTCATGGCTCTAGTTTTCCAGAAGCTGTCTTAATGCCATAGAAGTAACAAAATTAATGTGTGCTACTCCTCCAAATAGGCAAGCCACAGCAAACTAAAGCAATTTACTCTCTGCCTATATGCTTATAGACATATCTTAAGTGTTAAAATTTAGTGATTTGACCTTGTAATCGGAAAACAGCCAAGTTTCTGATTTTACATATGGGAATCCTGAGACTCGAGTGAATGTTTAGCTCTTCATCGTAGAATTTAATACAGATTAGGGTTAGCCACAATTGGTAACACTTGGGGAGTTGTTAATTTCTTGCTGGCAGTTTCACTGTAAATTCCCTTCATACATTTTAGATTTAAACTTGGCATTGTCATCTAGATTTTATGCACATTTATTTGATTTACATATGCTGAGTGGTTCCTAATTGTATGATCAGTCAACAGACAGCACCTCGGATGTCTTATGTATTTCAGAATTATTCAGAACCACAGAAACTTGATTTCATAAGTGAGCTAGGAAGTGAATTTAGTTGGGATAAGTTACATTGGCTTCTATTATGATATGGCACAGCTTCTCAACCTCAACACATTTTGGCCCAGATGATTCTTTGTTGTGGTAGGTGGTCTTGTGCGCTGTAGGATACGTAGCAGCATTCATGGTCTCTACCTACGAGATGCCAGTAGCAACCTCCCCCACACACACCCCGCTATGACACAGAAATATCTCCATGCGTTGCCAAATGCCCCTGGTGTGGGGTTGTCGGGTCAAAACCATCCCTGCTTGAGAACCATGGATGATAAAAGGACCCCAGGTGGTTAAAGTCAGTTCTAGATTTTTTTTTTAATCTGTGGATTATCTGTTAGTATGTGCCCAGAGAATGGAAGCTAATGCTCCCCGTGCTTTGGAACTAGCCTGTGTGGCTTAGGACAAGTTACCTAACCTCTCAGAGTCTCAGTTCCCTTGTCTGTTTGATGAGTGTAAGTGAGCAGCCACCGGAAAGCCCCTAGTATAAGACCTAGCAAGTGGCAGGCATGTATTAAATGTTAGTAGCCCCTTTCCTCTTCCAGCCACGCCCCCCCACTCTTCCTCCTCTTTCCCCAAAGCCTAGGGTGAACACAACCAAATGATGTGCACAACAAATAGCTTGGTGGTTTGTTTCCAATTTTTTCCTTCCATAGAACAGATAATCAGGAGCTGACACTTTATCCAAACCTTATGTGAGCCTCGGAGGATGGAACCGCCTAAGTCAACAATAACTGAAGGAGAATCTGAGTCCTCAACCCTTTGCATTCGTGCCCAAGAACTGCCAAATATAGGGAGTGTGTCCACACACATCGGAACCATTCATGTGTTTCTTGTTCTCTGTTCAACGCGATAAAACTATAACTTGAGTAAGAGGCTGCTCACGGGTTGAGCATGCTCCCGACACCCACCTACCCAAAGCAACACTGACTGGACCACTACAGAATGAAGAAGCCCAGACTGGGCACCACGGTGGCAACACTAACATGGGAGCATGTCTGCTATCACCTGACACCTGAGGGGTTTACAGAAAGAACATATGGAAAGGTTTATGGACTTTATTTTCATTATAAAGGCATTATAACAACATTACAAACCATTTGCAATATGGGGGAGAAGAGAAGGAGATCACCCAAAGTTCTAACACTCAATACAACTGTTTTCATTTTATGTATTTACTTCCAGGCCTGGTCTGTCCACATGTGATTTCCCTTGGCTGCAGTGATTTCAAGCATCATTTTCTCTAACCTGCACCCCACCCCCCCACTGCCCATTTCACACTAGATACCCAAGTGTCTCCCTCTGTTCTTACTGTCTTCATAGTTTTCCTATTTAATGACTACAGAGAAATTCTTGAAAAGATTTTGCACGATGTAACTAATTAACTACCCCATTATTGAAGAACACTTGGCTTCTGATTTTGCAGTTACAAGTCATTTAGGAAAAAAAAGCCACGAATATAGCTTTTTCCCTTTTAGGATCACTTTCTTAGGATCAAGTCTCCAAAGTGGGATTCATAGGTAAAATCTATGAATATTTGTACAGTTTTAAATATAATATTGTCAAAATTTTGCAATACATCCTTCTGTTTATAAAAGCGATCAGCAGCTCACGGCAAAATATTTAGAAAATATAGGAAAGTATAAAAAATAAAAATCACACGTAATCCCTTTAACTTAACTGCTGCTCACATGTGCTGGATTTCCTTCTAGTGGTTTTTCCCATGTCTGTCTTTAATATGTACATCTATTTAAAATTAGTTTTATTATAATAACAAGACTGGGCTTTCTAAAGGAGCAGTTACACATGTTTCTAACTTCAACTAAGACAGATGAGTAATTCAAGTATATATCGAAGGGGTCTTGTCTGAGTGTGAAGGAGGCTCAGGGGCTACCCTAATTGTTTCAGTACACCTGAAGCCTCTTCCCCAACACCCACCTTCTGTTCAAAGCCATCTCTCTGCCCTCCCTGCCAACAGGCATTCTCTAGCATTCAGCATTGAGCCTGGCTGCTCTCATGCCAGGGTTGTGTTCTAAAGTCAGCGTGCAAGAGATCCGCCAAGTGTCACCAGATGGACCTTCAAAAATCCCTAAAGAAGGCACCTGAGTGGCTCAGTCGGCTGGGTGACTGCCTTCAGCTCGGGTCATGATCTCAGAGTCCTGGGATGGAGCCCCGTGTCGGGCTCCCAGCTCAGCGCAGAGTCTGCTTCTCCCTCTCCCCCTACTCATGCTCTATCTCTCTCTCTCAGATAAATTAATGAAATCTTTAAAAAAAAAAAAAACTAAGGAAGACCCCACATTGAAGAATAACATAATGCCCCCAATAAGTCCAACCAGCTAGTTTTCTTCCGTGTGAGAACAGATCACTCTTTCTCTAGTTGAGCGCCAGGTGAAGTAGTTGGCTTACAAAGAGGCCATCCCGTTTAAACATACAAATGCCCAACGGTAAATTCACACACAGGCTCACAGGACAAGAGGTCAGTGGGAGCTAATGCTGATAGAAGAATGGTCTCCATCTCTTGTGCTCATCTGGTGGAGCGATGTGAAGAATCACCCTCACTATTAAATTGTTATCCATTCTTTCTCCTTGTTTCCTTCCTCCTCCCTTCTTCCCTCCTTGTACTCATTTGAATCGCTTCGTGAATCCACACAGGTTTAATGCTTTCGTAAGAAGAGGCCTTTACAGTTATTCAGCCTGACTTGAACATGGCTCATGACAGGGGAGTCTAGCTCGGTGGGCCACCCATCCCTTTCTCTGGATGTCAGGAGTATCCTCGTGTGGAGGTAGGACCTGCTTCTCCTCTAGTTCTGCCCATCCATCCTGACTGTGTCTCCTGGAACAATGGAGAGCAGCTCTTCTCTCCCTCCCCTCGAAAGCCTGCCTGAATTTATAACGTCTCCAATTCATCCAGTCATTTTTCTTCTGGAGTTGTTTCCAGATGCCTCGCCTTCCTGGTTTGCCTTTAATGCTTGCCGTGCAGAGGAGGGGAGGGCTGTGGGTCCCCTCCGTTCCCGGACTTCCTGCGCCTGGTAATGGGGAAATGGCAGGGAACCAGCAGGATGGCGGAAGCATACCCCCAAGCCAGTCTCTGTGCAGCTTGAGCTCCAGCAGCCCGCATTCCAGATTTATGGATGGCACCTGGGGAAGCAATGATGCAAGCCAATGTGAAATCCAAGTACATCATCATTTATCTGTGTTTGGATTTGGTTTGGGGTTTTATTAATGACAGAGGATTTGATTAAACAAAGTTTATGCTATAACCAACTCCAGCTGGATCTAAGCATCAATGGGAAGCCCCAATTCCCCTGATATTGTCCTTTTGTCCTTTTCCCTCACAATTTCTCTTCCAAGTCATTTTCTCTGAATCTGATAACGGTGAGGTCATTCAATCTCATTTATTTTAAGGGCCAGTCTGGCACTCAGAGCACGGCAGCTCTGTGATGAAGGATTTTGTGTTGAAGATGTTGTGTACCCTGGGATGTGGCCTTATCCTAACTTATGGAATGAAATCACTGTGTCATTCTGCCAAGGCAATGTTATCATTGAAAACAATTTCACCTGCTAACAATGAAAACAAACATTTTTGACTGAAAAATCAAAAAACACTGGTGGTAACTCAAATCCTCTTCTTTGCCTTTTGATTGACTTCTGTTGTATGAAATCCTCATTGGGTTTGGGCTCAAATTTGGAATTTTTCCAGCAAAAATCATATTCTAATGGACTGTTGATTGAAACATCGTCAGGATTATCTTGTAAGGTTACCAGAAGCCAGTTTAGTGAAATCTGGGTTCTTGGGGGGGAGGGGGACTTGCTAATTATAAATGGCTCCGATTACCTGTTTCTTGGTCTTTTTCTCTAGGCTGAGGAGTGTGAGTCTGTTTGCAATTCGGGCAGGGATTCCTTCCATCTCACTACAGCTGAGGCTGAGGCCATCTTCAGCGTGTTCTGTCAATCCCTTTCTTTCTTCCATTGCCTGCTCTCTCTGGTTCCTCTCCAGGCTACTCTCTCTCTCCTTTGCCCTGTGCGTCTCCCTGCTGACCCTCCTTCTGCTTTGCCCACTCCCCTCCTTTCTCGATTGCTTCTTATGATACCGTTGACCTTTGAACTGCACAGGTCCGCTTATACGTGGACTTTTCTCAATAAACACCATACAGCACTGTAAACATATTTTCTCTTCCCTCTGATTTTCTTAACTACATTCTCTTTTCTCTAGCTCATTTTATTGTAAGAATACAGTATGTGATATATGTAATATACAAGATATGTGTTAATCTACTGTTTATGTTTTTGGTAAGGGTTCTGGTCAACAGTAGGCTATCAGTAGTTAAGTTCTAGAGGAGTCGAAATTTCGTGTGGATCTTCAACAGCACGAGGGGTCAGCGCCCTTAACCCCCACGTTGTTCAAAGGTCAGCTGTGGCTCCATCTTTCTCACTCCGCTTCTTCAGTTTCCCTCGATAATGACATCAGGTTTCCTAAGGGTAGGGCGAATCCCAGCTCACTTAGTTTGTCCTGCAGGTGTTTGGTTGGTCTGATACCATCTGTTCAGGACTCATCTATTCATGCCACGAACACTCTTCAGGCTCCCAGCTGATGGGAAATGAAAAAGGCGTTTTCTCCCTCTGTGCCTGACCTGGGCTCGGCCCCAGGCTGGCCCCTAATTGGAAACAGCAGGTCCAGCACCAGAGCCAGGCCCATCCCGGTGCCAGCATTATTCAGATCCCCCATGGTGCCCTGTGGGGATTGGGCCAAGCCACTTAATTCATGGCCACTGTGTGCCCTTCTGATGTGTCTGCCAAAATGTCACTGTCAGCCTGTAGGTGACAGCCATTGCTCACTGGTGAAGAGCCTTCCTGTGATTTGCACTTCCCTCTTCACGCTATTCTTGAGAAGTTAAAAGAAGACAGAAGCCCTGTGACTTTTAAAGAGGGTTTCTGGAGGCTGTGGGCCAGTGGGCTAAAGAGACGGTCAGATTTTCATCCCAGAGCTTCAGATGAAAACCCCTGATCTGGTGCACACATAGCAGCATGATTCCTCATAGGTATTCTGTTTTTCATAATGGGAGTTTCTCATTCATCTCGGAAAAAACAATTTCACCTGCTAACAATGAAAACAACCATGTCTGCCTAAAAAAAAAAAAGAAAAAAAATCAAAAAACACTGGTGGTAACTCAACTCCTCTTCTTTGCCTTTTGATTGACTTCTGTTGTATGAAATCCTCACTGCTGAGAGCATGAAGCCTGGACAATTGAACCCTGATTGAGTAATTCACACAGTTCTGGGAAATAAAGTCAACAATTCACAGACGGAATCCACTTCTGAATGCTCATCCACCAAGGACCCTTGATATTCGATCTCTTGCATTTCTGTTCAGTGTTTATTACTTTCTACCCATCCCTCAAACCAAAGTCACAGCTTGGTAATTTCTTGTTTTAGAAAGTGACAAACAGAGCAGGCAGAGAAAACACTGTATATTTTGGACTAAAAATGAAATCATTAGGGTAAGTTTCTATTCTTAGTGACTGGAATTTTACTCTGGTTCTGATTAAGCTCAACAACGATATTATATTCGATGTTTTCCTGTAAATGTATGAGATGGTTTTCTATTGCATGTCCATGAATGGAAATATTAACAGACTCCACTTGGCTCCATCAGCCTCTGGCTTGGTCTTCACACCCAAAAAGCCAACCAGCAGAGAATCACATCCCAGCCCAGAGTGAGTAGTTCCTGTCTTGCCTGTGGCTTTTGTTCATGGTCTCACAATTAAGAGTAAATCGTATCCAGAAAATGTATGAAAGTAAGTGGAACAGCTATATTCCAATGTCTATAAATTACTCAGGAAGAAACAACTGCACGTTCTAAGCATCCAGCTTCTGTGCCTCCATTTCTTTTTTTAAAGATTTATCTTATTTTGAGAGAGCGAGAGAGAGTGGGGGTAGGGGCAGAGGGAAAGAGGGAGAGAGAATCTGGAGCAGATTCCGCGCTCAGCACAGAGCCCGACGGGGGACACAATCTCACGACCCTGAGATCATGACCTGAGCTGAAACCAAGAGTTGGATGTTTAACCGACTGCGCCACGCAGGTACCCCGTGCCTACATTTCTGTCAGAACAGTGGGTCTTTCCAGAGTCCATTTCTTGGTGGTTAGAGTATTTCAGCAAGGAGGGAGTATGGTCTATGGGTTCCCTCAAGGTTGTAAACAAAGAGAGTCTCCTGACAGACAAGTGGAGAAGTTTAGGTATTTTATAGTTAGAAAATTATAGATGTCAGCACTAGATTTTTAAAAGCAGTTAGGTAAATTTGGGAATAAAAAATACGTGAGAAGTCATGGAATAGCTACACTCAATACAAAACCCAGAGGGCGAAGCTCTCACTCCTGTGAATGGTCAGATTTGTGAGCAATCTAGAGTTGGTGTGGAGGAGGGTGCCACAGAGCAAGAGGCCTGGGCTCTTGTGCATCACACCATCCACTAAGCAGTGTCACCTTGCACTTTTCCACCTCACGCTGAGTGGAAGTTACCTTATCTGTAAAATGGGGATAATACTGATCTCAGAGATTTCTAATAAGTATTTTAAAAGATAACATATGGAAAACCCTCAGTAGACTGTCTTGCACATAATACACAATAAATGTTCCATATCATTAGTGGTAGTAGGTGTATTCACTTCTAACCCACAGTTCATGTGCGTGAAGTACTTATTTTAATACATCATATTACATTACATTTAATTTTACACCTAACATAGAGATAATTCTATCTTTATCAACACCTCTCAGACAGCCTAAGGGAGAGGCCTAAGGGGAGTCTTGGGGTATTTCTATGCCACCCCTGCCTTTTCTCCCCCTGCCCCAAGCCCAAACTCAAATTTCCAATGTTGGTGTACTCACCCTTGTGGCTGAGGAAAAAGCATGCCAGGCAGTTGGCCAAGCCTCCTCCTGGGACAGCTTGGCGGGCCCCTTCTCTTGCTGGCACAGAAGATGGGGAGAGAGCCATACTCGGGCTCTCAGGGGACTCCCCTCTTAAAACTGGGAGCCAATCACTGCTATGGAATCAGACTAGTCAGAGGAGTACCTCCTTCCGGAGGTTGACGGGAGGGGTCAGGGAGAGCTTTCTGTCCCTGCAGGGGCCTAAACACAAAGTCCACTTGTCTTCAGATGTGAAGAAATAGAAATCCTCAAAGATATTGGCAAAAATTGTACACTTATCCTTAATACAATGCATCAAGCAAATGGAAGAACCTGCCTCATTTTGGAGGACCAAGGTATATAATTCCTTATTTACTTTTGTGAATTTGTGTGTGTCTGTATGCAGTGTCCTTGGGACCATCATAGATATTCCTCTTTTGAGGTGATTTTATCAAGGTCGAAACTGAATAATGTTGTCGTCTACATTATTGGCCATACAAAGATAACAGCAACAATAAGACAAACAACAAAATCTCAGGGGAAAGAAGGGGCGGGGAGGGAAGCAGCTTCCAAAATAGGTGCGGGGAAATGTATCATGGAATAGACAGGAAAACAGGAATACTGATTTCTAGACCCAGCTCTATTCACCACTCCACTGGAAGTTATATGGACCTAAACAATTCATTTAACTACTCTGAAGAGAATAGATGACCCCCAGGCGTGGCTCTCTTCTGGTTCTGCTGATGCTATTGACAGCCTAAGGGGAGGTCTTGGGGAATATTGGCCAGACTTCCCTGACTCCAGAAAGTCCTTTAAGCCTTTGGTAGTGGTGGTGATGGTCATGGTGATGGAGGAGGCGGTGGTCATGGTGGTGGTGGTAGCGGAGTGGGTTGGAGAGAATGCTGCCGTGTTCCACGGGTCTGAATAAGAGACATGACTGGGACAAATGCTGTGACAGGTTTGAGAAGTGGGCAGAGAGCAATGGGCAATGAGGCACTATGACTTAATGGGCCCAAGTGCATAGGTCCAAGCCTGTAACTGCAGCCCGAGTCTTTCGAGATGATTCCTCTCTCGGGGACAACGCAAGCAAAACAGACATGCTGAGGCAGATAGATACGCACTGTTCTACTGGTTGTGACGTTGCGGGGACATTTTTTTATTTGTTTTATTTTTACATTTTTATTTATTTTCTTTTTTACCCTAAAAAATAGTTTGAATCTGTATTTTGGGAATATGGAGATGAGGTCTGTGGAGAGAAGGAAAAGTTGAAGCAGTTAAACAGAAAGCTGGGACTGCAGGTGGACACAGTGCAGGCACAGAGGAGAGCCCTTCTTGTACAGAGCAGACCACAGTCTGGCTCAGGCAGAGTTTAAAAACAGCCAAGGTTAATGCACAATTCCACAGGCTGGGGAGGCACCCTGGGACAGAGGTGAAAGCTGGAGCCAGGCCTAGTGCCTGGGGCCCAGAAGGAGCTGGGACAGCCAGTCAAGTGCCCTCCTTCCCGAGGACAAAGGACAACACTCTAGACTAGACCAGACTAGACGTCCGCCATGGGGACTCAGGGAGGACGAGTCCCCGGAAGGCCTAAGAGGTACAGCTCCCTGCGCAGACAGAGGCCTGGCGCCAGGAACCCAGCGGAATCACAGACAAAGGAGTGAAATACTAACAAATGGTTCTCATTATCATCACACAGCCTCCACCCTCATTCTGTATGTGTGTGCTCCGGTTTTTTCCCTTTTTTTCATCTTTTCCTGGGTTGTAACTAAACAATGAGGTGATTGCCATCCCACTAGATTGCACAATAGAACCAGTGGCTGGGTTGAAGCATAGCTTTCCCCAAATAAATTCTGGACAAGAGAAATGAGCAAGCTGGAAATAAGGAGTCTGCTTGGCACAACACCTGTGTGTGCTTTTTAGCGCTGGTAATGGAGGCGGGATGAGGGTCCTCGGAGAGTTAAGACACTTAGCTCCTCAGCAGTGCACCTGTCAGCCCACCAATGGGGCATTCTCCTTCTTCAATGAAGTTTCACCAAAATGAAAGGGGGGCTTACCCAGTTATCCAGGAATATAAATGGGGACCACTTGCTATTTCCCAATATAATAGGAAATAATGATTTACTTTGAATAAACTGGTGCAGCTATGGGAAGAGTTTTCCATTCTGTTCAAGAAACATTCACTAAGTGGCTACTCTGGGACAGCCCGTGGTTAGAAAAACACCAAAGACCTCAAGAAGCCAACAATCAAGCGGATGCCCAAATTTGTCCCAAATCCCTTGGATACCTGAGCATAAATTTAACCACGAGGTTACCTCCGTGTTGTAGTCTCCTTGTGATTCACTTTCCCTGTAAGGCAGCAATTACCCTAAGCAAAGATGCTATCAACTATATGGGGCCTGGCACGTTTTCGTGATGGCCAAAGAGCATCGTGCTCCCCAAACTGTAGTCATAGCTGGAGCAGCTTCCTCCCTCTGACTGCCACGTGGCTGAAGAAAATGGATCATTCCAAAAACAAATGTTTCAATTCGTTACTCAGCATTTTTGTTGGGAAATGATTGCAGATAATCATCTTGCAGCTGCAGAAGGAGCGTTTTACACTTGCTCAGACGGGGCCACTGAGCATGTGCATGGCCAGCCATTCCAACCAAGACCGGGACAAACAGCAGGATCCTTCCTGCCAGAGACAGCCGGACTGGGACATGAGATGGACACAAGGCATCACTTTCAGTTCTGTACCTAGCCTGCTAGTAATTCACTACTTGATTCTAGCTGGATGTCTTTAATGAGAGTCATTAGAATAGCTGATATTTATGTAGCACCAACTAGGTGCCAGGCCCTGGACTAAATGCTCATCTATCTAATCCTCTCAATAACCCAATACGGAAAATAGAATTATTGTGATTTTTGAGGGGAGACACTGAGGTACAGAGAGGTTAAGGTACTTGCTAAAGGTCACACAGCTGATAAGGGGTAGGGCTGAAATGCGACCAACCCAAGGCCTCAGGGTATCAGGTGGCCAGTTTGTGAAGGGAAGCACCTGGACTGCAGAATCACTGGTGGCCCTTTCTTTACAGCTCTTGAAGTCTATCATTATGTAAAATCACAACTGAGATTCTAAAATAAATTAGTTTATAGTTCTTCAGATCTTAAACATCTAAATTTACCTCTTTAGAAACAGCGGGATGCATGGCTGGTTGTGTGTGTGTGTGTGCGTGCGTGTGTGCACACACACACATGCATGTATGCACGTGTGTGGTGATGGAGTGGGTGAAACTGACTGCCCTCATCTTTGGAATTTCTAATTACCCGCGGTGTTCTGGGTCCCCAGAGACAGATGCCTGCTGTGAGTCTCTTGTTAGCTCTGGACTGAATTGCACCAAGTGCAGAGTTTTTCTTTTGTTCATGATGTCATGGTCAAATAAAACCTAAAAGAAGAAACACTAGAAGATTGGGCATGTTCTGAAATATACTTATATGAGAATCAAGGGACTTTCGAAGGGACAGCAGGTTTTCATCTCCCCTGACCTTTTTCCTAAGATAACGAAAGAGCTAGATGAAACTCCTTCAAATAAGCTGAAAAATGCCCGTCAAATAGCCCCTCATTATAGTTAACCACTCCAGTGACGTTCTGACAGCCCCCATCAGGAATATACGTTACTATGTGGTAGGAACCCATTTGGGACTGGGATAGTTAAAGCCGTACACAGGAAGTAGCTAAAACAGCATAAAGCCCCCTGACAAACACACACATGGAAATAAATTCTTCATTTCCAGCTCTTATCTTAGCCTCGGGTTACCTGGGATTTGCATGTGCTGCATGCCTGGGCAAAGCTGGGCTGAGTTATCTCTTTCATGCCTTGAGTCAGATTTTCTGGGTGTGAAGTCAGCAGACAAGCCAGGAAACGTCAGTGCGGAAGAGTGAGGGAGCTGGAGACACGGTGGCAGCTGTCACTCCAGAGTGGTGTGGTATGGGAAGGTGTCCAACCCATCTCTGGGACTCAGTTTCCCCTTGTGATGTGTTTGGTGCTGGCTACTGTGATCCAGGTTTTCATGGATGCAGAGTGGTTGAGGTGCAGCAGTGTTTGCAGAGACTGAAGTCCAGCTGCTCAAACAGAAATGGCCCTGACTCACCGACAAGTGTGTCTCAAGGACAGGTGTGGGTGTCTCATGGACAAGTGTGTCTCACAGGCAAGTGTGGTGTCTCAAGGACGAGTGTGGGTTTCTCATGGACGATGTGTCTCATGGACAAGTGTGTCTCACAAACAAGTGTGGATGTCTCACAGACAAGTATGAGTGTCTCACGGACAAGCGAGTGTGTCTCACGGACAAGTGAATGTGTCTCACAGACAGGTGTGGCTATCTCACGGACAAGTGAGTGTGTCTCACAGACAAGTGAGCGTATCT
>NW_022589705.1:5775611-5776252 GCF_004348235.1 Phoca vitulina
CATGGACAAGTGTGTCTCACAAACAAGTGTGGATGTCTCACAGACAAATGTATCTCACGGACGAGTGAGTGTGTCTCATAGGCAAGTGTGGGTGTCTCACGGACAAGTGAGTGTATCTCATGGACAAGTGTGGGTGTCTCACAGATGAGTGTGTCTCACAGCCAAATGTGGGTGTCTCATGGACGAGTGTGTCTCATGGACGACTGTGTCTCACAAACAAGTGTGGATGTCTCACAGACAAGTGTGAGTGTCTCACAGACGAGCGAGTGTGTCTCATAGGCAAGTGTGGGTGTCTCACAAATGAGTGTGTCTCACAAACAAGTGTGGATGTCTCATGGACAAGCGTGTCTCACAAATAAGTGTGGATGTCTCACAGACAGGTGTGAGTGTCTCACAGACGAGTGAGTGTGTCTCACAGCCAAGTGTGGGTGTCTCACAGACAAATGAGCGTATCTCACGGACAAGTGTGGGTGTCTCACGGATGAGTGTGTCTCACAGCCAAGTGTGGTGTCTCATGGACGAGTGTGTCTCACGGACAAGTGTGGGTGTCTCATGGACGAGTGTGTCTCATGGACAAGTGTGGGTGTCTCAGATGAGTGTGTCTCATGGACAAGTGTGTCTCACAAACAAGTGTGGATGTC
>NW_022589705.1:5776262-5849224 GCF_004348235.1 Phoca vitulina
AGTGTGTCTCACAAACAAGTGTGGATGTCTCACAGACAAGTGTGAGTGTCTCACAGACGAGTGAGTGTGTCTCACAGGCAAGTGTGGGTGTCTCCCGGACAAGTGAGTGTGTCTCACGGACAAGTGTGGGTTTCTCACGGACGAGTGTGTCTCACAAACCAGTGAGGGTGACATTTTACTGGGATCCTTACATTCAAGTATAGCCCGTTCCTTATCCCTCACCAATTGAAAGATGACCTGCCTGCCTTTTTAAAAAGCCCTAGAACACTGTGTGTCTGTTAGGCCAGGATTTTTCTTGGTCTGTCTCAGAACTATAGGTCTTTAGCTTGTCTTTATTTCTGAAGTTACATCTGAATTGCATTATAGACTTATGTGCTGTAACATTGCTTGACCTATTGCTTGGAAAACATACCACACACTGAGAGGAAAAGGCTAGCTCAAGAGTTGCTGAGGACATTTAATCCTATAAAGCAAGTAGAAGGAAGGACTTGGATCCGAGTTAGCATTCACTGGCAAGGTTTTGTTTTCATTCATGTGTTCTTTCCCAGGTGGTCACCCGAGGTCTGCGGCAGGTTAGAAACCTTGCTAGGTGCTGGTATTATCGAAAACAACCTTGGACTCCAACCAACCTGAGAGTCCTTTTCCCCCAATTCTTCTGTCTGCTCTTAGTCCCAAGTATGGGAATGGCAGGCAAGGAAAGGCCAAGAGCAGAGCTGAAATGGATCTTTTTCTTGTGGTTTAAGGATCAGCCAGTTGGAACCAAGGAGATGTTTTCTTAGGGTTGCAGAGAAGTTTGAAAAACGATTGGATTGTTTTTGGCACTGAAATGTAGATTATAGATATATCATTAGTATTACTAGGTCGATGGGCTCTAGTACGAGGACTGTTATTTAGCAGTACATTCTTGCAAAAGTGCACTGCCCTCAGCTCTGTACTGGAAGGCTGCTATGTTTAGATGTCTTATCTCCCACCATTGGTGTTCTAATTACCCATGCTTTGAAAACCTCTCTGCGGTGTTGGCATTGCACAGCTCATCAATCCAGTCAGGTAAATACCATGCAGATCGTGGCCAGCCACACACACCAAGAGACCATGCACATTCGTAGCAAATGCTCCTTGATTCTGAAGCTCAAGGTCAGCCAACCTCGGTGGTTTCTTCCTTAAGCTGCCTGACTCTCCGGAGAAATGTGAGGGTTTTGTAATTTACCTTAGAGTCTCCCAAAGAGCCAGAGGACTATTTATCTTTTAGAGAAACGTGGCAGGGCACTTTAGAATTGTTAGCATTGAAACTTTCAGTCAAAAAGAATAGCAGTTTTGCTGAACCTTAATGTCTTCCTCAGTCCTTGGTGCCAGATGCGCTATTTTCCTATTGGACTTGCCAAAACCACTAAATAGTTAAAACACATCCAATCATCTCTATATGGCCAAAATTGAATTCCACCCCCCCACCCCCCCCACCACAAAAAAAGAGCTCCTAGTCAGCAAACCTCACGGTCATGTTCCATACTAGAAAATTTCTGATTAGGCTAAAAATTAGGAAAACAGACTTACAACACAAAAGACTTCAAATTTCTTTTTTGCATACAGGCTCAGAGTGAGAACTACCAGAGAAAGGAGAGAATCAAGGGGGAAAAGTCACAGCAATGAAAATCACAGCAAGAGCACCAACTATTATTATTACTATTTTTATTCCCTCAACTACACGCTCTTAATGCCCAACATCCCCAGTGAGTTTTCTCAGCACAGAACTCTGGCTGGCGGGAGCTGGGAGAAAGGAAGCTGCAGTTCACGCCAGCTGCTTGGGCATCTTTGATGTGGCTTAAGCTGCTCTTGGGACTAGCCATTGCTTCCGAGCTCATGCAAGGAATGGTCCAAGAGGTCTTTTTGGTCGAGCATCCCCAAATCTTTGGTATTAAAATTGCCCGCAAATAATCCTTGGGTTTAATAATAAGCTACCCATAGCTCCAACCACCAAACAACATTTTTAAGTGGCACACAAGGAGTAAAAAGAAAACCTTCCAATTCACGAACATCAATTATATCTAGACAGTTGGCAGGACAGAGGGTGGAGAGTCTGGAAGCTGTATTCTTGTTGCCTAAATGTGACCACGTCTGCACTTTACATTTTCTGAGATATATTACTTTCTTGATACTGTCTCTAAATTGCTAGCTCATCAAAGCCAATGTCAAGCTTCTTGTTCCTGCAGTTGTTCTCAGTCCTGGCTTTTTCCCTGGGATCACCTCAGGAGCTTTACAAAATGCTGATCCCCAGGCAGCACTCCGGAACAGTTAAGCTGTAATCTCTGGAGAGGGGACATGTGTCAGGAGTTTGTAAAGCTCCTTGGGTGATTCCAGTGATCAGCCAGGGTGGAGAGCCACTGCGGTAGAGGATTTGGGGGGAGGAGGGCAGTGGAAAGGGGAAGCTAGGAGGTAGATGAAATCTTCCACAAAGTTCAAGCATGGAGGACTTGGCAGGATGCTGACCGACAGTTAGCAGGTTGCAGTTGCTGCGGCTGATGCCCATCACTCCCTGATAACTCTCCAGCACAGGTTCAGTTTCCTCAAACTATATATTAAGTTGGATTTTCAACTATTTGCCATTGTCTAAGCTTCTTAGCTGAAACTGACCAAAAGATCTCATTGAGACCTTAAGAAAGTGAAGGGGACACTGAGGTAGGCAACAACAGAGAGATATTCAAGTAGGCTTAACCTCATGGGGTCCTCAGAAGGACCTCTAGTTCTAGCTAACTTGACGCTGGTTGGTCTGGGGTTCTGGGGTCATGGTATAGACATAAGACGGATTATAATATGGAAAGTTCCAATCAAGAAGGCAGTCCACAGTAGTAGACTGACTCTGGGTTGATCCTCCCGCTTGGCCCTGGATCCCTCACCCCATGGGGAGATTGCAGATGGAGGAGAGCCAGAGTAGACCCTCTAAAGCAGTGATTCTCAAGCTTAGGTGTGCACAGAATCACCGGAGGGATTGTTAAAACACAGATGACAGGGTCTCACTCGGCATTGCTAGGTCTATGGTGGAGCCTAAGCATTTGCACTTCTAGTAAGTTCTAAGATATTGCTGATACTACTACAGCCCACACTTTGAGAATCACTGCCTTAAACATGAGATCCTGGACAGACGAGGGTTGTCCTGGTCTAGAAGAGGTACACCAGACTTCAAGAGTATTCCATCATGCCCTGGAAGAAGGAATAGAACATGGGTCTGCAATGAACTTGGCTTTATTTTCATGCACTTGTAAAAGGGTGAGAGCCATCTGATTAAGTGATTACCTCATGAGAACAGAGAGAGTTTTAAAATAGATAGGCATTTGGGTTGCTTGTCCCTCATATCTTTGCATTAGAAATTGGTAATATTTAAATCAGACTTAATTTTAGAGCCCCAACCTTCACTAGCATAAGCTAAACACAATGACAGTAGCATCTATGGAAATCATTTAGTGTTTCAGTATTCTGGACAGGGAATTGTTCTCTCCAGCAGCAAACTGTCTATACCTACACTGAACAAGAGAAGGTCAAGGGCATCGGAGATGCTAGACAGGGTCTCAAAGATAGCACTCAGGCACCTAGATTGGCAGATGACCCTGGTGCACCAAGGTGGCTTGGCCCAGATAGCATCTATAGGGCCAGGGAACTTTTTGTGATAGGTCTGGAGCAAACCCCCAAGAAGACAGTTCTACCTAGAAGTTGTGGGATTTTTTAATTAAGATTGACCTTCTCTCTCCTTCTTATCATCTAAACTGGAGGCCATCCTGGCTTGTAATAGAATATCCAGAATATTTCTAGAGAAAGTCACTCTTACTTCCCTGGTTGTTCCGTAGAGGCAAAGTGTCACACAGGAAATAACATCAGTGGGCAGACCACTGCAGTGAGCTCTGCAAGCTCGTAAGCACCTACTGCCGTACAAGACCCATCACTATTCCTTTCCCCAAGCCCCCTTTGAGCTGTGTTGAATCTCTAGCCAATTCTTGAACTCTGGGGAATCTGTGATGCCCTTCCTTCCTTTCTTCCCTGATGAACTTCTATTCATCCTTAAGAACCCTGCTCAGATGTTACATCCTCCATGAACCTGGTTAATCTGGACAGATAAAACTAGTTCCTTCTTTGATTAATTTCCATATCGTGTCAAATACACATCATACTTATCACACTGTACTTCAAATGCATGTTCATGTGTTTGCCTTTCCTCACCTCTAGATTATTTGCTCCTGGAAGTTAAGTATTATGTTATATTCTTCTTTGTGTCCTTAGCACCTAATGTAGTGGTTGGCACAAGGCCTGCAAGTTTTACTGTTTAATTAATGAAAAAAAATAATTCTAGTGTTTGGGTGGGAGAAACATTACTTAAGAATCCAGTAGGGATACAGACTGGAAAATATGAATTGACCTCATAGAATCACAGATGATCAGGCCTGGAGACCTTAGTTATCATCATAGCAGTTCCTTGTCCTGTGGAGGAGGAAGCTCAGAGATGCTTAAAGATAGTAAGTGGTTTATCCAAGAATCAGAGTGAATTGGACCAGGATGCAGCTCTGTGGGTTCCAGTCTAATGGTCAGTCAGTCTTGGCCAAATGCCCAGATGAAAAATTTGTGGACTGGATCTAGACCTTCTTTCCTAGGAGTGATGGAACCAGGCCCCAAAATGCCCACCTATTACCTGGGGACATGCCGTTCTCCCTCTCCAGTGCTAAACCCAGCTCTGAGAGAGCATGGCAGTGTACTTTGCCACAGAATCTAACATTTTTAAAGGGTGTTTAGGTAAATTTCCATCTCTAGACTTGAACCCCAATTGATTATTGGAAGGTTTTTTCTAGTACTGCTGAGGCAAAAGGATATTTTGAGCAGAGTGGTAAGGAAGAGGAATGGAAACATCCCAGTCCTTAATTTTATGATTTCTAGCAGCAGGAAAAACACTCCAGATGCTCTTTCAACCTCCCTGTCCACTACCTCCTCTATGTAATTAGGGACTTGGTGGCTTCATCGACATTTCCTTCTGTAGTACAAGATGCGAGAGGGTTGAAGGAAGATAAGTGGGGGGGGGGGGGGCCACACTGGAAAAAACATGATAGGGAAAGGGGTTTTTGGAATTGGAGAGAGAATACAAACAGGAAGGATACAGATGTCATCTAGAAATTTTTGGGGGGGGGTACTCAATCCTTCACAAGTTCTACAATAGACATAATAGTTCATTCATTCATTTATTCATTAAAAATGTCATTCTCCTGCTTAAAGCCCTCCACTCCCTTCCCGTTACCCTTAGGATAAAACCATAGCTCCAGCTATGTCCTTGCAGACCTGGTTCCTTTTACCTCCCCATTTCATTTCCCTACGTGTTCAGCAATTTTGACTTGTTTCTACCTCAGGGCCTTTGCACTTGCTGTTCCTTTTGCCTCGAAAGTTCTCTCCCTCATTCCTTTTCATCCTTCAGATCTGACGACCACTTCCTCCAAGAACTCTTCACTGAGCAACCTGTCTACAGGATCCCCTCGCTACACCCCGCAGTCCCCCTCTATCATCATACCTTGTGTATTTCCTTCATGACATGTAAAGATTCAGGAGATATATTGTTTATTTATATAAGACTGTAAGCTCCATAAGAGAAGAGACCCTGTCTGTCTTATTCACTGCTGGGTCCCCAGCACCCAGATCAGTGCCTAACAAATAGCAGGGGCTCAGGAAATATTGTTGAATGAAGGGAGGAAGTACTTACATATACAAGGTTTATAGAAGTGAGAGGAGAATAGAAAACTTCCATTGCTTCTAGGAACTACAACCTAAACTTACAACCTATTTTTTACAAACCTAAAAATACAACCTATTTTTTTTTTCTCATTGTATCATCTATATATCTTCTGATTGATAAAATTCGACTTTTGGCATGGTTCTCTGAGAGTCACAACCCAATTCTATAAGAGCTTTCTCTTATCTATCAAGTGGTCAGGTTGTCATATTTGCCACCATAACTCATCTGGATTTTTATCAAAGTACCAACTTGTTCTCAATTGTCAGGACTTTTTCTTCCATATAATTTATCTTAAGTTAGGCTGTCCCAAGTTGGGTCTACTACATCTGCATGTGTGTAATGTACAGAATAATTTCCATTTCATTGCTGGGTTACGGGTCTGCTGGAGCAGGATCCTGGGTGTGACTGGAAGCACCTCGTTGGGACCCATGGACTGCATCCAGGCAGAAACCAAGTGCTTTGACACAAGAATGGGAGGCAGGTGCCACCGTAGGTCTGTGCAAGGTCAGCCCCTGGCAATTTCAGCAGCTAGATTCTAGGTCCTTCCTGGGTGCTGATGCTGGTAAAGTTCCAGAACTCGGGGAATAGGGTTTGTCCTATTGGCACATCCCTCCCCTCCTGCCTAGGGTATAGCTATCCATCTGCTAGAGAATATGGTGAAGCACTCATCTAATGCCAGCTTTCTCATCCCACAGAGTCCTGGCCCGTGGTCGTGCTGCAGTCCAGGGGGCTGGATGGCATGCTGGACCCAAGCTCAGCTCAGCGTCTGGGCCCAATAACGGCTTTTCCAAGGGAGCAGCTTTCTGTCCTGGCCACACCGAGGTAAGCACTTGAGGGGCTTCTGCCTCACCAGGGCTCCTGGCTCTGGAGCATCCAAGACAGCTGGAAATGAGCCCCAAGCTGAAGAAGGAGAGTCACATCTAACTGCTAATCAGCAGGAGCCTGGGGTGGGTCCTAGTGATCCAGCACATGTGGCCCTCCCTAGTCCGACCGGGAAAGAATTCTGCCATGCTTTCAGCTGGCCCCACAGCTTCCAGGGACATGGAAAGAGTCTGAGCTGCCCACCTCTGAAGTAACAGAACACAGGGCCTCCAGTAGACAGACAGAGAACATCAGTCAGAGCCTCCACACAGCTCCTGATCTGTCTGAGCAGGCAACCTCGTGAGATGAAATGTCCTTGATCACTCTCATGCACTTGGCCATGGAGTAGAAGGTGGGGAGAGCTCCAGATCTGGGGACAGAGGCCAACACTGAGTTCCACTGCCACTGGGTGTGTGCCCACATCAGGGTACTTACTCTTACTACCTCTCTGTTTTCTCCTCTGTACAATGGGAATAATAAGGCCTCCTCCCAGGTTTGTTGTGATGGTTAATGAGGTACTTATGCCCAATAAAGGATAATGATGATAATTATGATCTCCCCGCATTCATTTTAAGATGTGTGTCTAAGACTGCAGACCAGTAGATCCCGTTCCCAATAAAGCCATAGTGCCTGTACCCGCTAGTGCTTTCTGGCTGTGTATTTCTATCATGGGCACTTTAAGTGCTTTTGGACCAAATCTACCTGATGCCCAG
This sequence comes from Phoca vitulina, assembly GCF_004348235.1. Lineage (NCBI taxonomy): Eukaryota > Metazoa > Chordata > Mammalia > Carnivora > Phocidae > Phoca > Phoca vitulina. The sequence continues at coordinate 5,783,595 of NW_022589705.1, forward strand.
AAACCTGATAAACCAAATATGAAAATAATCGAATATCCAGGTATTCCCCAGTGTCCGGATTTGTGGCATGAGGAAGGTGAAACTTACAATCTGTTGAATGGAATTCTCGTTTTGATGTTGGTGAATGAGTAAGTGTAGCCATGGGTTCCAGTGAGTGGGGCCTTGGAGCTCTCTCCTCTGGAAGGTACTGAGGCTGAGTGACACCAAGGCGGAGCCTGCCACTCACTAGCTGCAGAACCCTAGGTCACTCAGACTCCCTGACACCCGTGTCTCTCCTCTGTCTAGTTCAAGGATTGGACTAGATCACTGGTTCTCAAAATGCAGTCCCCACCCAGCAGCATCAGTATCACTGGGAGCTTGTGAGAAATGCAGATTCTTGGGCGCCCAGCAGTCTGCAGTTTAGCAGGCCCTCCAGGTGATTCTAATGCCCTGAACCTCTGGACTGGATCATCTCTGCTGTCCTTTCCAGTCCAAGCTTCCCGCGGGAGATGCCAGCAGAAGCACTCCCTGGCTTCTATCCTGGCAATGCTATTCTCTGTTGTGGCCTCAGGGGTACCTCCCTGGGGAGCTGAGGAGCCACAGAATGCCTCTCACACTCCACACAGGTCCTGACAACTGGGGGTGTCCCAGTCTTTACAACTGAAGACAGCAGCATGTTTACATTTAGAGCAAGGCCAAGTGTACAGCGAAAATGACCTTTGACCCACTCTCATAACGTGGCTGGAGGAGGAGGCTGGATTTCCTCAGCCACAGGAACTTGGCCTCACTAACACTAGTGACCCCAGTTCACTGACCCGATCTCTGGGCCCAGAATCACTAAAGCTCTAGGCACCACCCCTCTGAGGCAGGAATCATCATACTCCCCGGATAGAGAAGCTCCACGGCCGCGGTCTTCAGGTGCTGTCAGCCCTCCGAGCCACAGGAATGTGGGCCAGTTGCTTAGCTCCGTCCAGCAGCTTCATCACCTCATCAGGTGCAGCCCGAGTCTGCGTGAAGATCACTCACCTAGTGCAGGAAATTTCTGTCATGATTGGAGCATAGGAACCACTGGAAACCCACAGAATGTACCACTGGTCCAAGACAGGGCACAAAAGTGGGGGAGCCCTGAATAAAAGGCAACCCCCCCCCCACACACACACATACTCTTAATCATTTATCCTCCACTCAGGCTAGGAGCAGGACAAATACAGAACATTCAGCAGTGACACAGAACACGTTCCAACACGCGAGCCCCTAACGGCATCATCCCCAGCAGTTCACTCAGCTTACAGGGCTCTGCTTAGTGAAGCCTCGGTGAGGACTGTCATGTCTTCAAGAGAAAGGCTTCAAAGCTTGTTCTTAAAAATAAATAAATAAAACTCACTCCCTGGTTCACGTCAACCAAGGAGAGGATGTTCTCTTATAAACTGCTTTTGTTCATTATATCACTAGAATAGAAATCACACTTGTTTTTTCTTTTCTTTATTTCTCCATTGATGATTTTTTAAAAGAAAGTCTTATTTAATTTAAAAAGAAATAGCTGAAGGGGATTAAAGAGTACACTTATCATGATGAGCACTGAGTAATGTATAGAATTGTTGAATCACGATATTATACACCTGAAACTCATATAACACTGTTAACTTTACTGGAACTACAATAAAAAGCTTAATGAAAATGAATAAATAAAAATAAAAATATTTGCTATTGTCACTGCATTATGAGAAAATGTCAGACATGGCAATATTCTCACTTAAAAAAAGCTAGGAAGTATATTTTAAACATAAAGTTTTAAAAAAAGATTATGGGGCATGCTATTATGGGTGAGTCAGTTAAAAAAAAACCTTTTATGAGAGATATATTTGCAACATTTTCAAAAATCTTAATGAAGCAATCTGTCCCTGATGCAAATCTCCACTGTGATGAAATGCTGTCCGCTACCGTGCATTATCCTGACAGCGAATCAAGAAGTCACAGTTGACGTTAAGAACTTTGTGAGATCAATTCAGTAGAACCTGCAGAGTGCCAGGCAGAGCAGCAACCTGCATAGCTGCTTAAGTTTGAAGCATGTCCGAGCTGGAAGATTCCTTAAGAATCAGCAGTCACATGGAGAAGTGAAGGAGCACAGAAGCAAGGGACTCGTCCGCACACTCACTGATTCTTACAGCCGGAGCCACCTGTGAACGCTAGGTCACCTGGACACAACGAAGATGAACTGGATGCTTTTCTGCCTCCAGGGAGTTTGCCTGGAGGTGGGAGAAGATGAGAACACAACCGCCCTAAGACAACATTAAGGAAATGCTTTACAGAGGTGGAGAAGGGAGAGGGTCTCTGCAGAAATAGAAAAAGGTCCCGCCCTCCCCAGTGGAGGTGGTATTTAAATTGGGTGTTAAAAGGTGATGGGAAGGACTCCAACCAACAGAGGTGGGGAGCAGAAAAGGCACAGGGAGGGCAAGGGGGAGTATGCCTGGCATAGAAGAGTCTGAACCAAGGACAGCTACTCACCACTGGACCCTCTGGGCGGGTGATGTGACCAGAGCGGTGCTTCAAGAGGTTAAATGGGGTGGCTAGGGACAGTAGGGCACTGGAAGAAGAGAGATGAGGGCCCAGAACATCAGTTGGGAGACGGTTCTGTGACCTGAACTAGGAACAGGAGGTGAGAATAGAAAGTACAATTTCAAGAGATGCTACTGGGGAGCAAAACGCAAAAGGCTGGGGTGGGGAGGGCCGGGAGGAAACAGCAGAGGCCAGCAATGAGCTGAAGTTTGGCGCTGGTGAACAAAGGGATGGTGGTTCCAGTACCAGAATAAAGGAAAATGTTGGAGAAACACATTTAGGAGGGTGGGGTGCAGGGAGATGTTCACAAGTGATAGCAGCTGGGGAACTACGTCATAAGCCATCAAGCGGTCCAAAATGGGACTGCTGCTGTTGAATACAGGGAGGGCGGTGAGTGATCAACCGAGGAGTAGGAGTGTGAAGATTTTTGCTTGGGATGCCTTGCATTTAAAATGTCAGTATCCGTGGAGAGTTGCTGGAGGTTCAGAACTGGCTTTCAAAAGAGCAGTTGGGCTAGAGATCCCGGTATGGGCATCAATCCCACAGAAGTCTCAGCTGACTCCTTAGAAGAGGATGAGCTTACCAAAGGGGAGACTGGAGGAGGAGGTGGGAACCTCTCTCTGGTCATGGGAAATAGGGAGCAGGATGTCCCTTATTACCATCAAAACCCTAAATTTTAGTGGTTTCCTTTTTCCGTTTCCCCATCCAAATTCTAAGTGTTACTAATGTGGATATAAACAGACGAATTTTCAGTTTCATGTCTTCTCCCTTCTTCTGTCTGATGAGAGATACCATGTATTGAGAAGAAAGAAAAGGAGCAAACCAAGGGGCTTGACTTAGCTGCCAACCAACCAAATGATCGGTTCTGTAGCAGTTGGCTGGACAATTATCTGCCACACCATTAGCCAGCAGAACCAGCGGTGGTCAAAAGCCCAGATGTACCACCACCTCCTCTGCATGGCCGGCTGGAGGACTGGAGTAAACACCAATGTTTTTCAAAGTAACCCAAGAGAAAAGAATTTGGTGGTTTTATTCTTGGTATCTCACCAAAGAGCTGCCTGTTTCCAGCTGGAAAAAAAAGCACAGTATTGAAGAGAAGAATGCATCATTTTGAAAGAGATTAGGAACACAGCATGCAGCCATATCATCCACAAAATCCAAAAGAAAGCATGTACCACAATGAAAAGAAGGCAGGGAGTGAGCTTCTCGCACCATCCCCATTCGCTGCTTCATTCATTCGCCTTATATTTTTGAGGACCTACCGTGTGCCAGCACCACACATGGCCCCGGAAATATATAACTCCAAACGGCACAGCTTCCAAAGTGCTCTCAAGGTACTCGATTATCCACCACACTAGGAAAGGTGATAAGGTTATGCACAAGCCACCATGGAAGACAAGAGAGGTGCACACCGAGGATGGAATGACTAGGGCAGGTGGATGAGACACGGCTCTGCACTCCAGGGCCTTGCAGCCAGTGGGGAGACAGGCTCAAATCATCAGGCTTGAAAAGAAGCCCAGTTGAGGCAATGAGTATGCTATGAAAAGGTGTGAATGGAGTAGGCCCAGACAGCAAACAAGCAGCAGTGTGACTGAAGAAGACAAAGTCCGTCATGGTCAACACAGGACATTGGAATGACTCAGAATTAAGTAGATGTGTGCGCACCTTTCAATCCTCGCAACGACCCCGTGAAATAGTGGTTACGATTTTACCAATGAGGAAACTAAGGCTCAGAAAGATTAAGTGACTTCCCTCTGCTAGCAAGTAGCCAAGCCGGGAATCCAAACAAGGTTTTCTAACCCCAGATCCAATGCAGAATGACCCGTGGGAATGGGAAGAAAAAGGGGGAAAGGATGGAATAGAAAGTTAGAACACCCTCTCTAGGGGATGCCTCTAATCCTACCAAGATTTAGGGAAGCTTCACAGAGGAGGTGACATTTGATATCCATCCACAGGTGTGACTGGGACCTCCACAGTTAGCTGCCCTAGGGGTGGTCACTGGTGGGCTACTCTGGTACAGTGTGGAGCCCAGTCTGGCCCATGCTCCAAAGGGGCTTGTACTGTCTCATGGGGACAGATGATTTGTGCCATTTGCTCTAGACTCACATAGGAGTAAATAATAAAAAGAAAAAGCATGTTTAAGAATGGAAGACAAGGGCACCTGGTGGCTCAGTCAATTGGGCGTCTGCCTTCCCCCCAGGTCATGATCCCGAAGTCCAGAGATCGAGTCCTGCATCGGGCTCTCTGCTCAGCAGGGAGTCTGCTTTTCCCTCTGCCCCTCCCCCTGCTCCTGTTCTCTCTCTCTCTCTCAAATGAATAAATAAAATCTTAAAAAAAAAAAAAAGAATGAAAGACAAAGTGAGGGGGAAGGAAGGAAGGGTAGACTGGTTTAGTAAGGGGTCAGCTTTGGGTTCTGTTCCTAGTTGTGCTGATGACTTTAGGCCTCTTGGTTAATTTTCTGTGGATCACTTTCCTTGTAAATGAAAGAAAGATGATAAATCCTAACCTAAGTCACAGACTAATGAGAAATTAGAAATGAATGCACTTGAGAAGTTTTAAAATGTCACACAACAAGGAGCTGTTATCAGCGTCGATATTTCTAAGTGCTGGCTGGTGGCTGAATAGGCCGGCAATGCCGGTCCCAGAGCTATATACTTTTTTTGCCAAACATGATGCTTCATGGGTTTGTAACAAGGGTTCCAAGTCACCAGCTCTCAGAGCTGACCCAGTGCTGCTGTCTGAAGAGGGTGTATTCAGGGCTGAGGCTTCAAGACAAGTCCCCGGCAACCCTTCCCAGGGGAGTCAAGCCGTTGGGCTCGACACAGTGCTAAGGACAGGTGTCAGACACATACTGTCCACCCACAGCTGCCTCAAGGACCCAAAGGACCCTCCCTGTATATGGTGCTGCCAAATTCACATGGTGCCAGAGGGTGGAATTGCAGGGGCTCTGTCCCTTCCTGAAAGAGCCCAGCCCGTGAATGGCGTGACCATACCTCGAGGTCATCTGAGCCAGCCCTGTTTACGCCTATTGTCCTATGTCATTGTGTCCAGCAGCCCCTCTCGCTCTCAAAAGTCTCTCGGTTTGAACGGTAAATTCCAGGGTCACCTTGCCCTTAGACTCCCGGGTGAAATAAACCTCCTTGTGATCCTCTCGGGAGCTCAAGACCCAGAAACTGCCTTTGTACAGAACTTCGCGCCCCGTGGACTAATCCCTGTTTCTGTTTCCTTCCAGGTGCATAGCGTAATGTCCATGTTGTTCTACACTCTGATCACAGCTCTTTTGATCGGCATCCAGGCAGAAGCCCACCCCGAGAGCCATGTCCCAGCAGGACACGCCGTCCCCCAAGCCCACTGGACTAAGCTCCAGCATTCCCTCGACACGGCCCTCCGCAGAGCCCGCAGCGCCCCAGCGGGGGCGATAGCTGCAAGGGTGGCAGGGCAGACCCGCAACATCACTGTGGACCCCAAACTCTTTAAAAAGCGGCGACTGCGCTCACCCCGCGTGCTCTTCAGCACGCACCCCCCACCTGTGGCGGCAGATACTCAGGATCTGGACGTGGAGGCCGGCGGTGCCGCCTCCGTGAACAGGACTCACAGGAGCAAGCGGTCATCGTCCCACCCTGTCTTCCACCGGGGGGAGTTCTCAGTGTGCGACAGCGTCAGCGTGTGGGTGGGGGACAAGACCACCGCCACGGACATCAAGGGCAAGGAGGTGATGGTGTTGGGAGAGGTGAACATTAACAACAGTGTGTTCAAACAGTACTTTTTTGAGACCAAGTGCCGGGACCCCACGCCCGTGGACAGCGGGTGCAGGGGCATTGACTCCAAGCACTGGAACTCATATTGTACCACGACCCACACCTTCGTCAAGGCGCTGACCATGGACGGCAAGCAGGCTGCCTGGCGGTTTATCCGGATCGACACAGCCTGCGTGTGCGTGCTCAGCAGGAAGGCTGGGAGAAGAGCCTGACCTGCAGGACGGCCCCCACCCTCCCCGAGCTCCCCCTCCACACCCTCCTGGGCCCCTCCCTACCTCAACCTGTAAATTATTTTAAATTATAAGGACTGCATGGTAATTTATAGTTTATACAGTTTTAAAAAATCATTATTTATTAAATTTTTGGAAGCATCCCGTGTGCCGGCACTCCAGTCATTTTCCCCAGTGTGACCCTCTGCAAGTCTTGGGACACTGCAGGGTGTAATCCCCATAGCGTCACCTGGCTGTCACCCTCACCCCATCCCAGCCAGCTCTGCAAACTTCAGGGAAGGCTGACTGGGTTCACAGATTCGCCTAAGCCGGACATGATTAGAAAGGGAAGTCTGCTGGATTACAGCTTTGATCTGCCTTCCAGAGCCAAAGCTACCTAATCCTTGGATTACCTGGCCCACTGCCCCAATGCATGAGCCTCGGGAAGTTTGTGGAGCCTCGGCAGAAACAGGTCCGCCACCTCAGAGTCCCGGAGGGACTCACCATATAGTAGGAGGAGGCTTGCACCAAAGACCTATGGGGCTGGCTTGTTTTTAGGGGGAGATCTGCTTTTGGCTGAAATGCTGTCTGGAAGAATGGTAATGAAATAATCTCATGAGAGCTGTCATGGTAGATCTGATTTCATGTTAAGACTGCCTTAGGACTAATGGCGGGTCCTCCATTTATCCTCCAGAGGCTTCCTGCAGAAAGACTTCATTACCCAAGAACACATGGGGGCCTCCATCACTCTTGCCACCCACTGAGGCCCCACAGCAGCTTCCAACGGCCCCAACGTTGGCCTATAATCAGGGGGACCAGAGACCTTCCCAGAAAGAACTTTTTGATTTCTAATTGGGTGATTTCCACAAGTGACCAAAGGTGGGAGGGGTCAGGGAAACTGGAGAGTAGATTGCTGGGGGAGAAAAGAGGTAAACAGAGTGAGAACCGACACAAAAGCCAGGGAGGTGCAGAGGAAAGGTGGGCCAAGCCAGAAGGGAACAGTGACTGCCTGCTCCTCCCTGACAGGAGAGAGTGAACAGGAGAGAGGAGAGGAGAGGCAGGTGAGGTGGGGGCCACGGGGCAGAACGAGGAGGAACGTGTGTCATGTTTACCAGCATCGGTATCCCGGGCCTCCAGAAACTCCAACACCCTGAGTAGTTGTGTTTGGGGGGTGATAATGCTAATCAACACTGACTACTTCAAGAGCTCCTGGCCAGATATGGGGGTGAGAGACTCCAGGGGCCAGTCTGGAGCAGGGCTCCACCCATCCTCCACCTTCCCCTGTAACTTTTTTATTTTTTCCCTGAAGGCACACTTTTTCCCCCAGCAGAGAACTTACATTGAAATGGAATTTCTGCTTTCCTAGCCATCCCTTCCTGCCCAGGGTGAAAGGCCTACTCTAGTTTTTAGACCCAAATTGTCCCTCTGATTTAAAAAAAAAAAGCAAATGGTCGTATTCATTCTTCTGTAACTTCGTCTATCCCACCCGCCCACCAACCCAATCCAAATAGGGCCAATTAGAAACGTAGAGAGCTTTGGCAAGTGAGGCATTTGATTAGGGTGAAAAGCATGATGAAATGAGCCCTGTTTTTCCTATCAAAGCTACTGCAGTTGGAATAAAGATTCATGCTCAAGAAACACCAACCAGAACATTGCATGCCGAGATGCTTGGTCAGATAAAGGCTGGGGAGAGGGAGCCCTCCCACCGGCCTGTGTCTGCGGCTTTTTCCCTGGGCTCCAGGGCCCGTGGCCTCAGCCCTCCTGGCTCCACCTGAAGACCGCTCCTGGGGGGCCTTCCTCCTCGGGCTGGCAGTCCTGCGGGGTCCTGGCTACGCGAGGGTGGGCAGTGAGCGCAGCATTTCAGAAGCTCCCAGCCCCGAAGAAGCTTCGTTGGTGAGCAGCTACACCAGCATGAAGAGTCTGGGGAGCTCATCCCCGCACTGCAGGCCGCTGGGACATCTAAAATATATATTCTGGACTCTCCTGGCCTGTCTAGAGGGAAGGCAGCCTCCAAGCCTCTGAGGAAGGACGGAGGCCAACGGTCAGGGAAGAGAGTTCCGGAACCTGGACTGGATCGCCTGACGGAAGAACCAAGCAGCACCCAGAGATCTTGGAAGATAGGAGGTTTATTCAACGCCAGCGAGCTCAGAGGAGAGTGGTGTCCAAAGGTCTGAGCCCCGAGCACAAAGGGGGCAATTTATACACTTCTACTTAGGCATACTTGGCACTTTTGGTGCCTTTGCGAAGCGGGGCAGGGAGGAGGACCTGGATTGGTGCGCGTGGGAAGCAGAGAGGAGAGAAGAACCCGGATTGGTGCATGCGCGAAGTGGGGCAGGGAGAAGGACCCGGATTGGTGCGTGCGGGAAGCAGAGCAGAGAGAAGAACCCGGATTGGTGCATACGCGAAGCGGGGCAGGAAGGAGGACCCGGATTGGTGCGCGTGGGAAGCAGAGCGGGGAGAAGAACCCGGAAGAGCCCCAAGGCAAGGACTGGGACTCTCTCGCTGGCTCGGTCGGCCATCTTAGGACACAGATTTCCCTTATCAAGAGGAGCCCCCCCACCCCCACCCCACTAACGCCAAGGCCTTCCCCAAAGGCAACAGAGCGCGAGGCCCAGCTCCGGAGTGGCCGTGTGGGAGGCAGTGTTTTCACGCCATGCGCAGGGATGTCAGTTTGGCCCAAGAGGGTTGGAGCAGTCCAAAAACAACCCCGAGCCTGGTGGTTGTGCAGCTTGCACTCTGCCCCCACAACCCAGGGGGGAGCTCTGGCTTCCACACCCACCCTGGCTGCCTCAGAGAGGCTGGCCCAGGTCATCAGGGCACCAAACACTTGAACACATTGATATAATAGCTCACAACCACCCATTATGTCCCCCTGAGGGGCAGCAGCTGTGGAGCCCACCAGCCCTTCCTCCACTCACCACACTGAGATTTCCCGCCCAGTTCCCCCAAAGCCCGGAGAGTCGGAGCAGATCCCCTCCCCTCGGCAGGCAGCTTCCTCCACCGGAAGGCCTCCCTCTAGCATGCCAAAGAAAACTAGTGCAGACCCGGGCTCATCCTCAGCCGGACATAGCCCAAGCCTCCTAGCAAAGCAAAAGTCCTGGTTCTGGGAAATGAGAGCAAGATGGGGCCTGACTCTGGTGTATATTCCAAGTCTGTCCCTCTGACCTCCCCTCCCCCAGCCAGGGTACTAGGCACCCCTAGCTCTGCTTCTGCCACTAGCAAAACACCTACCACAGAGAGACAGATTTTCAGCAGCCAGCAAACGGCTAGCTAGTTTCATCCCCATGAGATATGGGAATGCTCTTCTTCGAAGTCTCACCACTTTCTCCTCTGTATAATCTGCATTATGGGAGAAGGGTCCACCCCAGACCTGGAGGCCAGAGGACACAGGGGCAGGGTCTGCCCCTCATGGGCCACATGTCCTCTGCTCCTTGAAGAAAAGGGGGCGTTCGGAATGGGGGTGCAGAAGTGAGTGCAAGTGTGGGCTATGAAGATCACAAGGGCCCAGCTGGGCAGTGACCTCAGGCTTTCTTCCATGGGCCTGAATGGAAGAGCGGGAGCCCCCAGGCCCCTGGTGCTGAGGAAGCAGCTGGGTGTGATGCCACCGACAAGGGGCTTGGTGTCAGCAGAACTAGGTTCTACGCCCCACTCACCCCATTCCTCTCTGTGAGCCTTGGCAAACCACCGCTCCTCTTTGGCCTCAGATCCTGCAGCGGTGAGATGAAAATAATCATTCCTGTCTCCCAGAGTTGTGACCATGAAGTAAAACCACATATTTGAAAGTAATCGGCCACATCCTATGGAAGCGCAAGGCAAAGGAATTTATCCTCAACGGAACAATTCCTGTGCTGATTGTAGGAAGGTAACAACTATGCTGGTACTCAGGAAACATTGGTTTATCGGCCAAGGTATCAATCGGATAAAGGAAACCATCTGGTCCGTGGACGTCATGGAAACTGAATGTGACCATGGCATAGCCAGGCCCAGAAAGGTCAAGAGCAAGGGAGTGGGCTGTGGAGTCAGACAAGCCAGGTACTTCTACTGAGGCTGTGTGACCTTAGGCAAGTTGCTTCACTTCTCTGAGTTTCCATTTCTTCATCTGTGAAATGGGCATAATAGTAGCACTTTCTCAGAGGGCCTAGAGATGATTATAGGAGACAATATGCAAATATACACAAGCACCTGGCACTTCAGAAGTATGTAATAAATTTTAGTTTTGAAAAGCCCAGTTGGCTGCAAAACCCTAAAAGGATGTTAGAACAGGGTGGAGCAGCTTTCAGCAAGGCAAGGCAGTTCATGAACAGAAAGTTTCGTAGTTGCCTCATAGGTTCATTCCATGACAGGCAATATTAATAGTGACTGCTAAGCAGTTCATGTGGCTAAGCTCTGAGCAAGCCTCTGGGTTCTAAAACTAAGACCACCTTAAGGAGAGTGCTACAAGTCTGGGCTTTCTGTTTGCATGCCTCACGGCCGGAGGACTACTCCACGGTTCTCTAGGATGTGTTTACTCCTCCAGCCTTTGGCAAGTTTATAAACCACATTGGCTCTGAGCATTTCCACGTGTCAAGCACGTGGGATCTGTTTTGTTCCAGTTCACTTGGGTCTGCAACCAAAAAAAGCTGTGACCTTCTCAGCATTCACCTGGGTTTGTGGAGATGGCTCAGGAGGTCCAGGGCCAAGATTAAATTCCTGCAGCAGAAGCCTGAAGAGACTCCCTGCAACCCAGGGCTGCTCCTTAAAATCCAGGATGCGTTCCATCTGTGTTCCCCTTGGCATCCGGCCCGATCTTGCATGTGACAGGCACTCAATCAGTGCCTTAGGGCAGGTAAGACAGAATTTAATTCCCATCTTCTTCTCCAGCACCCTCACCACTCCCACCCTGTCTGTGCCTACCCTGTGTCAGCAATAAATGGGTTAAGTGGTTAAAGACAAAGTCCTTCCTGAGGCCACTGCATGAGAGTCATCCTAGAAGCTTTCGGAGGTTGGTGTCATGGCAACGAGCATATTCAGACTGCCACGGTCGAATCCTGGCCTCACCATAAGCTTGGCTGAGTGATATCAGACAAATTACCTTATTTCTCTGCACTTCAGTTTTCTTATACAGAAAATATGGATGATAATAATAGAACCCACTTTGTTGAGTAGTAAGGCACTTAGTCCAGTGCTTGGCACATTGTAAATTATTGTATATAAGACATATGTAAATACACACACGACTATATATACATATATGCCCACATATAGACACAACATACAAATACACACACACAGAGCCCTCTCGAGCTAAGCAGCAGCCAGGAAGTGCACCTCCTACACTCACATGTACCCACCCACTGACTTAAAAACACAGAGGGACATACAAATCGGTGCACATAAACATTCAAAACGACGGCTACAGTGGTAAGAAGCAATCGGTGCAAAGAGTAAATCAGGGAAGACTTCCTGAAGGAAACAACTTCGAAAACTGTGTTTGGAAAAAGAAGTTGAATGAAATTAGCGTTTGCTCTGGGACTTTTCCCAGATTTACAAACCATGTAAAGCCCACCCAAGAGGTTGCCTAGCCCCTAGACGGGAGACAGAGGAGAGCCACCTCATTCTGAGCTGTAGCCTGGCAAAGGAACTAGCTTTTCCTGCAACTATAGACGTTGGGAAAACCCAAGGAAGAATGGTGTGAAATCCTGTGCATGAACACAAGGTCCTTGTATGCCGGCCACAAAATCTTCATCCTCAGCCCAGATGCCAAAGAGCTGGTTAAATAGCTTCCTGAAGATGTGACTTCCTCCAGCCTTATCAGCCAGCGTTCCTTAACACCGAAAATAAGTAGGAAAAAGATTGACCCTCCGAGTGGGCACCACGAGCCCCTGGCTCCGGGGACGGACTTGGGCTGGAGGCCTGCTAGCCGCCGGGGCGGACATTCGCTGCCACTGCTCAGGGCCGACTCGGGCCTGGCGGCCTCTCCCTGTTTATCTTGCCCTCGCTATTCCTTTCACTTTGACATAATGAAAGTGCAACTTGCACACTGTCTCGAGATTGCATATGATAATTGGAAACATGTGTCCGAGTTGGCATCCCTTCAAAGGACTTGGGCCGTCTTCTGATTGCAATAGCAATCCCCTGAGCTGGCTCTGCGGCCTTCACATTCCTTCCGCTGCACCTTAGCGCTAACTCTTGCCAGCAGAAGGCTGTTGCAAGCGGAGCTCGTTCCTGAGGTTCTGCAGAAGTTGGCACTAACGAGCCGAGCCCCCCCCCCCCCCCCGCCCCCCGGTGCGCAGCAGGGCTCTGGATCTGGCACCTAGGCACCAGCTCTCTCGGCCATAAAAGCAAAAACCAGCAGGTCCATTTTCTGTTGAGCACATGGATGGGTCAACACCCGGGTGGGAGCCTGGGTCTTCTGGCCACTGCCTGGGCTTTCAAGGACTCTGATGCTGGATCCTCTCTGATCCAGCCGGGTGGTTTCTGCTGAAGAAAATACCAAAATGTCTTTATCTTAACAGGAGACCCCTGAGGGAAATACAAACTTGCTGGCGACTCTCCCCCCTGATCCCCCAAGCTGGGTGACTGGCAGGAGAGGCTGAGGGGACCGATTTAGTTGGGCAGACACCTCAGCTGCCCATCTCTGCTGTGTTAAGTGCCATGTTAGACCCTGAGGAGACAGAGGGTAAGCCAGGTCCCTATCTCCAGGACCTACATCCAAGGTGGAAACTGACTAGAGCTTTTAGTCTGGATATATTCCCATACCCCACACCACAGCCCATGGGGGCAGGTTCAAAACCCCCCTTGATGTTGGCGGCAACCACCCTGCCCCTCACCTTGGCATCCCTGCCTGCTTGTCCTGACCTGCTCTCACTCCCATCTCGCCCCTACTGAGTTCCAAACTCCTGGCCCATGCCCCTGACCTTGACCCTGCCCTGGGAAGTGCTTCTCAATCTTTAATGTTCACCTGAATCACCTGGGGATCTGACTCAGCACAGTTGCCCTCCCCTGATGGGGAGAAGTCAGCAAGGAGCAGACTTGGCTCATACATATAATCCTGAGAAGAAAGCAATGGGGCTCCAACCAAGGCTTGAAGAGGTAGGGAACTCATCCCAAAGGGGAGCCAGAGGCCGAGGCAGGTTCACATGAGTCAGGCCTCAAAAGGGTATTTAGAGGCAAGGCAGAAAAAGGGGCATCTGGTACACAGCACCAGGCTGGGTCCTACTTGCAGAAAAAGAGTCAGTGACAAGCAAAGCACCACAACAGAGTGTCTCCCTCTCAAGATAAATCTGAACAAGCTCCCGTTCTTCTCTGACCCTCAGTTTCTTCATCTTGATAACAGAGGGATGAAAAGTCATCCTCGACAGTGTGAGACATTCTGGTCTGTCCTAAAACTTCCCCAAGGGGCTGTTTTTTACTGTTTCACACGGGACAGTTTATATAACACTCGATAGAGCTATCGGCAGTGGTTGTAAAAATGAAAAATGTCTCAGTTAAGTGTGTACAACAAGTAGCTCCCATCGGTCTCAGAATTTGTCTCCCTTCAGCTTTAAATAGATTAATTCCATAGCCCAACCATGTCAGGAGGCACTCGAAGCATTTGAAAACCCCAAACCAGATCTCTTGATGACCATATGTGGAGTTTCAACCTCTGGCTCTCACCCTTAAAGGGCAATATACAGTTTATTTACGGCTGTTCATATTTGAAGACTATCATTTAAAAATGACAACCAGTTCTAGTCTTCTCTCTTTAGGTGGCTCCTTTCTGGACCTATGATAGTTGCTGCTGTAATTTCAATCTCTCTTTTACCACTTAAGTAAAAATATCACTATTTGAAGTAAAATATCATGAACACACAAAGAAATGAGGCTTTCAATTGCCCTAAGAGAAGTTTTGATGGAAAAAAATTGCAAAGAATTCAAGCCACCTCAGGTTTATCAGAACAGATGGCCAGTTAGTTCTCTCTGAATTAATAGTTGCTGGAAGCAATAAAATCAAAGAAAATGTTGTATGTGTATACCAGAAATCATATCTTCAGATAACTTAGTGAACCTCTTCGTATTGGTACTTGCAGCCTCAGGTGGTAAATATAAATTTATCTCTGGAAAGAATTTTGTTTCAGACACTGTTTGAAGGGTGGTTTGTTGGTTGTTGTTTTTTTTGTTTGTTTGTTTTTTTCCACAACATGATTCTACACAGAACTAGAGCCAGAAGATGAAAATGTGGGCAAAACTCCCTCTAAATCAGTCTTGCTCACTTATTCCAGCAGCCCCTGGATTCAGCACAGGCAGGATTCCAGCTGGGAATGCTATCCATTTGCTGCTGATTTTCTTCTTCTAGTCTTACCTTTCATTTGGGTCACTTTCCTGGTTTTTCTCCACATGTTCCAGGAAGCCTTCCCTCTGTACCTCCCATTAGACAAGACTTCTCCACTGAGAAATCACACGAGCCTAAGATTCATGTCTGGGGAAAGTGATGATAGGATAGAGGTCTATGAGCAAGAGGGCCCAACATACATCAAAGGGTTTGGATGACTTGTGGTAACAGCATGCAAAGCTCTGCTCATTGAGAGATTTATTTGACATAGACTTTAATCATGGCTTTATTGAGTTGTGGTTTGAGTGTATTTGGTGAGTCATAGAGGTTTTTAAGAGGAAAGAGCTTTTCAATTGTCTTACTCATTATAAAAGACTTTGTCCCACGTAAAGCAATAAAGACACAATTAAAACAGAATGCCCAGATCCCTGTGGCACCAGGGGAGAGTGTCAGAGAAAGAAGGCAATATTTACATCAGAATCCTGGCCGTGCCACTAAATAAAGTAGGCTCAGCCTGGTGACACATGCAGGCCACCTGGAGTAGCCATCGGAGTGGATCTGAGTACTGTTTTCTTTTAACAAAGACACTGTGCACAGTTCAGGTAGCAAGTGACAAGTCCAGGAGAACACACTGAGCAACACTGCCCTCAACGCACTCACACAAGCTACATATTTATTTCTGCCATGTACTTCTGCCCCCCATTCACTGGGGAAAAAACATCCTATTCCATTAGTCCACTTAGGTCTTAACTCCTAATCTACCTGGTTTGTTTTTTGTTTTTTCATGAATTTCTATTTTGGTAGAGAAAAGGCAAGTATTGCAGGGTGGCTAGAATAGGCTATTAAAGTAGAATTTCTGGGTTCAAATCCTGACTCTCCCATTTACTGACTGTATTGGTCAGCTTGGGCTGCCTTAACAAAATACCATTCACTGGGTGGCTTAAACAACACAAATTAATTTTTCTCAGTTTTGGAGGCTGGGAACTCCAAGATCAGTGTGCTGTCTGATTTGGGTTTTGGTGCGGGCTTTCCTCCTGGCTTACAGATGCTGCCTTGTCACCGTGTCCTCCCATGGAGGGAAGAGGAAGAGAGAGAGAGGAGGGGCATAATGGGGAGGAAAAGGAAGAGGTCTTATAAGGACACTAACCCTATTGGATCAGAGCCCTACCCTTAGGACTTCGTTTAACTTTAATTTTTTCCCTGGAGGCCCCATTTCCAAATACAGTTACATTGAGAGTTAGGGCTTCAACATCTGAATTTTAGGGGCACATTATTCAGTCCATAGCACTAGGTATGTGACTTTGAGCAAGCTATCTAAGCTTTGTTTCTTCCTCTATAAAAAAGAATGATGACTATATTTATTTCATACTTTGTTTTAGGCAATCAGTATCACCACTATAAAGGGCTTAGCAGAGTGTCAGTTGTCAATATTACCATTTCTTTCACACAGAAGTAAATTCTAAAGCTTCATTCCATCGTGACCAAGAAGAATCAAGGATTCGAGATGGTTAGGGAGGAAAAGAGAACCTGCAAACCAGTTCTTGGAAAGAGAGGCAGAAAAGGAGACAAGAAGGGGAAGTGCTAAGAAAAGAGAACACCCAGTCCACTGTTGGACAGCCTGGATGCTAGAAGTTTCTCCTCGTGTCAAACTAAAAGTCTTTCCCCAACATCTCCACCAGTTCACCCAAGTGCTATCCCTGAGAAGTGTTCTCTGTAACAACACATGGTGTTGGCCCATGCCCTTTCTGTATGACAAATCTTTGAAAATAGCTATTATGTCCCCCACCTAAGTCTTTTATTTCCCAGCCTAAACATTCCCAGGTCCTTCAATTATCTGTGTATGATAGGGTTTCCAGCCCCCTTACCATCCTGGGCAGCCCTCACTAGACACACTCTAATTTGTCCATGTTTCTCTTTAGATGTGGTGTCCAGAAGGAAACACAATACTACAGATGTGGACTGACCAGCACTAATTACAATGGGACTATTAACTCCTTTGATCCACATAGTATATTTCTATTAATGGAGCCTAAAATTACAAAAACCTTTCAGCTGCCACATCACTCTATATTTTCATTTTGAGTTTATGGTAAATTATAATTCCTTGGGTTTTTGTTGTGTTTTGTTTTCTTACTATTACTAAACCAGGACTCCTTCGTCTTGCATTTTTGCCAGGGATTATTTAGGTTAAACACAGGAGTGTGGCTGACTAAATGGTGAGACAGAAAGCCTCTGTGGGCGGGAACTATGTCTGACCCGTCATGGTGTTGCAGAGCCTAGCACGGTGCCTGGCTCACTGACATGTTAGCTACGTCTTGTAACAGCTGCCTCCCATCATGATGACAGCTTAAGGCATAAAGGCACCAAGAATGCACCAGGCAAGAGCTTGATCTTTACTCCTAGTTATAGCATTGCCACCCCCTCCCCCCCAAATCCTTATAATGTGTCCCACCCTGGCAACCTGGGCTGGAGCACCTCTGACAGTCGTAGAACTTGTGTGAACTCATCCAAACAAGCCCATCTGATGACAAACACAGCGGGGAAGAAAAAGAAAAGAAACCAAGAACAAAAAAAAAAAACGTGAAACGGGGTGAGTAAAACAGCATTTGTTCAATCCAGCTCCACTTATAATTGCATTATCCCTCCCACTAGGAGCCCCACCCCTTCTACTTTGGTCACCTGGTGAGAGGAGGAGAGGCCTAGAGCTCCCCCTAGAGGTTAGAGTGTAGGACTGATAAGAGAGATGCTCAATGATTTGAACTATCATTGATCTCGTGTTCTTTCTGAATCCTGATCTGGTGATCCAAAGTACTGATCAATCCTCCCAACCTCCAGAGAACTGTGACTTGAGGAAGAATCAAGCCAACCTGGAGCTTTTAAAAGAAATACCAACATATGTGACCTTGGTCCGAGGAACTCACTGCAAACTCACTTTGTCTGAACATATTTGTTTGCTTGTTCCTGTCAGCTTTGGACCCCAGGCAGCCTCTCACATACTTTCAGGTCTTGAATTTGCTTAACTTGGACTGTAGCTTTCATATTCATTCATTTGTTCATCCAAGCCAAGAGCTGTACAGGAACTGAGAATGCACCAGTAAGAAAAATCGGACATGGGAAAAGAAACATCTCCTTAGAGTCTAGTGAAGAAGAAAGATAATCCACAAATAAATAAAACTGCAGCCATGAGGATTACTACAAATATAAATATGAGGGAACACTGAGCATCACAATAAAGGGGTTTAACCTAGCTGGGGAGGAGGAAGTCATGTGTGAGGTGAGGGATGCGTGTGACCAACCAGGTGAGGATGAAAGTAAAGAAGTTTCCAGGCAGAGGCAAAGGCCTTCTGCAAAAGGTCTGGTGGTGAAGAGAGTCCAGAAAGTACTGGAAGCTGAAAAGAGGTCAGCATGGCTGGAACGGAATGCAGAACAGGGAGCCTAAAGGAAGATGAGGCCATGGGAGAGAGCCATTTGGCTTGTCACCAAGACCTGCCTCCAGATTAGTTTTGATCTATAACCAGTGCTCCTTAAACTCGATTGTCATAAACCTTTAATCCGCTTTTCCCATCCTGTCTGCCAGGATTTCGTGAACTACATTGTCAAATGCCTTGAGGAAGTCAAAATACTTTCTGTGTATCATGACCCTGAGAAGTTCCATCATGGATCTTAGAGGTAGAACTTCAGGCATAATTAGAGGTTACTTGATTGCTTCTCTTGTTTAACATGGAATGTATGAAAATACTTAAAAGCGTAGGGAAGGAGTCAAAGAAGGAGAAGCTATGGATGCTAGAGAAGCTTTGATATGGGTGAAAAACAAAGTCCTTCCCGAGGAAACACTAGGTGCCTGCCTGATATCTTTCTCTGAAGGGTTTCCCTACTCCTTAAGGATCACATCATTCATCAATGCTTTCCATTTGTTCAATGTTTTTCCTTGTTGGTAAGAAATATCAGCTGGTGACCAAGCAATTTGAAGCTCATTTTCCTTCACTCCTGGACTATTGAACACCAGCTACAAATCTGTAACCAGGCAGTAACATCCTCTACTTTTATTGTTCTTTCATTTAATCATCTATTCTTTCAACAAACACATATTAAGTTTCTACTATGTGCTAGACACTGGGTGGGGGGAATATGAATAAGACAGAGTATTTGCCCTTGGAGGGCTCACAGTCTAGTGGGAAAACCAAACACAATCCAATTAGTGAGTAATGGAATAGATGTGAATGTGTTAAAAGGTAACATGAGGTAAGAGAAAGCTTTTGACTCTGCTTAAGGAGGCCAGGAAGATGTTTGACAAGAGGGAGAATTTGAGCTGAGGCTCAGAGGATGAGTAGGAGCATACTACAAGGACAAAAGGAAGTCCCAGGCACAGAAAACAGCATTTACAAAGGCAAGGAGGCAAAGGGAAGCATGGGATTCTGGGCAACTGGAGGAAGGTGGCTTGGACAGAGTCCAAGATGTCCTTAGGAGTCAGGAAAGAGATGATGCTGGGAAAGCAGTTAGGAGTCACTCGTGATGAACCTTGAGCACTGTTCTCTAGAATCTAGATTTTATCCCATAGGCAATGGTAAGCCTGTGAAGCCCCAATTTGCACTTTAGAAGATTGCCCTGGCAGCCATGTAGAGACATAATTTGTAATCATGAAAAGTCACGGAGAATTTTAACCCATCTACACCAGTGACTTGTTGACCCATATACATTTGGCGGTTCACATGTGGTATTATCTTGATTTATTTGACAGAAAATCTTAACGTTAATGACAATCACAGAATCTCTGAAAAGACAGATAGTGTTGGCTCAGTTCTTCCCAGAGTGTGTTCTACAGAATACTAGCTCTATGGGGTATTACTAGGTGAGGGCAGGGGGAATATTTGTCAATTATATGTTAGGACATGATACTTTAGGTTACTACCCATAGGGAGTAGAGTGGCCTGCTAGGTAACCCAAAGGAGATCAAGCAAAGAAAGTGTTCCTGCAGTTCTTCAGAAAGCATCAAGGAAGACATAAGGCAGCTAGCTGTAGACACAGTCGTAGGCACTTGCTTCTCTTTCTGCGATTGCTTCCCTTGGACTGGTGCTAAAATGGGCTGATATTGGTGCTTTCTGAGCACACAGCTGCTCATGATAGGAAAAGCTGTTCTAGGGACACAGCAACATGGAGAGACTTCCACATGCTCACTCCCAAGGTCCTTTCCTCAGAAACTCTGTTAGTTCCATGTCAGGGAGGCTGTCCAGGGAACCCTCTGCTCAAAGACACTCGCTGTCCTGGTCAAAGACAAACAGTGATAAAAGTCACAGCTCATAATGTCTAAAGAAGAATTTACAAGAACAGACTTGCACGATTTCCAGCTTCAGATGGTGGAGACACTTACTGCCTAATGTCCTCAGTCCAACATTAGTGCTCAGGTCTGGGCGGGGAGAGGGCTTTTCAGGTTTGCTCTCTTCTCCAAAGTCAGTCTCCCTTCCAACTTAACAAACATTAATCAGACAGTGACTCCATGCCATGTGCAAGGTCCCAGGACCACATAGAAAAACCAGACACTGTGGTCTTGTTGTGGTCAGGGCACTGGCAGCCCTCAGACCTAATGTCTGCAGGTTTTGGCCTCTCCTCAGGGTATCTAGAGCCCAAGGAGTATGGGTGGTGGCTTCAAATCAATCCATTGATAAGTATTCATGGCACTATGTTATTCATACCTGGTTCCCACGAGCACAGATACCCTCCTCTCATCCCTTTGCATCCTCAGAAATTTCATCCCATTGCATTCTTTCCCTCTGGCCTTAGGTGAAGTCTGACATCTCCTGAGGATACCACCCCACCACCACCCTCTCCAGGTTTTCTCAGGCTAAGGTGGGAGCAGAGAAGGAGTGGTATTTGGATCCCCCTACTACCACTGCTTCCAAGGATACCATTGCTTTGCCATGGTGCCTCACTCCCTGTGGACTGCTAAGGTAGTGAAGAGAATTTAAGCAACCATAAGATACAGCTCAGAATCAACAATCACCCTGCCAGTTTTAGCTTCTGTTTTTTTCAAACCTGTTCTCTCTCTCCCAGCAATTACTGCCCTGTGGTAAGCGTCATTATCTCTTGCCTGGAATATTTCAATTGCTTCCTCCCTGATGTCTCCAGTCTCATTGCCCTCCAGTCTCGTTGCCCTCATATCTGCCCTCTCCCTCACCCAGCTCACACTGTTTAAGCCACAAATGTTACTGTCATACTTTCTAAGTGCTTGTGACCTCATAGATGTAGATAAAATTTAGTGAGGGCTTACACTGTGCCAGACCCTGGACCAAGGGCTTCACATGTTACTACTACTGTCGTCATTTTACAGAAGAAGAAACCACAGTTGAGAGAGACTAAGTCAGTCAAGATCACGTGGCGAGTATGTGTCTCAGGTGGAATTCTAAGATATAACTGTCCAACTCCAGAGCCTACCCATATAACCACTTGCCACTGAAGAAGACACAGTTAGTGTTCACCAGTATTTCCAGTTCCCTGCTCCCTCCAGGTACAAGGGAGGATTACACTGCCCAGCCTCTATAAGGTTAGGAGTGGCCACTTTACTTACTTTGGTCAATGAGAAATGAGCGGAAGTGATGTGAGTCATGTTCTGGCAGAAGAATCCAAACTCCAGTGTGCAGCTCTCCATACTCTTCTTCCCTGCCGCAGTGACCTCCAGAGCTTTCTGTAGACATGGTGGAATCATAAGAGGGTAGGGCTCTTGTCAGCCTGGTTCCTGAGTGACCAAGCTGAGCTGAGTCTCCCATCAACCTACAGGGTTGAAGTATGAGTAAGAAGGACAACTCTGGGGGGGACCTGGGTGGCTCAGTTGGTTAAGCATCTGACTCTTGATTTTGGTTTGGGTCATGATCTCAGGGTCATGAGATGGAGCCCTGCATCGGGCCCCGTGGTGAGTGTATAGCCTGCTTAAGATTTTCTCTCTCCCTCAGCCCCTCCCCCCAACCTCGCACTCAATCTCTGGCTCTCTCTAAAAAAACAGAAAGAAAGAAATAGACCTTTGGTTTATGGACTTCTCAACCACTGAGATTTGGAGAGGCTATAGAAACATGCAAACACACACACAGAGCCTCTCTTGATGAATACAGATATACTACCTCACCCCATTATAATAACCAGCTTTTTGTCTTCTTGCAAAACCCTCTCACTCCCCAGCTTTAGTTCATTGCATTTACTAGCTATGCAAATTCAAACATGTCACTTACCTCTCTGAATCTCAGTTTCTTCGTTTATAAGGGAGTTAAAGTACAAATTAAATTTCATTCAACAAACACCTACAGAGATTGTAGTAGGTGTCTGGCACCATGCTGAGTGTTCACTGATATGAAAAGCCCCTTCTCTGATATTATTTCCTCTGCTGAGCTTTCCTAACCAACTGCCTAGGCCTGTCCTCCAGAGCTTACTGCTGAACATAAACCTGGGATCAAGCCCTGGCTCTGCCACTCACTAGATGTGAGAGGATGAGCAGGCTATGATTTAATCTCTGCCTCCATTTCCTCATCTAGTAAAACGACAATATGATTTCCCACGTCCTAGGTCTGTTTGGAGGGTTAAATAAAGTGTGTGTACACAACTCCACAGTTAAATCCATTGGTGATAGAAACAGACAGATCTGGTACTAGTCATGGTGTTACCTCTTCTTACCTGCTGTGTGACTTTGAGCACATTACTTAGACACTTTATGCCTCAGTTTCTCTATCTATAAAGGGAGATAGTAGTGGTATGTCTACCTTCATTGGATTTATTGAGAAATATTGAGCTCCTGACACATAGTGGCGCTAAACCAATATGAATTATTCCTAAGAAAGCTGCTTTACAGCTATAACTCTATAACAAATATATTTAATATTTAGTAACAAATATACCATATATCAATATATTATGATTAATATCTATGTATCAAAGCATAATTATTTATTGAATGGGTATTTCTCCCACCTTGAAGGCAGGGACTGAGTCTTATTCCTCTTCATATCTCCAGTGCCTGGGAAGTTGACAGGTTAGGTCATTGTTTGGGGGAGGAACTGAATAAATTCCTCACATTTTCTATTCTCTTCTTTCTAGTGTCCTGAAGAAAACTGAATCTCTTGGCCTTAGAAAATCACACGCTTTTCTGGGGACTGTATGACTGTCAAAGAAGTTGTGTGTCACCAGCTTTCAGTGTGACGCTGCCCCATGCCTCCTGGACTGAAAAAGTGGAGGGAAGGACAGAAAGGAGTACCCAGGCTCCCCACGTTGCCTAAGTCTCTGGGTCGTGTTTTTCCACAGTCTGAGAGGTTTTGTTTTTGATTTGAAGAAACAAAAGTTTCCAAGGAAAACTCATTTTGTTATGGTTCAAAACCATTTAATTTGTGATATTATTTCCTCTGCCGAGCTTTCAACTTTCTAAACTCCTCTGAGGCTGGAACAGCTCCAAGGCTGTGAGTGCTCTTAAGGGTGGATCACAGGGCTCCTCTGCTGAGTCCATCACTGGCTGCAGAGCCCCGAGATGCAGCTCAGAGAAAGAAATCACCATCCCCGGGGCTGCTCTTCAGGTCCGTGTCAGCAGCATCCTTGCAAGTGAACCCTCCCGCGTCTTTTTAATCATGGAACTTTCCCTGGAGAAAGCACAGGGTCTGTGGCCAGACGCAGCACAGCCGAGGCCAGGGCTGATGAGGTGAGCAGCTCTGCATGGTTTTGTGGCCATCAGTTGGGAGTGCTTTATCATATCCGTGGGATAGATGAGTGGAGTTCCACATAGTGAATATTTGTCCTCACAATTCATAACCACAGAGCATTCCCACTTTGCCTCAAACCCCCACCAGTGTGTTGTGCAGTTTGGGAGTGGCCAAAGGAAAGATCTTCCTCTGCAGGATGCCTGTGCCACGGCAATACATTTAAAAGCTGTTTCACAAGGGACCTGGGGCCTTCTGAGGCTTTTCTCAAACAGGGAGGAATATTCAACCCAAGTCATGGAATTCACTGATATGCATTCTCTCAGGTAAGAAGGAGCCACCCCTCCCTCCGCACCAACACAGTGAGTTGCTGGCTCATGGGCCAACGTTTTCCTTACAGCTTGAGAGGCAGTTCAGACCAAGGATGCTATACTGAAATCAGTTTTGGATCAACATAAGACTGAACTTTCTAACATAATTTTTTTTCTTTAATGAATAGAGTCTCCTGTCACTAGAATTATTTAAATAGACTGAACACCAGGCAGAAAAGTTGTAGAAGAGATTCAAACAAACAAATAAATGTTGATGTTAGATGACCTTAATTATCCCTTCAACCCTAAGGTGTGATGACTGAATTAAAACATATTCCTTTAACCAACACCAAGAGCCTGGTATGTGCACCATACTCCTGTGGCACCATGAGACATACAGAAACAAGTGACGTCTCAATCCTGGTGCTTAGTCTTACTCAGGAAACAAGACATCTCGTTAGGCTGATTTTTGAAACTTAATAATCAACGCTTAAATGCTCATATATGTTACATGTCTTTCATAAGTCTTTCATAAGTCATGGAGGGAGCAGAGACAAGGTCTCTGCTCCTTGTCATCCTCAGGGATCCAGGTTAACAGGAGCTCAACAACTTTGTCGAGTGTCACGGTTCACGGCAATGGCAGGAGAAGAAGAGGGAGAATCCTGTACTGACTCTTCATCTTCTGCCTGAATGTGACGCTTGTCAATTCTGCTTGACCTGTTTGGCTAAAGCAGGTCACATGGCATGACTGACTTCAAGAGGCAGGAAGTGGGATCCTACTGTGCCCACAAGGAGGAGAACCAGAAATACTGATGAGCAGGACTAATGTCTATCACAAATACAAATGTATCAAATATGAATACAAATGTATCACAAATATATGCAACAATTGAACAACAATCTAAGACAATATTAACTAAGGTCTAAATAAAGAAAGTGCTAAGTGAATGTTTGACAAATTAATAAATGAATGAGAAATCCACGTGAGCTGAATAATAAGTGAAGATTTTGCGACAGAGGTGGGACATGAACACACCATTAAAAGTGGGGAGGTGAGTAGGTATGAGGTGCAGAGAGGAAAATAGCATCTCCACTAGAGGGGAGAAAAATGGGAATGGAACTAAAATTTATATATCACCTATTATGTTACAAGTACTTTGTAGTAAAGTTTACATTTTATGCTCCCCATTTTATAGACGAGACTGGGTCTCAGACTGACCATGAGGCTTGTTCTCCCAAAAACATACCTCCAATAATTATAGAACTGTCCTTCCGAGGCAGGTGTCCTTGGTCCCAAAGCCTGTGAAATTTTCTACTCCACGCCAAGAAAGCAATAAGAACTATGCTTTCCCAGGACCACGAGGAGACAGGGTTGTCTAAAGCAGCCCTGGAAAATAGCAGAAGATAAAGTTGATGGAGAACTTTGGCCGTGAGCTGAGTTTGGAACTAAGATAAATAATGGGGAATCACTGAAGTTCAGGCTAAGTATATATAACATACTTTTGAAGCACCTACTCTTATAACATTATGGGAGGCATAAATACTAGTAGAAGATACCCTGGCTTCCAGGAACTCACAAAAACCTTAGGAAATAAGAGTTATTCTGTAGCACAGGCAGAATCTGCTATGTTTCATAACAGAGACAGAAGCACAGAGTATAAAGATGGGAAACATCCTGTAAATGTAGGTGTTCCTGATGTTCTCAGACCGGTGATTAGGATATTGGCCCCTCCCTTGAGTGTAACTATGCCTCCCCGAGCCACATGAACTGCAATAGAACCCAACATGAGAACGAACTGGTATTTCCACCAAATCCTTCTCAATTATTTCATGACAGCACCAGGGAGTAGCTCACTATTCCCTCAAACACAGTCCTCGTGTCTACCACAGGCGGGGCCCACCAGGTCCTTCTTTCCTGCATTAGCTCTTTACAGTGAATGAATTCCAGGAGTTGGATGACTTGATTCATTAATAATAATAATAATAACAACAATAACAAATGCAACATTTATGGAAGACCAACAATATGGGTCAATGAGGCACATTATCTCATTTATGATGAGAAACCTGAGGTTCAAAGATTATGCATCTCACCCAAGATCACACAGCTGGCAAATGTCAGAGCTAAGATTTGAATCCAGATCTTTCATACTCCACAGTACAACCTGGAGACCAAGGACTATGTCTTATAGGACTCTGACTCATCAGCCCAGGGTATCCTTCCTGGCACAGGAAAAAAAAAAAAAATCACTTATTGAAATGGTTAAAAGAATAAAAAAAACCAGACAGTTGAAGTCACATTCCTGTGGTGGTAAGTCTGTTTTCTTTTTAAGAGTGGGGAATGCATGTTAATGAATCAGGAGAACTAAGGCGGTGAGAAGGGGGTCTAGGAAGTGTTGATGGCGGGCGGCATTGGAGGCCAGAAAGAGGAGGTGGGATGGCTGGCATCAGTAGTGAGCAGCACAGTAACTCTCTGAGCAGCAGAAAGGGGACTGTGGATGGAGATACGGTGGCAAGATGTCAGCCTGAACTGGGGTGGCAACAATGGGAAGAAAACACCAGGCACCACAGAGGTGAAATCAGGAGGGTTTGCTAGAAGGTTGGATAGAGGTGATAAAGAAGAAGGAGAGGCAGAAGATGACTCCAAGTTTTCCAGGTAATGGGAATTTGATAAGAAACTTCTTGCCATTGCAGTATTCTAGAGGCACACTTGACCACTAAGACTCACAGAGTCTCAGATAAGGATCATCTACCCCAAAGCTCTCTGTTCACTTTGATAATAAATTCTTGTGCAGACAGACAGCTGGGAGCAAGGAAACTGAAGTAGCAGACATGGCTCTTTAACTTAAAGGAAAAAAGTTCTGAGAGAAAGAACCAGATAATTTGGGGTCCTTGTTGAAGACTCCGTGTGAGATGCTAATGTATGCTCAGCATTCAGGTGCATGGTCTCCTCTAGAATAAAGACAGACCTACAGGCTCTAAGAGAAGGGTGCATGTCCAGCCTAAAACCAGGGACTATGGTCCCAACACTCTCTGAAGAAATGAAACTCATGAGGGAAGAATCCTGACAGAAAAGGGAGAATGGCTGCATCGTGTTGCAATCTTTAAAGAAATGGAATGAGTACGTGTGTCTGGTTAACCACATCCAACTTCCCTTCTGCAACCCCTGTCCTTCAGGCAAGGGACACAGCAGGAAGCCTTCAGGGTTAAAAAGGTGAGTCTTACATCCAATTTCTCTCTCTTTACATAATTTTCACTACATGGAAAACATTGTCATTAATGAGGTTCATGAGGATTGGATAAATAATGACATAATCCCTGCAGATAGGTAATCATTACAAGAAAAAGAAGGGGTGCCTGGGTGGCTCAGTTGGTTGAGTGACTGCCTTCGGCTCAGGTCATGATCCCAGTCCTGGGATCAAGCCCCGTATTGGGCTCCCTGCTCAGCGGGCGGTCTGCTTCTCCCTCTCCCTCTGCCGCTCTCTCTCTCAAATAAATAAATAAAATCTTTTAAAAAAAGGAAAGAAAAGAAAAAGATATGCATTCTTCCTTCTCCCAACCCCAAATGAAATGCAATTTACCCCTTCCTATCAATGCTTTCTTTTTAATTACCACATACTAGAAATTAAGAAAATAAGACTCTTTCAAGGCTCCATTTGGAAGACTTGACAAGCAAAGCAGTTCTTGCAAAATTCCTTTTGTTCTATGGCTGGGAAACAAGGTACCCTGGTTAATTCTTTACATCTAGCATATTGGGATTTGTGTTCACAAATCTGTCCCCTCCACAAGCATAAGCTCTCCCTTGTAGTCAGGTGCTGTACACGTAGCAGATATCAGCCCATAAAAAAGACTCAAAGCATGAATGCTGAATGACAGTCCATATCAACTCATCTGACGAGCATGAATTAACCGGCGTTACTCAATGAAGTTGTCTGAACTCTTAGTACTTTCCATTCTTGCTCAAAGCCAAGTGAAAGATGCGTGTGTCCTCCTGCCAGCAAGTTCATACCGAGCTCCTCCTCGATACTTTCTAATTTGCCTCCTGAGGAGCAGAGGCAGAGGCCAAGTAGAGCAGTTGTATCAGCCATGGCATTTTGAGATTTATGTAACAGACTCGGGAACTACCTCTCTCTGTAACTGTGTTTCCTAAGAAGCTGCCATCATGTGAGTCGTTCTACAAAAGAAAAAAAAAATTGCACTGGCATGTGAGGTGGTGAACATGGCTTGTCTCCACCCTGGCCGTGGCCAGACCTGTTTATCTATTAATTGCCTTACAATTAACCTCAGGTCACTTTGTGCAGGTAAAACTATTTCCTGATTTGGATTCTAAGCTTCCT
Organism: Phoca vitulina; assembly: GCF_004348235.1. NCBI lineage: Eukaryota > Metazoa > Chordata > Mammalia > Carnivora > Phocidae > Phoca > Phoca vitulina. The sequence goes on from NW_022589705.1 coordinate 5,811,701, forward strand.
GAAGCCCTGGGCCCTGTTTTTTGTGTCTAACTATATTATCACTCAGGCACAGAAGTCTTACTAAGTCCATTTAAATCCACCCTGAAATGAGAGAAGACAGGAGAAAGGTCCTCCAGGGGTGGAAACAAAGAGTTTCGGGGCGGGGGGTCCTCCTTTGCTGTAGAATCCGTTCTCTGTGTCCCCATATTTCAATAGCCCAGAAGTTCTTCTGATCATCTTCATGAAAAAGTTATGGTCAGGCCATGGAGTTAAAACTGGTCTTTATCCAAACACAGAATATTTTTTAAATATTCAGTCCAAATGGACTGCCACATTACTTGAAAACAGTCCTTCATTTTAAAAAGCAGCTTCAGACAGCCTGTTTAGATTTCCAAAACATCTGTGCCTATAATGCTTGGAAACTCACACTCGGGAGCATAGACGCCATTTCCAGTAGGTCCTGCTGCCAAGCTGTTTAGAAAATAACCAAGGGAGGAGAATAAAACAAACTCTCCAAACAAGTGCCTGCCCTTCTATAGTGCATACACTTGCTTCATTTTTCTTTTATTTTTTTCCAGAAATGGCTCTGTCTCCAAGGCATTTTCCATGATGTGACAGAGGTTACAGGCCAGTAACTCAGAAGGTGGGCAGTGGCCCCTTTCACTGCCATCTTTCCAGAAATAATAGACCAGCTCCCACAGGCCCTCTTGCATTTCCCTCCAGACAGACTCGTGAATTTTTTTTCTTCAAAGGAATTTCTCCCAAACCTACCAGACCCTGTTCACAGAATGGCAAATCTCAGAGTAGGCAGGAAACTCAGTGGTCATCCAGTGGGACACTCCTCCCCATGTGGGAATTTTCCTCCGGCACAAGGAGCTTGGGTCATCTCCCCTCTGTAGGGGGTCTCCCAATGACACGTGCTTGCCACCTCAAGGGGTGGTCCAGGCCTCTTATTTATTAGCTCATCTCCATATTCCACTCTCAATGGCTCCTTGTAACTCAAACCATCAGACATGTTCTACCCTGTGAACCCTCAAAGGATACATCAAATCCCTCTTTCCCGTGGCAGACAGTCAAATATGTTGAAATGGTTGTCAGGCCTCCTCCGAGTCTTCCCTTCTTTGGGCTAAATAGTTCTGGTTTCCTGAACCTGGCCCTCAAGCGATGGGATTGTCAAACTCTTCCCCATTCGGGCAGCCCCCAGACATGCTCCTGCTTGAAGAGGTCTTGCAGATGGGCCAGATGCTCCCAGATAGGAATAAAATCCTCTGGACATGGTCTGCATCCAGAAGAGACTGGAATCGCTATCTCCCTTGTCCTTTGTTCTTTAAAAAAAACCAACACCATCATAGCATTCTGTAGTTTATCTGTGTTTTTTCCTGCAGTAATGGGCTTTTAAGTCACCTTTCCCTCATCCTGGACTTTATTGAGCATAGAGCTGACCTTGACCTTTACCTCTGAAAGTTTTATGTTCACAGTTTAAAGGCTACATTTAGTTTATTGAACTCGTTTTAAATTGTGACTTTGTCATCTAACATTTCATCTATCCCTCCTAGCTTTGTGAGGAAAGTGACTTCTCTATCTTAATCCAAGCCCAAGATTTAAAAAAAAAAAAATGTATACAATAGGGCCCAGGACAGAATATACAGCAGTTAACAATACTTACTGAGTATTTACCATGTGCCACACTCTGTTCTAAACACTTCTCAGGGTGCTTGGGTGGCTCAGTCACTTAAGCATCTGCCTTCAGCTCAGGTCATGATCTTGGGGTCCTGGGATCGAGTCCCGCATCGGGCTCCCTGCTTGGTGGGGAGTCTGCTTCTCCCTCTCCCTCTGCCCGCCCCCCATTCATGCTCTCTCTCTCTCTCTCTCTCTCAAATAAATAAAATCTTTAAAAATAAATAAACACTTCTCATGAATTAGCACATTTAATCCTCTCACCAATCCCGATATATAGGTATGATTAATATCCCCACTTTACTGATGAGGAAGCTGAGGCACAGAGAGATTAAGTAACTTGCCAAAGTCCCTCGGCTAGTAAAAAATGGCAAAGGCATGATTTGAGGCCAGGCAGTCTGGCTCCAGAGCCTGTGGTCTTACCCAGTGCTCTGCATTGTCCCTGCTAGAGGACATCAAGAGGCTTCCCTCCACTTTGACATCATTAAACCAACAACCAATGCTCTTTGGAACAATTGAGTCAACCAGCTAGAAGTCAAACATGTGTACTATCGTTTAACCTACTTCCATCCATCCTTTCCATAAGAATATTAGAAGGAACTCTGTCAAATGCTCTCCTCGAGTCAAAACATACTTGTCTATAGCATTCCCTTGATCTTCAAGGTCAATAAACCGATCAAAGAAAATGATGTACTTTGGAATGACTTGCTCTTAGAGGATCTATGCTAGCCCCAGTGCTGGTCTGCCCTCCTTCCGGCCCTCTAAGCCAGCCTGGCTCCCCTACACCACTTACCCAGCTGCTCGCGGTCATTACACAAGACTATTCTTGCTTATTCTAGTCCACTCCAGCCCAGTCTTGTTCCCAAACCCTCCCCTGCCTAGTCTAATTCCTTGGCATTCTAGCCCCATCCCTGATCCTTTCTTCTCACACAGTGTATCTACAAGTGTGTTTCATAGAACACGCCTTCTGCCGGTAATAGGTGGTTGGGTTTTTGTTGTTGTTGTTGTTGTTGTTTTAAAGGAGTGGTTCTTGGGTTAAAAAAACTAAATTAGTTCATTTACCATGGAGCTCTTAATGTGCTAATGTGCATTGTGAAGCTTTAGTTAGAGTAGTATTCTATGTAGAATGTCACATTAGTTGACCAGGGAATCTGTGCTGGACACACACACACACACACACACGTGTGTAAGGATATTGAGGTATATTATATAATAGGGCACCAATTAACGATTTCCTTGTCTAAATGTTCACAAATCAGGGTGACTGGCTGGCTCAGTCGTGAGTTCAAACCCCCCACTGGGTACAGAGCTTACTTAAAATAATAAAATAAATGCTCACAAATCATGCATTTGTTATGCATTGTAGAATTCTATCAAGGATGCAGAGAAATCTAACCAGTTGGTCAGTGCCAGAATCTACCTTTTCTGATTTTTTTCTAAAAAAAACAGAATATTTATGTGTCTCCATTTGAGTGAAGAGATTCTATACACTTTTCTTAAATCCCTTAGGATGAATGATCTCTGGGCTTGAAAATTGGAAGTGAAAGTAACTACTTCTTACCTAAATTGGGCCTCAATTTCCCTTTAACCATCTCTATGCTCCCCTTTGTAGATTGATCGTTTTGTTCTTGCTTTTATACCACCTTCAAGCCTTGCTCAAATTTCACATTCTCAAGGAAATACAGTTTTTTTTGACCACCTTATTTTAAATGCCAACACCTACCCAATACTCTCTGCCTTGCTTTCCTTCGTTATGTTTCTCAATAGACCTCAGTGCCTTCAAACGCGGCAGGCAATTTACTTGCTTTGTTCCTTGGCTGTGTCTCTATAAGGAGATACTGTTGTATCTCCAGCACCTAGAATAATATCTGTCATAGAAGAAGTTTCTAATACCTATTGTTGAATGAATGGAGAAGGTAGAAGGAGCAATCATTCAAAAACTATATACACTGGGTGCCTTCTGTTTGGCAGGCATTCCACTGAAGTGGCTTAAATGCCACTTCCTCAGGGAAGGACTCCCATTACACTCTCACTGCCTTCTTTGCTTTGCTTTCATAGCACTTACCACATTTTATAATTACATGCATTTGTGTGATTATTTCATTATATCTCCCTTATTGATTCATAAAGATAAATATCCAGTCTATTTTGTCACTTTTCCCCCCAGTGCCTAGCCAAGAGTAGGCACCCAATCATCCACACATTGAATTTCTAATTTCAATTTGAAGTTCCATTTGGCTCCTTTTCAGTTCTTTTCAGTCACTCTTTATAATCCCCTTCCCCTTTGTAACATTTTAAAGGCCATCTTTTTTCTTAAGTTTATTGAACATAGTTTACATCCTATCTTTGACAATTTCCATATCTTCAAGCTTTGACTTTCTGTTTTAGTTCTGCAGTTTATTGTGTCTTCTGATTCTAGTACATGGTGATGTCTCTCTCTCTCTATCTCTATCTCTGTCTGTGTGTGTGTGTGTGTGTGGGTGAACTCATAGTTCTTGGAAATTTATCTATAGGAATTTTGGCGTCCTGAAATTTAAAAAATATTCCCCCAGACAGGTTTTCATTTAATTCTTCCAGGGACCTGGGGGACAATGAATCCTGAGATCTCTTTAAAATAAGTATTCACTTTGGAGTTGGCTTTAAAATCTTTTTTTTTTTTTTTTTTAGATTTTATTTATTTATTTATTTGAGAGAGAGAGAGAGAGAGAGAGAAACAGCATGAGAGGGGATAGGGTCAGAGGGAGAAGCAGGCTCCCCGCCGAGCCGGGAGCCCGATGTGGGACTCGATCCCAGGACTCCGGGACCATGACCTGAGCCGAAGGCAGTCGCTTAACCAACTGAGCCACCCAGGCGCCCTGGAGTTGGCTTTAAAATCTTAAAGTGGTTGTAAATTTTGGTCCCAGATACCCCAAGGTAAGCTTGGGGTTAGGAATTCTTGTAGAAGACTTTTGTCTTATTTTCCTCCACCCAAACCCAAAGCCAAGACATGCAAGGATTCCTATTATTTATCTCTGTAGTGTGGGTTTTTCCCCTAGTTTACCACCGAAGATGTTGTTTTTCAGTGATGCCAGCTTTAAGCAGGAGTCTCAGATCTGACTAACCTTCTACCTAACATAGGCTCTGTATTTTGCCCAGTTAAATGCTAAGCTCTAGGGATCCACATAAACCCTGGGGCAAGGGTTGGCCAGAACCTTCTTGTCATTTCCAGATTTTAAAGATTTCTTTTATTTTTCCATCAACTCAGCAAAGCATTTAGATAAATTATCCAGCATCTTTAGGTGTTCTTCACTTGGAGAGTTTCTGAAGCCCTCTTCCTCTGAGTGTTCATACTCTTGTTAAATTTTCTTTTACTACAGTATTTTTTTTTTTTTTTTTTGTAGATTGTCTCCATGGACAGTGTTCTTCTTCACTCATCCTCATATAAGACAGGATTTATATAGTCTGAATCTCTGCAAACAACAAGGTGTATGAATTGTCCTTGGCTGCACTCCTAGGCTAAAGGATGACTCCTCTCCTCAGTTCTACAGATAAAGGGCAGGTTGATATTCATGGTTCAAGCTGCTACAATATCTAGTTCAGCTAGTTCAGCTTCAGTGGCATTTTCCCTTATACTTACTGTTCCAGGCTCTAATACTTTGAACAAATGGGCTAAAGAAAATCTATAGTTTCCAGCATGTGTTTTCAACATTGTTTTTCTCTCTGACATGGTTATTTCACTGTTTTTCTCACCTACATTATTCAGGAAAATACCTATTTAAATGCAGTGCTCCCCCTGGTTTCTCCAACTCTTCCCTAATTCCTGCCTGTCCATTTTTGCCATTGCAACTCTTTTCTAGGTGTTCAGTAGCTTTTCCCAGTACACTCACTGATATCATTTTTATAACTGATGAGACTATATCTGTCTTTCTATGAAAGATGGCTAAGTGGTAGGAGAACAGTTTTCAGGAATCTCGAAGTGCTCTACCCTGGGCCCTAAAAGAATATTTCCCCATTTTATCGTTTGTGAAAACCCCCAATCTCTAATCAATGAAGCAGATGTCAAGGATTATGAAGTGACTTTTCTTTCCCTCGGTGTTCTGTCTCATGAAGTTAAGCAAAACTTGAACATGCCATGAAGAGAAACCTGCACAGGATTTATTCCCCCAATTTAGTTCTTTCTCTCTTATACTTAAGAGATTCTTCTTAGATTCTAGCATCAGGCTGTCCATCATTTTTAGTTTAGTTTAGTTTAGTTTCATTGGTTTTTGTCTTTTTTGCTGGTTCTTCAGGGGTATTTATGTCATTGGGATATTTTGAGAAGCTGTATTGGGAACATCAAGCCATATGTCATTTTCAACAAGAAGTCCCTTCCCTTGGCCTTGACCAGTTACATGAAAATATGATACTTTCGGGCGCCTGGGTGGCTCAGTTGGTTAAGCGACTGCCTTCGGCTCAGGTCATGATCCTGGAGTCCCGGGATCGAGTCCCGCATCGGGCTCCCTGCTTGGCAGGGAGTCTGCTTCTCCCTCTGACCCTCCTCCCTCTCATGCTCTCTGTCTCTCATTCTCTCTCTCTCAAATAAATAAATAAAATCTTTAAAAAAAAAAAAAGAAAATATGATACTTTCACCCAAAGTTCCTGTCTTCCACCTCCTTGATAAGTTAGTAAATACTTCCAGAGGAGGCTAGGACCCTGATAACTGTCTTTCTCAGTATGCTGAGGGATTCTACACAGTGGGACCAGATTTGAGAGTGGTGATTGCTTCGTGCTAGTCTCCTACAACAATGCATACCAGTTGATGGGGGTAAAAATCAACTCAACTGTCCAAGCTAAGTCTATGGTCTCAGGAAAATAATTATATAGCACAATCTCCTTCTCCCACTGACCTCAGTACCCAGCCCACTTCTCCCAACATGGAACACAGGGTTCAAAGCTTCCTTTGTCTAAGGCTTAGGTTTCCTCCCAATGGCAGTCCCTCCCCCTTCCCCTATTGTCCAAGTCCTTGAATATCTTAGCAATTTCTCACAAGTGCAGAGGTCTCTCATACAATTGCTGGTTTATGGAGCAAGGTGAAAACAGAGAAACACTTGATGATTGGGCATCCTGGCCCCTGGGTGGATCAGGTTTCCTTTTGCTGTCAGAATTAAATCCAGACAGCTCTTCCTCAACCTTCTGAGACATCAAGGCAAATCAAGAATTTCTCATATGCATTTCTCAATATTCCTGTTATTCAGTGAATGAGTATATTGCCCCTGGGTCAGAGCCACTCCACCGTGTAGGTGGCATTGCAGGCATCCAGAAACTTCATACTGATTAATACTGTCTGCCAAGCATATGCATGTTAAGAACCCTACTCGGATTATTAACGAATGAACTTTCACTCGCTAACAGAATGACGATAGAAGCATCCGGGCTTGGGAGTTCTCAAGATTGTACTCAATGACAGCACTATTAAATAATTTTGCAGTTCAGCAACCTTATTCAGGGATGGTGGACATGTGCCAGTTTTAGGGAAGACTTCAGTGTTGGGCTAAAGGGCTCTGTCACTGGACTTGCTTATTCAGACTAACAGATGATACAAAGCCAGGAGGAGCCTCTAATAGGTGGGGTAACAAATTAAGATTCAGTGCACAGACAAGAACAATGGCCTGAAACAAACAGAAGAGGGAGAGAGAGAAATTTTTACCTAATGATAAAGTTATCTGCATTTAGGGTAAAATATTAATTGCTTAATATACTAGTCTAATCCAGGTAAAGACTAACTTGATAGCAATTTCTATAGATATGTCTTGAGGTTTTAATTTATTAGACACTGAATATTAAATAATCATGCAATCTGATTTTAAAAACAAAAACTGTAATGCTATCAGCCTACATTCAGACCAAGGGAGATTTTAACCTTCTGTCCTCCACAATATTCGAACCCTCCTGGGGTAGCACTCAGGTGAGACATTTAGAGAACACTGGAAAATGTGGGCAACCTCAGAGAGGAGCAGCCTGAGTTGTATAGGGTCTAGAAACTGTCACAGGAGAAACGATCAGATAAAACAAGTTATAGAGGCTGGAAAAGAGAAGCTTGCTGTCTTCAAATATTTAAAGTTCTGTCAAGTGAAAGAGAAAACAGATTGCTTGCTCTATTTCACAGAACTCAGGCCGGTGAAACAAAGACCTGGGGAGGTAAACTTACTTCTACATACAAAAGAATGTCTTGTCGACTTCAACTCCACCACAGAGGAATGGGCTACCTCATAAAATATTGAGCACTTTGCCATTAGAATCAAGAAGAGTCTGGATGACCCTCTGTCAGGGAGTTATCAAAACAATTTTGGGAGGTGGGGTGGAGATGGGAGTTGAATAAAATGACCTCCAACCTTGAGAAGCTATGCTTTTAAAAGTATTTCCCACTAAGATTTTAATGACTAATACATATAGTACGATATCATATGACAAAAACAATGACTAATGGCACCTCACCAGGCATTATCAGTCATTATCACAGGATTTGGAAGATAACATTTTTGCCTAGGGTAGGGCAAGGAGGGTCTTCTTAATGCTATTTCACCTGGGCAACTTCAGTTTGTAAAGGACTTGCTTCAGTTTTCATGCTTGACTGTGTTCAGCATCTTTGTAAGATATTGGCAAGAGAAAGCAAAGAAAGGGAGGAAGGGAGGAAACTCTATCTTATGAAGCTTAATCCCACACTTTCACATATATTATTTCATTTAATCTTTGGGACAACCCAGGACAGTAGGAAGTTTTATGCCTATTTTACAAATGAGGAGACGGACACTTAGGGAAGGTAAGAGCCCAAGGTCACACATAGCGACAAAGATAGAAAAGAAGACAAATGGGCTTTCTCAAACTCTATCTTATGGACTCCCAGATTCCTGGGATGGAAAGAGCATTAGAGGTTCTCTGTTGCAAACACCCATCAGCTACATGAAGTCCTCCTTAGCCTTGGAGAATTAGGTGTGTGCACTTGAACTGAAGGTCAACCTAGTAAGAGAATGAAGCTGACTTTTAAAACCTAATGGCCCTAACAGCACTGTCCTTCCAAATCCCCTCAGCCCAGTTTAGACCAGACTCCTGCTGCAGACACCCAGTGCAGGTTAGTGGGTACCTGGGGCTGGGGCCAGAGACCCCAGCAGGCCGCCCCACAGTATCCTTGTTCTAACCACTGGCCTTTAGCCTGAAGGAGCCCCAGGTCAAATCTAATCCTTTCCAGTGTAGTCCAGGCACCCAGAGAGCTGTCTCTGTTCCAAACCACCCCACAGGACTGCACCCCAGGGAGCAAGGCTCAATGGGAAAGAATGTATTCCTAACATCCATATCCTTGATTCCATTTCTTTCTCTGAATTTCTTCACTGGGCTATGGATGCTTATGCTGCCTCAGAGGGGAGGCCCCACGATGCAAGTTTTTCCTGCCCCATAACTCCCTCTCATTCCCGCAGGCAGGCCTGGGTGCAGTCCAGCTTCAGAGCCAGTGTGAGCACCAGAAACTGGCAGCCTCCTGCTATGACTCATTGGCCTCTCATTTCCCAGCCAGTGACATATCTTGGCTCAAAAATGAATTTTAATCTTCATCCAATCTTTGAAGAGGAGCCCAGAAGTACTGAATGGCATGAAAAAAGAAAAAAAGAGAGAGAGAGAGGAAGAAGAAAGAGATATATCTTGGTCTCAGGTATCCTTCAGAGCAGAGATCAAGAGCAGGTTGTGCTAGGGGCACCTGGGTGGCTCGGTTGATTGAGCGTCCAACTCTTGGTTATGGCTCAGGTCATGATCTCAGGGTCATGAGATCCAGCCCCACCTCAGGCTCCACACTCAGTTTGGAGTCTGCTTGAGCTTCTCTCTCTCCCTCTCTCTATGTCCCTCCTCCATGCCTCTCTCTCTCTCTCTCTAAAATAAATAAATAAATCTTAAAAAAAAAAAAAAAAGAGAGAGTAGATTAGGCTAGTTCTCTAAATTCTAGAACAAGAAGCTCCATGATGTCCTGGATGACAGTGGCAATGCAGGGTTCTCAGCTTCCACCACACTGTGCAGTGCTCTGGGAAGAATACAGAATACTTGTGTAAAGTATTGTCCCTGCCCATAGAAAGCTCATGCCTCCTGGTAGAGCCTCCTCGGATCCTCCAGGCCACAATGGCACCTTCCACCGTGATCCCACAGCACTCTGGCTGTCCTTCTGCCCATTGAGTCTCACGCTGTGAGGGGATCACTGCTCATGTCCCTTGATGCAGTAGAAGCTCAGCAAGAACCAGATTTTCATCATCTTTACATCCACAAAGCAGCAAGCAGAGTGCCTGCCATGCAATAAACGCTCAATAAATGTGAAATGAATGCAGTCTTATTGGGTAGATAAAAGCTATATAGGCACCGATGAAAAGTGCAGTACAAGTGTGGCGTGCGGGGGGAGAACCCCAGGTGGTGACTCAGCCCACTTGGCTCTGATCCCAGCTCAGGCATTAACAGCTGTGTAAACTTGGACAGGTTGCTTCCTCTCTCTGGACCTTGCCAATCCAGGCATCTAAGCTTCCATGTCTGTCAAATTAAGGCTGGTAAAGAATTTTTGGAGATTCTTCCAAAAAGAGGTTCAAAGATGGGAGGGATTCCTCAGGGTCACAAAGGGGAACACACTCACCCTGCCTTCTGGTAGCTCCACTCTGAACTGTACCTTTTGGAGGCAGGGTGTCCCCTCAGGATTATGTCTCCTGGCTCCTTTGCCACCAGAAACTGAAGGGCCTCAGGTGGAGGAAATCTCTTGGCAAAGATCTGCCCCTATGGGCTTCTCTCCATACCACACCTCGCACATCTTGCTTAGGAAAGAAAACAAGTTTTCTGGTCTCTAAATCTCGAATAATTTTTTTCCACCATTTTGAAAATTAAGACATCTGCCCATCCCGAGTTTGGAAGCACTTAAGATTCTATAATCACATCTGCAATTGTACGCATCCCCTGGCACATCATTCATCTGCCTCTGGGATTATGGTTCACTGGGCCACGCTGCGAGTTCTCTTATGAGCTCTTCACCTCTCTGAGACCTTAGGCTCTGCTGTAACTGATTGTTCTACATTTATCCTACATATAAAAATGGAGGAAATGAACAAATGAACAAAAATGGAAAATGAGTTGTTCTGGGTTCTTTCTACTGTCCATTAACATTTCACCAACTGTCCCGAGAAGTGGGCCTGCAACCCCTTTGATCTTTCTTTTGTTCTGATCAGAGTCTTAAAAGCAGCTTTTTTGTTCTTGTTCTCAGCACTACTTAAGAGCGTCATCTCCTTTAACAATTTCAGAACTCTGACGCTCTTCTTACAAGTTTCTGCAGTCAACCTTAAAAATAAAAGAGCCACTTATTTTTTTAAGATTTTATTTATTTATTTGACAGAGAGAGAGGGAGAGAGCACGAGTCAGGGGGAGTGGGAAAGGGAGAAGCAGACTCCCCACTGATCAGGGAGCCCGATGCAGGGCTCGATCCAGGAACTCTGTGATCATGACCTGAGCTGAAGGCAGATGCTCAAACAACTGAGCCACTCAGGTGCTCCAAAGAGCCAGTTATTTTTTTTTTTTTTTAAGATTTTACTTATTCACTTGAGAGAGAGAGAATGAGAGAGAGAGAGAGAGCTCATGGCGGGGGGAGGGTCAGAGGGAGAAGCAGGCTCTCTGTTGAGCAGGGAGCCCAATGCAGGACTGGATTCCAGGACTCCAGGATCATGACCTGAGCCAAAGGCAGACACTTAACCTACTGAGCCACCTAGGTTCCCCAAAAAGCCAGTTATTTTATCAGCAAATTGAGTTTCTTCTGGAAGAGCAGAAGATTTGCAGTTTGGGACAGCAAACTATGGTGAATCTTAGCAAGTCTGAAGAGACAAAGGGAGTCACCTTTATTAGGTTTTAGGAGGAACTTATGGAGGGTTGTTTTAAATAAAAGTTCAATGGAGAAGAACAAGAGTTCAAGGTTGAGGTGGTTTTTCATTAGCTGCAAGCGGTGGTTAGTGTGTTGTTGCTGGGCAGGGACGGATCTCTTAAAAGCAGGAGGTGAGATTCCTACTTGAAAAATGTCCTCCCTTGTCAAGATAATCCTGATCTTCCTTCTTTTCTCTGGTTCCACAGGCTGCCATGCGTGGGACCTGCACGACAGTGCCCCCTTCAAGGCCTCCCGATTGAACCGAGGTTCCTTAGCGCAAACCTTGGATTTGTCACTACCTCCCATGTCTCTGGGATGTGCTCTTGGAAAGCTGAACTCAAGGAGAACTCCGAAGGCAACCACATTATTTTAAAGGTTGTTTCCCTTTTTCTTCCTCAGCAAATTCCTTTGCAATTGAATAGTCCCAAATCTATTTCCGAGACTTTCTCTGACTTTTTAAATCTGCTTCCGCTTTTCAGAGACCGGAATTTACATCTGATTTTCCATGGCATTAGTTTCACTAAATCTAGGGAAGATACCAGGGCTGCCATCCTTGACTACTTCTATCTAGGACTATTTCTCCCAATTTTTCTGTCATTTCCTTATCTTCAAAATCTGTTGTTTCTTATTGCTCACTTTTGTGTCTAGAGACTGCGGGGACTCTCCCAAATTCAAAACATTTGCAGCCTTCAGAGAGAGGAAGGGACACAGAACTGAGGTCGGGGGACAAAGGGGTTCTCACTTGATCCCAAAATGGTTTACTTCTCCAACAAAAGTCTAGAGCACCTATCTCAATCTCGAACCTGTAACATTTGTTAATTCTAGAGATTAGTTAGTACCTTCATTTCTGTTAGATTGTTTTTCCACACTTTTCTTCAAAATAAAATAATATATTTTAAAAGATGAAGTCCAGAATAACAGCTCCCCTCACTGCTTCTTCCATTTTCTAAGAGAGAAATGTATGAAGTACTACCAGAATTTATCAGATGTTCTGCTTCTTCTGCAGACATTTCAGCTTCACCTTTTAGGGCGGCCTCTCACACCTGCTATCTATACATAGCTCCAAAGGCCCTGCTTCTATCCCTGCTCTTACTTCCCCTGCTGTGATCTCTCCCTCATTCACGCCATCCTTGGCACTCATCTTCCTCCTTGTCTTCTTTCTCAGAATACATTCCCTTCTGACCTCTATCTTGCTTTATTCCTTCCACCTTGCCTACAAGTCCAGAGTCATTTATTCTTTCTAATATGTTGGGGCATCATGATGCACAACTCCGGTCCTTTGCCTTTTCCTCCTGAAAGACACATGATTTTACTTAAAACCCACATCAGTGGTGACCACCTTCTCTCTGTGAGCTGAGAACAGATTTATAAGAAAAAGCTGTCCTAAACCGCAGACTGTTGTCTGGAAAAGGTGACATGAGACCACTGGAGACCTGGAGGTGTCCTCCCCTCCAACCCAGGGAAAAGACACAAAGACCAACCCAACTGCCCTTAGAGTTTTCCCAGCGTCAATGCTGCGTAGGACACGCAATAAAATAGAAGTCATTAAAAATCAAAATAAGAACCACATTAACAAAATTTATAAAAGAAGTTTTAAGTGCAAGATGTACAGCAAATGTGCTGTTGTTAAATGCTCAGCCTACCTCAGCAGGTGAGGGGGGAGGTTTTGGTAGTGGGCAGAAAGTAACCATACGTGATGGTGGCATCATTCAGCCCTGAGTTGTTCTGTCACATGGAGCCTTATAAATCCTCTTTAACTGCCACAGGCCATAGAGAGCAGGTGCTGTATAACATGACATCAAAGCAGGAAAATTTGCGGAAAAGACAGTGAAGCAGAGTCCTTCTTTCTTTAGGTTCAGCATTACACAAATACATACGATAAACAGCAGGACCAGAGTGAAGACCACAGTAATAAAGGGGACGGCAACTCTGTACCTTAACCCAATCACAGGCAGAGAATCATAGGAGCACATTTTCCATAGTGTAAACCCCTTGGAGTAGTCAAAGGAAGTGACCAATGCATATGTGTTGTCCTGAATCAATTTGACGCTCAGAAAAGAACAATAGAGGCAGAGGCCCAAAACTAGAATCCATCCTCCTTAATGATTCCTGGCTCAGTGTTTCATTAGTGTCCTACAGAGCAAGGTTTTTTGTACTAAGCACCAGAACCAGAACTGTACTACTCTGTTTTTTTTATTTAGCATGTACGTTTTTTGGGGTACACACACGTACACTCACCATGCTCTTAAATTAACTGTTGAATAAATTCTACACAGTTCATTCTGTAGTATAAGTTCAGTTTCTATCAACCATCTTCCTGTTGCTCTTACTGAAAGGCAACATAAAAGAATTTGGGGGGATGTTAAGAACTGTTTGAAATGGACCCCACTGACATTTGCAGTGAAAGCTACAGTGTCAAGAAAAGAAGACTGCCACTCTTAGAGAATGCTCACCTAGGTGAGCCACATGTGACCCTGGACAGGATACTAGAACTTTCTAAAATTCATTTCCCCTGAGGATGGGATTTAAAATATAATTAGGAAACATGTTATTAGTATTACATAAGATACTAAATGATAATAAGAGCTCAAAAGAATAATTGGGTTATTATGAAACAATTCATGATTTATTATTAAATGAATATTACTGATCATGGTTGCTATAAGATATCAGAAAAGGGACAAATAAATCAAAGAAGAATTAAATAAATGGAGAGATAGCCCATGTTTGTGGATAAAAGACAATATTGTCAAGGTGTCTTCTTCCCAACTTGATCTACAGATTCAATGCAATGCCAGCAAAAATCCCAACAAGTTATTTTATGGATATCAACAAATTTATTCTTAAGTTTATATGAGAAGCAAAAGACCCAGAATAGCCAAGACAATATTGGAAGAGAGGAACAAAATTGAGAACTAATACTACCCAGTGTTATGCCCCCTATTGGGATCCCTGCTCAGTGGGGGTCTGCTTCTCCCTTTCCTTCTGCCCCTCCACCCTGCTTGTGTTCTCTTGCTCTCTCTCCCTCTCTCCCTCTCTCCCTCTCATAAATAAATAAATAAATCTTTAAGAAAAATATTACCCGACTTCAGGACTTATGATAAAGCTACAGTAGTCAAGACAGTGTGGTATTGACAAAAGAATAAACAAATAGATCAACGGAACTGAATGGAGAGCCCAGAAATAGACCCCCATAAATACAGTCAACAGATGTTTGACAAAGGAGCAAAGACGACAAAATGGAGCAAAGATAGCCTCTTCAACAAATGGTACTGAAACAACTGGACATCAATATGCAAAAAGATGAATCTAAACACAGACTTTATGCCCTTCACAAAAATTAATTCAAAGTGGATAAGAGACCTATGTGTATAATGCAAAACTATAAAACTTTTAGAAGATAACATAGGAGAAAACCTAGATGATGTTGAGTATGATGATAACTTTTTAGATACAACATCAAAGACACAATCCATGAAAGAAATAATCGATAAGCAAGACTTCATAAAATTAAAAACTTCTGCCCTGCAAAATACAATTATCATGAGAATGAGAAGACAAACCACTGACTGGGAGAACATATTTGCAAAACACACATCTGATAAAGAATTCTTATCCAAAATATACACAGAACTCTTAAAATTAAACAATAAAAAAAATGAGCAACTCAATTAAAAAACAGGCCAGCGACTTTGGCACCTCAACAAAGAAGATGTACAAGTGGCAGATAAGCATATGAAAATATGGTCCACATCATATGTCATCAGGAAAATGCAAATTAAAACAAAAAGATGCCACTACATGCCCATTAGAAGGGCCAAAATCCAGAGCACTGACAACACCAAATGCTGGTGAGGATGAGGAGCCACAGACAGTGCTGGTGAGAAGGCAAAATGGTACAGCCACTTTGGAAGATATTTTGGTGGTTTCTTACAAAACTAAACATACTCTTACTGTACAATTTAACAATTGTGCTCCTTGGTATTTACCCAAAGGAATTGAAAACTTATGTCCACACAAAAATGTGTACATGGATGTTCATAGCAGCTCTATTCATAATTGTCAAAACTTGGAGACAACCAAGATGTCCTTCAGTGGGTGAATGAATACATACACTGGGGCACATCCAGACAAAGGAATGTTATTCAGCGCTAAGAAGAATGAGCTATCAAGCCATGGAAAGACATGGAGGAATCTTAAATGCACATTACTCAGTGAAAGAAGTCAATCTACCATATGATTCCAACTATATGACATTCTGGAAAATGCAAAACTATGGACACAATAAAAAGATCAGTGGTTTCCAGGGGTGCAGGAGGTGGGGGAAAGATGAATAGGCAGAGAGGATTGTTAAGACAGGGAAAATACTCTGTATGATAGTATAATGATGGATATATGTTACTATACATTTGTCCAAACCCATAAAATGTAGAACATGAATAGTGAAGCCTAAGGTAAACTGTGGACTTTGGATGATAATGATGTGTCAATATATGTTCATCCTTGGTAACAAATGTACCATCCTAAGAGGTGGTGTTGATAATGGGGGAAGTTATGCATGTGTGGGAGTGGGGGGCACAGGGAAATCTCTGTATCTTCCTCTCAATTTTGTAGTAAACATGAAACTGCTCTAAAAAATAAAGTTTTTTAAAAAAAAAGCTTTTGCACTGAAAAATTAATAAAAGTTAATAAATTGCAATTTTTAATAAAGTATAGATAAATTTCAGGGATAAACAATGAAATACTTGCAGGGCATGAATAAGAAGCTAAATGTATGCATTTATAATTAAACTGTAATGCATTGTAGGAGCAATAATACATTCTCTCTAATTTACCTGTCTTTAGGACTTTAGAGCTTCCAACACCTATTTACCCACATTTCATTAAATATTCACAATATCCATGTACAGCAGGCAAGGTCAGTGTTATCCTCCTTTTATACGTGAGCAAACTAAGGCTCAGAATCTATTTCTTCCGACCCCTAATGCAGTGCTCTTTCAAGGGCAAAAGGACCAAAATAATTTGACAACTTTCTTGATTAACTCTCCAACCTTTATTGAAACTTCAATACTTAAGGTCAAAAAGACTCACAAACTTTGGCTCAGGAAATTTGGAAAATAATCAGGAGATACAGGTACAAAGTATAAAGCACAATTGCTCTCCAAATTATAAAACTCAAGGAAGTGTTAGTGGTGGTTGATATTCTCTGCTAGACACCACTTCCCAAGTTCCTGAACCCAGAGATGGAAATGCCATTTCAGTCCCAACTACAGCACAGCCAATGAAACATCCCAGGCCCTGGTGAGTAAGGAGTGGAGACCCTACCAGAGTGTCCCCTTCCTCCATCAATTCCGTATGCCGCCAGAACCAGTGCAGAAGAGAGGAAATTGCAGCCTCCCATTTTATGACCTTCATGCTGTGCTGAAGGATTTAAAACAGCCCCACCAGGGAGGCTGGGTGCTTTGGGAAGCCTTCTCTTCATATTTCATTTGCTTCTGTTGCAGTATCTGTGGAAGTGATGAAGACAAGTCCCTCCTGGCAGCGAACCCTGCTGAGGCTGCCAACCTCCTCCATATCTGAGGTTGAGGGGGAGGGTCCACGTGGCTTGGGGGCAGGGTGGACCCAATCTAGGGGGTAGGGTTGACCTAATCTAGGGGGACAGGGCGGACCCAATCTAGGGGGCAGGCTCATAAAGTTGATTTTCCACAGAGCCTTACGTATTGAGTATGTTATACAAACCACAGTGGCTGAGAGAACTCCAGGGTCAGCCAAATCTAAATTCAAATCCACGTTCTGCCACTGGCTAGCTGTGCAATTGTGAGAAAATTATATGACTTTTCGAAGCCTCAGTTTCTTCTGTAACCTGAGAATAATAATACAATTTCTGTGAGGATTTAATGAGATAATGTGGGTATTTGGCATAGAGCCTCCCACAAAACAGTAATTGCTAACTATTGCAATTATTGTTGTAATAACTATTACCAATTATTATTAAGGGCTTAATATGCCAACCAACTAGTCAGAGTTGAATGGAGTGAAAAACTAAGAGAGTTTGGGTTTAGGATCTTTGGGTCAACAGATCAGAATGCTAGTTGTCCTTTCTTCTTTGGAATGGTTGGGAAAAATGGGCTTTGGGGGGCTGGGGGAGGTAAAGTGAGTTTATTTTCTTGTATATGCATTTTAAACAAAGAAAGAAAAAGGAGAAAGTCTCCTTCCTTCCAGCACCCAATGTCCACTGGGCTTGGAGGGGCTCGAGCCAGGGCTAGCCACCTTGGAGAAGGTGTCGCAGTAGAAGGCAATGGCATTGACCTTGTACTCCATGGGGAGGAGGTGCCCCATGTCCCTCGGCCCTAGACGGACACCACCAGAATGTCACAGCCTCATCAGCGTGAAGCTAGACAATGAATTCTGAGCCTGGATCGCTCGGCCCTGGGTCAGTGCCATAGGAAACCATCCTTCAGCAGCCAGCTCTTCCACACTGAGCCCACATAGGACAGGGAGGCCAATCTGTGTGGGGAGGAAGACGGTTCATTAAACACCTCCAGTAGGTAGATTTGTTTACCCCGTCTATGCAACCCTCACCACCGCCATAGTACTACTACCTTCATTTTATAGATGATAAAAGTGGAGTTCAGACAAAGACCAAGGTCACAGTGCCAGTAAGTGACTGATCAATCACTGGTGTGCATGACTTTAAAAGCCAGCTCTGTCTAAGATTCCATAGGGCCTCACCCAAATCCAAGAAAGAGCTCACAAATCTGGAAATCTGGAGAGGCAGGTCTGGCTGCTCTTCTGCCCCTAACTAGCTGGATGACCTTGGGCAAGACATCTTGCTTCTGGGGACCAGGGATTCCTCATGCGTAAAATGAGACAGTGGCCTCGATGACTCATAAGGACTTACCATGCCTGCCTGCATTATAGGAGTGTGAGGCAGGGTGGTCATTCCAGGCCTAGTACGCTGGGAGAGAAGTATCCTCTCAATGGAGCATGAGTAGGCGAGGTGGAATCCACAAGGTACTGCTGGCTGCATCCCATCAGCACCTCCCAGCTCCATCTGCACACCATTTCCCAGACCCTATACTTCATCTTCCCTTTCCTCTCCCATCCCTACACACACAGTCCCCCAAGCTGGGACAAAAATCCCCATGGGTCCCTGTGCTCTAAGCCATGCATTCAACAATATTCAAATGGACAATGCTGAATTGAATAGTGTCCCCAGGTAACATTAAGTCAGGTTAATTTCTATTTATTTCCATTGAGATTTAGTTATTAACAATTCATGTCCTGAAATCATGGGGAAGCCCAAATCCTTACATGTTCTGGGGCTAAGAAAGGCCTAATCTGGTGTTTGGCCTAGAGCTGTGGCCCTTCCCTTTGCCCCCTCCCTATGCCCAACCCCATCTGCCCAGCCACACAGGGAACTAAGGAACTCTAGGCTACCCACTGGGGAGTGATTCCTTCAAAGCCACACTCACCCTAATGACCTCACAGATGGGCAACTACAGCCTCTCGTTTTCTTTGTGAATCTCTGAACTAATTTGAACCTGGGGGTCCCAGTTTTACTAGGAGGAGCAAAGGGCCAGAAGTCTGGGGAGACTCAGGGTAGCTCTCAACAGTTTATCGTCTGAGAACCTTCCACCATCATCCCTGACCTGGGCCTGGGAAATAGAGCTAGGATGTCCAATGCTAAGAGAGGCCCCAGGAAAGAGGGGAAAAAATGGGGGGATTCACCCCAAGAACACATTTCTAGGCACACAGATGTGAATGTTTTTGGTGTACGGGGTGTCATCCCGTAGTGTGGAGGCTAAAGGCATAGTCCTGAAGGGGAATGGTTCTTATTTGCATCCTGGCACTTGCCAGCTACAGGACCTCAGGAAAGGGATTCAATCCCTTCCTATCTCTTTGATCTTTTCTGATGTGTAAAATGGGGCTAATCACTTAGCACATAAGGTCTTTGTAAGAAATGAAACAGTGCAAAGATCTTTTAGTGAGTACTATTAAGTTATAACTATTATCAATTAGGGAACTCATGGTGAGGTCTGCTGCAAAGCCTATGCTCTTTTGCTTGACAAATTCTGCTTATTTTATATAAAGTTTTCTTAAATAAATCTTGAGACCTCCAGTCTCCCACCAGAAGAAAACTTGCTTTCTTTTTTTTTTTAAGGATTTTATTTATTTATTTGACAGAGAGAGAGAGAGAGAGCACAAGCAGGGGAAGCTGCAGAGGGAGAGGGAGAAGCAGGACCCTGAGATCATGACCTGAGCCGAAAGCAGATGCTTAACCAACTGAGCCACCCAGGCACCCCTGAAAACTTGCTTTCTTTAAAGGCATATTAGAGAGGAATTGTATTGCTATATAAAAGAAATGAGTGACATAGAGTCCCACAGCTTCCCCAAAGACTTCAAAAATGCTGTCTGGGGAGCAGGACCTGGGGGCAGGGACTCTGCGGGGAGAAGGGATGAAGTTAGGACAAAGGGTGAGCATACAGGGACCAGTGCTCCTAAAAGGGTGCATCTGCTCTAAGGCATCTTTCTGGCTAAAAAACAATCACTGTGACCACTCTCTGCCATTCTTACACACAGTGTCCCTTGATCCGCTAGTTCCTTGGTGCTCCTCTACTCAGTATGGAAGAACACTGGCCTAGACAGAGCCAGCCAGGCACTTGTCACGAGAGATGAGGAACAGAAGGATCTGCACAAGTTCCTCATCATCCCTGAGCTGCCCTACCCCACCTTTGTGGTCCCCTAAGACCTTGAGGCATATTTAGCAGTGGAGAGGTGATGAGCACGTGGCAGTGTGGAAGGATGGGTGACAGTGAATGGTCATCACTGTCCTATAGCTCACCATTCAGGTTTCCTCTTAGACAGTCCCTACCTCATCCAGAAAATATAAACTGGTGGAAAAATGTGGTGTGAGACTCTGGGGAAGATGGGAGCAAGGAATTATCAGGAGGAAGTAAAAGCTGATTCCTTCCCAAAAGGACCAAACAGAAAGTAGCAAGTAGAACATCTTTGAAAGAAAGAGGCAATCAATGGATGGTTTGGGATTATTCTAGCTGGTAGAGGCATCAATGGAGAAAAGAAGGGAGCCAGTTTGGAGGTTCTAGGGGTCTGTATGGATTTGTCTTAGATGCACATCAGCCCCAGAACAGGAGCCATAGTGTTTGAACATTTGAAAAGTCCCACAGTGGAAAAGCCCCAAAGACCCTGTGGAGCCATTTGGCTCCAGGGCAACAGGCACCAGAATTACTTCCTGCCCTGCCCTGTGTCCAACAAACAGAGAAATGTGTTTGTTCTGTGAGACTGACTCCTATAAATGACGTGAGCTAATCTCACTACATTCAGAAATGTTTGAAACAAAATAAAAACCATAATTGGCCCTAGACCAACTCTGAACACTCAGAATGTTTAATCCCACGGTTTTCACCCACTCGGGTAACAAGGGCATTTACCAGCCAAAGCCCCCCTCCCTGTGCTTGAATTCATCATCCTTTCTTATTTCCCCTCCCCCCATGGTCCTCCCTCCAGCCTCACAGACTGAAAGCTTCACAAGCATTCTTGACTCTTTTCATCATTCCTGACTCCAACATCATTATATCCTGCTAATTCTTCTTCTGAAAAGCATTCACATTTGCTCTTGGTTTTCCACCTATATAAAGCTACAACCCCAGCCCAGGCCATCTTCCCTTCACACTGTTTTATGACCCTCTTGCCACCCATGTCTTCCCTCCAATACTGTCTGCAGAAGGGCTCTTTTTTCATGCTATGCTCCATGTCATGTCAGTGACCCCCATCCCCACCAAGTTTTATCTCCCCTTAATCACACTCAGCTCCTCAGCAGTGAGATCTGTTTGAATTCTGAAGCCTTCCCTACATGGCAGAGCCTGCCTGGTCTTTATGCCTAGCCTGGGGGACACTGCTACTGTGAAGCCTTCCCTCACCCCCCAAGGGACCAAAGTTCTGTGTTGCTTTGCTCATTCCTTTTGCATAACACTCATCACATTTTATCCTTTAAGTGGTAATTACAAAACTAAACCATTAGCTACTTATTCATCTCATTCAAACTCCCTTCCTGCCGGCTCCCTGCATAGAGCCTCACAATAGAAAACTCTAGATAAATGTGTGTTGAATTTATTCTCACTGTTGCAAGCCCGTCTACACATACCTATAGTCCATTACCCATATCTATCCCAACCCTCTCACCATCTCCTTTCTGATCCCCTCTGTTTATTTAAATCTTACCCACCGTTCAAGGTTCACCTGCTTCTAAACTTGTGCATGGAACTACAAAGGGCAGAGTCCTGCCACCTCAATTCCATCTCCTTCTAGGACAGGATGATTCTAGACTGGATACCTAGAATATGGGTATATTAGGGAATCTGACTGGGTAGTGAATATGATTGCAGTAAAGCATTTGACAAGCATTTCAAGATAGCCTCCAAGCATGGAAACAGGGCTAGATACTAAGATATACTAGCTGGATAATATAATTAGAACAATTAATAACTAATTGAATTACCATGTCAGAAGGATGTAGCCCTCAGCCCTATACTTAAATTATTCCACACATATTTGTTAAGTTCCATATTTTTATTAATGACTTAAATTAAGGCATATAAGTTATTCTTAATACCAATTGCCCAAATACAGGAAAGATGGTGGGGGGAGTTAGTCATGATTTATCAGCAATGGATTTGAAAAATATCTAAGAGTTTTGACTGATATAAAACTCAATAAGTCAGAATGATAGAAGAAGGAAGAAAAAAAGAAGGGGAGAAGGGAAGGAAAGAAGAGGGAAAGAGAAAGAAAGAGAGAGAAAAAATAAATGATTTCAGATGGTATAGGTAGAAACCAAGCAGTGCTTTGCAGGGCTTTGGACCACTAGGGAGGTTAATGTGTGATACTTTAACAAATAGCTCTGTGGTCAAATAAGTTTAGGAAACACTAGCTTAGGGAAAGATCAACAGGACTATTGAGGTCCTTCAGTACTCTGAAGTATGCTCTGAAATCTCCAAGAGGTTATGGTAGTCCACAGGATTTCCCAAACATATTTGACTGAAACTAACAGACCACCCAGCCCTGACCCCCAAATCACATCACAGGAGCTAGGATGAGTGAAACTCACTTTGAGAAGCGAAGGACTTCAGCTCCCTGGGCCGACCAGAGCCTATCTAAAGTATAGTGTGAAGCTCCAGGGAACCTCAAAAGAAGAGAAATAGAGATCCGTTGGACGGGATTAGTAAGAGCATTTAGGCTGGCAAAAATATTCAAAACCATAATATCTGAAGAATGCTGGAAAAATTGACATGTTTTGCCTAGAGAAGAGCTGACTTGGCAGGGGGGTGAGATGATCACAGAAGGTTGAAGGCTTGATAATTGTAATCAAATATGTGAAGAGCTGGCAAAGGAGGAAGGAATTAAACTTGTTCATATGTGACCTCAAAAGATAAAACTGGGACCAATGGTTGGAATCCTAAATGAGTCATATTTTAGCTTATCTTATACAGTTTTCTTTACACGTATTACTTTTGGCTAAAATTCTGGTGAGGTGCTTACTGCCCAGTTAGGAGTATTCTATTCAAGAGTTTCCAATTTCCCTGCTTCTCCTTCTTTTTTGCCTAGCAACAGGACTTGAGTCATGGGAGATCAAATGCGGCACTCAAATCCTATCTGAGGTAGTGAAAAGAGATGAGTCCATGCATGGGTCCCAGCCAAGACCTTGAGGTAAATATAAGAGTCAAGCCAAGAAGAACAAAGAAGAACCCTAGTCCAAGGGGCAGGAGAGCTAGTGCCAAGAGTCAGGCCCAGGCAGAAAGAACGCTGGGATGGGTGCATGTCAAGAGCCTGGTCTGGGATCATTGCTGTGAAGAGCAGCTCACCTGTAGGAAATTGGCACATGAAATGTCAGGCAGGCATAAAGATACAGGATAGCAAGGGGTCCCAGACAGCCAAGTTGGGCAGCAGTGAGGAGTCTTTCTTAGGCTATTTCAGGTAGATGATCTACCATAGATCATAAGCAGTTAAGTGACACTCATACAAAACACCAATATTTGCATAAATTCCACTAGTCTCCTTCAGTTATCCTCCAAAGACTAATATTTTAAGAATCCTCTCATTACTTTGAACTTCTTCAGGACTTGTACTAATAGATCCAAGTTCCTTGTTTTAGAAGCCAAGAGAGAGGCAATGATTGGTCACAGTAACAGAACTTGATAGATTATGGAAAGGCAGAGCTTGAACTATCATCCTCTGAATCACCCAGCCCATTTTTGTCTCTTTGTATTCACCATGACACCCAAATACAAAGATCAAGTCCCAGTCTTTGCCCCATAAATGTTGGTTGAAGTAAATTAAGTAGGCAGTGGTGTGTCGAGAAATAGTGTTCACTTTTCTATTTAAATAGCAAAAAATGGAAGACCAAGGAACAAATGCAGCTTCTGCTCTGGATGTAGGCTGATGTCCCTATTTGGCACTGGGGTGTGAAGGGCCCCTAACTTGGTTATCATCCCCATAAGTGTGCTGACCTGAGCTCTAAGCACTGACCCAAGGAAGGTCCTGTGAGCCTGGGTACACCACATCAGATTCTGAGGTGATGCTGAAGAAGGGCTCTGGGGAGGCTTTGGTCCCTGGCTGCCTATAAATACAGTGCAATATTAAGTTGAAATATGGGCTATAGGTTTATCCTTGCCTGGCATTTGAGCTCCCCCAGGCCCCCAGAGTCATGCCGCCAGAAGAAGCCATTAACTCCCACAGCTCCAGGGTAAGTGCTGCTTCCCAGCCAAGGCTCGTAAAATTTCAAACAGAAACCCTCCAAACCCAGGAAGATCAGCCTCGTTGACAAGAAACACATGGGCAGAGCCAACACATGGAATGCATTTTGGTCTGAACGGCTTCTTTTGATGATGTTTCCAAGGGCTGAGACCACAGTTCTCTGCACCTTCATGGCAAGTGCTCAGGTCTTACTTCTCTAGGCCTTGACATCTTGTTAGAACTCCCAGTCTCTGGGACTGTTGATTCTCAATGCCTTCATTGTGCCACAGGACTAGCCCCTGGCCCTTAAGGCATGGACAAATTGCACATTGTCAGTATCTCAACCAGATCATTTACTCCACCACAAACTCAGAGCTGTGAGCATGAGCTCCCAACTGTAGGCAGACGTCTGATATAGAATGTTTACCTTTGCTCTTACTGAGGACCATTTCTCTGCGTGTTCCACCTCCTTAAATGAGCCCCTAAGCCAACGATGCATGACTTCTTTATCGGTTTCCCAACCGCACTCTGACAGTTACCATGATCCTTCTCTATTCTTCTAACTGTCATCACTGCCCTCATTACTGAGCGCTTGTTCCAAGCCCTAGGCTATGACCAGCAGCCCCTTCACACCACCCTCAAGCATTCTAGAGGTCTGTGCCCCTTCTCCCCTACCCCAAGCACTCCTCAGGGAGTGCCCTTCCCTTTCATTTCCAACCCTCTAGTCTTTTAGCCACATTACAGCAACTTATGTGCAGGTGGATGAAAGTTTCAGGGCACGTCACCATGCTTATCTTCTAAAATTGTCTCTGCAGTTAACATGTGTGGGTGGATGGATGGATGGGTGAATGGATGGATGGATGGGTGGATGGAAAAGTGGGTGGATGGATGGATGGATTAAAGAAATAGTGACTTCCACCAGGCCCTGGACTTTGTTTAACCCTAAATGTCCTATATTTGGTACAAGGATCTTCAGCACAGTACACAGAAAAGGACTCAAGAAAGGTACTTTTCTCCAGCCATAAGTCCAGTTTTTCTGCCCCAGAAAACTTCCCAATCTCCAGGTCCAAATCATAAAGTCTTCTCCATTCTGAGCAAAGCAATCAGAGGTCCTGGTCCTGCTCCATGTTCGGGTCATCATTCTCAGTAAGGCCGAGGACTAATTCAGCTCTTCTTCCTGGCAATCACCAGCTGCACCAAGGACCCAACAATAGCCACCAAAAGCCTCCTGTCTTAGTTAGTTCAAGCTGCTATAACAAAATACCACAAACCAGGTGGTTTATAAACACCAGAAATTTATTTCTCACAGTGCTGGAGGCTGGAAGCCCAAGATCGAGCCTTCGGCAGATTCAACGTCTGATGACAGCCTCCTTCCTGATTCACAGATGGCTGCATTCTTGCTCTGTCCTCACACAGTGGAAGGGGTGAAGGAGCCCTCTCGGACCTCTTTCATAAGGACACAAATCTCATTCATAAGGGTTCCACCCTCATGACCTAATAATCACTTCCCAAAGGCCCCACCTCCTAGTACCATCACCTTGGGGGCAGGATTTCTGCATATAAATTTCAGGGGGATGCAGACATTCCAACCATAGCACCTCCCAGATTCTATTTTATCCTTTAAAAATTTTTTGTGTGTATCTAACTGCAATCAAATGTGTTAAAGTTTTTTCTGTTGTTGTTGTTGTTGTTTTTTTAAGAATGAAGATGAGTGGGGTGTTAGAGATCAACATCAGACATAAGCCATCTAACCATAAAGGAGAGCAGAGAATTAAAAAAAAAAAAAAAAAAAGCCCCTGCCCAGAGGGCTTTCCGTGTAAATTAGACACACAGAGAGTGCAACAAGACAGGGCAGGCACCCATAGAGAGACAGGTGGTAGCCAAGGATAACTGTCTTTGTTCCTGGCCAGGCCAGCCTGTCATCTGCCACCTTCGAGGCAGCTCAGGAGAAGGCTCAAGAGCTAGACTAAGAGAGAGGAGAGAGTAGTAATAAATTACTTCCAATAATAAGTGGAAATGAAGGCAGGGCTGAGAGGCCCAGACACGTGGCTCCTGGCTCCTGTCCTCCCTTATATTCCTCTGTATGAGAGGGGAAAAGAAAGGACAGTATTAATGAAACTGATCCCCAACCCCCACAAGACTAAGAGGACCAAACGGAGGGTGTGCAGGATTGGACACTGGTTTTGCTGTGTGTGTCTGTGTAGGGATGTGTGTGCTCGCGTGCGCACGCACGTGTGTGTGTGTGTGTTTACTGTTCCAGCGTTAGTTTATTCTTCTAGCATATGTGATTGTGCTGAACCCTGTGTGTGGGTGACATCTTCCAGTCTCACCCATGCCATAACCCTGCAGCGTTCTCTCTTCATAAATTCCAAGGCTAGAGCCCAAAGGCATCTCAGTCCAACACATCTTGTCACATTGAAATAAAAGCAAAATTAAAGCTTTGACATTGTGAAAGCCTCGTAAAGCTCCCCCAACACACCATCCAGGCTCAGATTTCCCAACATCAAGCTGCTGCGTCTAGGACAACCCTCTTATGATGCATGAGGAATATGTAAGTCAAGAAAGATGGATTTTAATCCTTTTATTAGAAGAAATTACATCAGTTCAAGGCACAGTATTGAAGGAGAGTGTCTTGAGCAAAGCTGATGAAAGCTGGCAAAGTCTGTTCTGTGTGGGACTCACCCAAGGTTCACTGAAGACACACTGGGACTTTGCTGGAGACTCACAACACCCTTCTCCATCCTGTGAACGTCACACGTAAACTGCGCCCCCCTCATCCTGGATCAGGAAAAGTGAGAGGCTGTGAGCACCCAAGTCCTGGTCCTTGAGTTCACCCGATTCCTTCATTCTTTTTTTTTTTAAGATCTTATTTATTTATTTGACAGAGAGAGACACAGTGAGAGAGGGAACACAAGCAGGGGGAGTGGGAGAGGGAGAAGCAGCCTTCCCAAGGAGCAGGGAGCCCGATGCGGGGCTTGATCCCAGGACCCTTCATTCTAGTGCAGACAGTCACCCTCCATCTACAAAACAGACACTCTCCCAATTACATAGCAGTAAATTAGTGTTCGTTGGAATTAAGCTCTTTGTATTTTCCGCTGTCTTTAGTGATTCCAAAACTTGTTGAAGATGAGTGTCTAGGGCGAGCCAGCCAGAGGAAGGGAGAAGAGATTCCTAAGGTTTGAAAGTTCTGATGAATGAGTAATTAGAATGTCAAGGATGATTCTTCAGGAACCATGGAAATAGCTAGGAACCAGAAAGAAGCAAAAGCCTTTCTTGGAGAGGAAAGACTCTCCCTGATTTGTAAGAGGGTGATAGCTTTCAGCCCCTTCCAAGGTCCCCCACGGCATCGGGGATGGGAAGTGCTAAGACACAGGGAAAGAATATGGCCTCCCTAGAGGTTCCTGGGCCCTGAGTGCCAGCTTCCAGGGCTGAGGCAGGGCTGGACGTGACACCCACATCCTCAATTCCTGACCTGTTTGGGGGAAAAGAGGATAGAGGAACCTTGAACCTGTGGTTCATTTCTTTGCATCTCTCACTGTGAATAGGGAAGGTTTGGGGCAAGCCCTGATGTGTGCAATGAAAGTTGTCTTTCTGGATTTGCAAGTAGATTAAATGAGGTTGGAGTTTTACAGAAAACAGGTTTCCAAACACATTAGCCACAGGCCAAACATCTCCTCAGAGGAGTTTTATTTTTAGAAGAGCCTTAAAAGTATTTCCTTTACAGTACCTGAGACTAAAATCAATCCCTGTGACAACTTGACACTCCATTTACTGTAAGCCTTTGGAGATAGTAGAACCATTTGCCCCATCTCACCAGAGTAGGGTTGAGCACTCACTGAGCACAAGAGAAAACCTCCCTCCATGAAGGCTGGGAGCAGAGGGGGCGGGGAGCTCTCCTTCCATTACGCTCATGTCTCCCACTTTTCAATTTGTCTGACAGAAACTGCCAGATCGGAGAACCAGGTTCCTCTTTGGCTTTGTCACAACTTCTCCAAGTCTCAATTTTCCTATTTATGTAAGAAAGAATGGTAAAAATCATTTCCTTCCTAACCCAGGAATTACTTCCAGAACCACAAAGACACACCTGAGGTTCCTTCAGCTTTGCAAAAGGCACATATTTATCAGCACAAATTTGAGTTCAAACATTTCTGAAGGTTTTACGTTTAAAGTGGAAAACATTTTGGGGTGCCTGGGTGGCTCAGTCCATTAGGTGGCCAGCTCCTGGTTTCGGCTCAGGTCATGATCTCAGGGTCCTATGGAGTCGGCTTGAAGATTCTCTCTCTCCCTCTCCCTCTGCCCCTCTCCCAGCTTGCTCTCTCACACGCGCTCTCTCTCTCTCTAAAATAAATAAGTAAATCTTTAAAAATTTTTAAAAAATAAAGTGGAAGGGGCGCCTGGGTGGCTCAGTCATTAAGCGTCTGCCTTCGGCTCAGGTCATGATCCCAGGGTCCTGGGATTGAGCCCCTCATCGGGCTCCCTGCTCAGTGGGGAGCCTGCTTCTCCCTCTCCCACTCCCCCTGCTTGTGTTCCCTCTCTCGCTGTCTCTCTCTCTCTCTGTCAAATAAATAAATAAAATCTTTTTAAAAATTTAAAAAAAATAATATAGTGGAAAACATTTTCGTGATTGCTGTTTCAATTCTTCCAACAAACCTATAATGTCTTCTAGACGAGGAGATTGGGACTTAGAGAGATTATGTATTTTCTCAGTCCCAGAGCTATGAAGTGATAACATGGTACAATTCATTTGTTTCTACTGCCGAAATTCCTCAATATTTTCCAGTTGAATTCTGCGACTGGTCACAAAGAAGTTATCTGCCTGAAGAGTTTAATATTGAATCATAATTACAATAGTTGTACCAATTGAGATTCTACTATAAGCCATGTGTTTGGGCATTTATGTGGGTTAATCTTCACAACACCCCTGCAAGTAGGTGATATTGTCCTCATTTTATAAAGGAGAAATAAAAATATAAATATAAACTGAGTAAGGATTCAGATCTGTGTTGTACTGCCTTCTACTCCACAATTAGGAGAGAAAGAATTCCATAGGGGACCCTTCGGAAGGTCTAACAACCGTCCCAATATCACTAAGTTCTTGGGGACTTCAACTCAGGGTGCTTTTATCAGGGACAAATTTTTAAAACTCACCAAAATCTATTAGCTATTGACTGTGGAACACCCAGAAGGTGTGATCGCTTCATAGTCTTTTAATGAAGGCTTCCTACCTCAGTGGGGAAACTCACTCTTGTCCTGGGGAAATCCTTCCTTGCTAACCTTCCCCCCTCTGATTATAGCACAACAGCATTTCGAAAGCAATTATTTGTAGGTCTTCTAAATGGGTTGATTAAGCTGCAGGAAAATTTAGGGGAGACTCCAGCTTACCTCTCCAGAACTTTTCAAAAGGCTCTGTAAAGTAGGGGGGTGGGGCGTGAAGTTGCATTTGAAAGGAGCCCGAGTAAGCAAGGTACAGACCATCCTAATAGGCCAGGGAATTCAATCTTATAATCACCCCAGAAAGGGTAAAGTTAACACTAGAAACAATGTAAAAACAGAGGACTTGTCGCCTTCAGGTGTCTGGCAAAATTGCAGCACTGCAAAATGTGGCTTGTTCCAGGTAACAAGTAGTAAGCATGCAGTCCCAAAGGTGTCGAAGCACTATTCTCATGTTGGGTTCATAAAATACATGCTCCTGGGTGGGGCAGGGGGACTTCTGCCAAAGTTCTCAGAAGTCTGTCTGTGCTTTTGCTCCTGGAAGGCTCCCTTCTCAGGAATATATCCACAAATGAATCACTCTAATCACCAGCCACCTCCAGGACAAGGTTCATCCTCAGGGGCTCGAGAACCTATTTTGCACATAGAAGAAAGCCTGTTTCTCTCCTCGATCACGTGGAGAATTAAGAGGAATAAAAGCTTAACCAAGAGTTCACATCATGTGCAATTTAAAAAGAATACCCACATGCAGTAAACACCTCATTACATACGGGTAACTTCGTTATTTCATGAATTTTCCACCCCATTTGCCATTGCAGGGTGACAGCCCCCCCGTGCCCACAAACGCTGCAGGGCGTTCTAGCACCTGTCATTAGTCAGCAAGGACTAGAGCATGCTCATGCATCTTAATATCAACTAAAGCAAGCATAATACAGCTAAATCTGCTCTTCTCGTCCCCCCCCATACACACACACACACACACACACACACACACACACACTCCCCAAAGCTAATTATATGTGATTTGGGGATTTTTCCAGAGCAAGGATTATCCGCTTCACTGTTCCTCTAGAGTCAACTGCACTGTGGCATATTCTATTATCCCGCTTAAAGAAGCAGGTCTGCTATCTCACCCTGGGCTCTGTTAGAAAAGGAAAAACAGCAGGAATTTCACACAAGTGGACCTGACCCTCAGCAGCACAAATCTGGGATGTGTTAGGGATGTGAAAACAG
Source organism: Phoca vitulina (assembly GCF_004348235.1). Classification (NCBI taxonomy): domain Eukaryota; kingdom Metazoa; phylum Chordata; class Mammalia; order Carnivora; family Phocidae; genus Phoca; species Phoca vitulina. Next base: position 5,842,434 of record NW_022589705.1, read on the forward strand.
CTCTACATCTGCATGGCGCCTTCCATTCTCCAAGCTCAGGATGCATCAGGGACTTCACTGGGGCCTCACTAGCAAAGCAGCATCCTCTCTGCCCATCAGCCCAGGTCTGACCGCAAAAGGCCTCCCTGGCCCTCCGCAGGCCCCTCAGCATTCCACTGTTCCTGGCCCAGTTCCGAGCTGATAATCCAATCCCCATTGGTTTGCCTTCTCCACAAAATTTTAAATGGGAGATGGGTTCCTCTTCATTTCCTGTCTCACTCCCTCCACTGATTTTTAAACAGTTTGCCACTTCCCACCCTGTGGGGATGGATGTTCTCCAGTGACCCATGATGCCACCATGTCCAGCTGCTATGCAAACTCTAGGCCGTGTGCTGAGCTAACAGTGCAGGTGGGGACCACAGGTGCTATCTCCATTCAGAGTGAAGTCCAACCTGTCGAGATGGAATCTGCAGGATCCAGAGGCTGACTCATCCTGACCTTGGGCTGGGCGTTCCTCCTGCAACAGGCTCTGTTCCCCTTTCCACCCTGTACTTTCTCCCCTTCCCTTAAGACTCACATCTTGGAGTCTCTGATGGTCTGTGCTAAGGAAGGGACAGGCGTAATTTCCTTAATCACAAATCCGCTGATCACAAACAGCAGGGGAGGTAGAGACGTTGCCCTCCACATTTGTGGGAGATGAAGTACACGCACATAGCTCCGTTCCCGGTTCCTGGAAGGCAGGGTTCTTTTTTGGTTTGAATTCCCAAGGGAAGTGGCTATTTTGAAACCAGCCTGGGGGATATGAAGATAGCTGACCATTCTCATTGTCCAAAAAGAGAGTGAGAATATCCAGAAGGTGAGAGGCCCTCTGTGGCTAGTTTGAATACATTCTTTAAGTTTTACGTTGAAGTTGATTCTTTTCCCATACTATTTCCATAATGTTCCTTTTCTTTATTTATTTTTCCATGAAAAGCGATCCTCCTATACTCTACTATTTGTAACTCTCAAGGCTTATTCAAAAATCTTCGGGATACAAAAACAGAGAACTCCTTCCAAGCATGTTATTAGTGCCCAATAATCTGAAACTTGAAACAAAACTATGAAATAGGTTCAGTTTTTTTTTCCAACATTCAACATCCCCTCACACACACTTTGCTTGCTTCTCTCCCCACCTTGGTACCCCCTGCACTTTCCTGGCAGCCTGGGGCATGCTACAGTGGCAGAGTCTGCCCACCCACCTCCTGAGCAGCAGCCCCCACCTCACCCCAGTGCCCAAATTCACCTCTTGCCCCATCGCTTCATTTTTTGAACGAATTCAAATGGATGTGTTAATGGACGATAATGGGAAATAACTATAACAACCTTTTACATATGTATGCAATAACATACTTTTCAAAGCAATGGACAGTTTTCAAAGATTTTACATTAATTATTTCACCTGATAATGTTTTTATATTGGCCCATCAGTTATAGAGGGTTGAAATTTTCTTCTCCGTTTCATGGATGAGGACATTGAGGGTCTTCGAGTTTAATTGTTTGACCCAAAGTTACAGAGCTAGAAAGATGGGGAGCTGCGACTTGATCAGAGTGTTCTGGAACCTGGTTCCCACACTGGCTAGATGGTTGTTCGTTCAGCCCATGTGTCTCCTCTTTGAACAGAACAGCTGGAATAGGCAAAGCCTTAATTATTTCTCAAGGCAAAGACATGCTAGAACCATTGGAGTCCTTCTTCATAATGCAGACTCTTAAGATGCACCACCCCAGACTTACTGAATCTGAATATCTGAGATGGGGCCAGAAACCTGTAGTTTAACATCTTAATTCCTAAGACAATTCTTTGGCACACTAATATCTCAGAACCTTTTCCTTGAGTCAAGGAATTGGATTTCTAACAGGGAAATTTCAGACTTCGGAGAAAGAAAGATCAAAGAACTATTTGAGAAATAGAAACTCTTCTGTTGGGGCGCCTGGGTGGCTCAGTCGTTAAGCGTCTGCCTTCGGCTCAGGTCATGGTCCCGGGGTCCTGGGATCAAGCCCCACATCGGGCTCCCCGCTCAGCGGGAGGCCTGCTTCTCTCTCTCCCACTCCCCCTGATTGTGTTCCCTCTCTCGCTGTGTCTCTATCAAATAAATAAATAAAATCTTTAAAAAAAAAAAAAAAAAGAAACTCTTCTGTTGAATGCCATTAATACTTTCTGAGCACACGCTTATTTTGTGGTGGTCTGTACACCCCAGAATGGCCAGACTCTGCCTAAGTATTGTTCCAAACCCTTAACCCCACCTCAAGGCTGCTCTACTCCAACTGGGAGCACCCAGTATAGTTTGAAGAGAGGAGCTGTCTTTGGCTTCTCTCTTTTGTCTTTCCTCGGTCTCCATGTTCTGCTTGTTGTTGTTAAACTCAAAAAGGAAAAGAAAACATAAAAGAGTATTAGGAAAACACCCTCTTCCTTCCTCTCAAGAACATTTTTCTCCACCGTTTTGCAAGAATAATACATTATTATCAAGGACCAAATCCCCACCGTGGCTACATTCATGTAAAATTCAAAAACATCTGGATAATTGATTGACTTTTTCTCTTTTTATTTGAATGTGCAGCATTGTGTACAACCAGCCTGTGTGTGTTCTCCCATGGGAACTACTGAGGATGTAAATCCTTCCCTCAGCTCTTTAATTAAAGTTACGAAAACATCAAGAGGGTCTCACCCTTGTAAACACAAGGAGCCTTTCCAGGAAATAGCTCTGCCTCTTGTGTTAACAGATGTCATGGGGCAGTTGGGTGGGAGAGTGTTGTTTTAAAATTCTCAATCTGCCTCACAAGAGTTTTTTCCTTAGATGGTTCCTGGATAGCATCACATGCTTTTCTCCTTTCAACTCTCACATCACTTCATGTAGTTTTTCTATTCTGTCTCACTGCTATGGTCTGAGTGTTTGTGTTCCCCCAAAATTCCTATGTTGAAACCCCCAAGGCAATGGTGTTAGGAGCTATGACCTTTGAGACGTAACTAGGTCATGAGAGCTTTGAGAATTAAGAATGGGATTCATGCCCTTGTAAAAGTGACCCCGGAGAGAGCCTTTGCACCTTCTACCATGTGAGGGCACAGCAAGAAGTTGGCGATCTGCAGTCCAGAAGAGGGCATTCACCAGAACCTGACTATGCTGGCACTTTGATCCTGCCTTGGATCCCACAGAACTGTTAAAAACAGATTTCTGTTGTTTATAAATTTCCTAGTCTGTGGTGTTTTGTTATAGCAACCAGAACAGACTGAGACACCCACCTTGAGCACTTGTCAGGTGGACCAGAAATAATACAAAGGCCAACTCCTTAGACCAGTGACAGTCATCATCTGCCATCTGATTTCCCTGAATTATGCCACATTCTCATTATTTGCCTCCTCATACTGAGATAGTGAACAGCTTTGTAGTTATACAATATTGGATGTATCCGCCTGACTTTAAATACCTGGATGAAAAGTAGAAAATCTTTTCAGAAAATCAGGATGCTTAGCATCATGCTGACAAGGTTCCAGATACCTGACAGATTTATTCCTTTATCCATATCTTTTCTGGGTTATTGGTTTCAGTATCTCCTTGCATGCTGCTTTGTCAACAATAAGCAGCCTTCCAGGTGAGCATTCTTCTGTTCCAAGGAAGGGCAGCAAGCTCCTGGAAGGAAGTGCTGAGCACCTTCACCCTGGGGGGAAATCTAGTCAGTACAGAGGAGACCTAAGAGAACACTTCCCAGAAGCAGGCAGGTGAGAAGACCAAATGTACAGGAGGTTGGGGTCAAAGATTTTGGACTCTTGAAGATAAGCAATTCTGAGTTCAGCCATGGTGTAGCAATCAGTCCTAATATATGGCTGATGAGCAGCTAAGTAGAATAGATATAAAGGTCATTGGAACTGACTCACTTAAAGAACTGAACTGGAAGGACAGAGATACCTCCATATGGATGCCAAAGTCCCTGGGATGATCACAGCATAACAACCTGTGCTCAAGTCATCAACAACAGCCATAGATTGTCCACAAAATATCAAATAGTAAAAGCAAAAGGCAGTAAATAGAGCAGTATGAAGGATTGGCCTTCCAAAGAGGTGCTATGCCCAGAAGTCCAGAAATTGGATCCTAGACCTGACCACCACCAATTTGCTGTTGACCCTAGGCAAGTCATTTAACATCTTTGAGACTTGGTTTAATTCATATGTAAGAGAAGAGGGCTAGGTTGGATGATCTCTATGGCTTCCTCTAGCTCTAATGTCCAGTCCCATCTGGTTCAGGGAGGAGGGAGTTGACGGAAGCAGAGAGGCCCTAGATGATGGGTTATTGCTGCCAAAATCACCCTTTTCCCTCCCTCCTCCTGTTCTCTCATTGACATGCCCTTTATTATCTTGTTGTTGTTGATGTAGTGTTTTTTCCCACAGAGCTCTGTGGGATAGGACAGCAGAGCACACACAGAGCAGATAGGAGAGGAGAGCGGGAGTGGGAAAGGGGAGGAAGGGCTTCTCCAGGATTCCCCAAGCCCCTGCTCTCCAGAGCCACAGGCCGAGGAGGCGTGTCTTCCAGGCTGGGAATCTGAGAAGGTGAAGATCTCTCAACATCCTCCAGCCCCTCCAAACTCTGCAACCTTTTTCTGGGTGCTCCTGGTTCCAGCATCAGATCACTGGTCATTGTTCTCCGCCATGTCCTGCTTTCTTTCCAAGCTTCTTAGGGGGTCTGGCTCATTCCTGTAAAGGCCAAGGAGCTGAACTGGTAGGATCTATAAAGCACAGTATACTTCTGGTAACAGATAGTTTTTGCTAAATAACAAAACATGATAAAATTTAGTGATTTAAAGCAACAAACATTTTATTTGCTCCAATTCTGTTGGTCAGTGGGGTGGTTATTCTGGTCTGGGATGGCTTGTCTGTGGCTAAACAGTCCAGAACAGAGCTGTCTAATAGAAATATAATACAAACCATGTCTGCAGTTTGAAATTTTCTGGTAGCCACATTTAAAAAACTTAAAAGAAACAAGTGAAGTTAATTTTAATAATATATTTTAAGTCAACCCAATGTCCAAAATATTATTTCAATGTGTAATTAACATAAAAATTATTAGTGAAATATTTTACATTCTTTTCATCATACTAGTTTTCAAAATCTATATTTTATACTTACAATATATTTCAATTCTAGCCACATTTTAAGTGCTCAACAGCCACCATATAAGAAACTGAAGGTCTAGAATGACCTCTGGCTCACATGTCTGAGGTGTCAGGTGGGATGGTTGGAATGGCTAGAATGTCTGAGGCTTCTCTTCACATAGTATCTCATCCTCCAGGAGAGCAGCCCAGATTTGTCTGCATGATAGAGGAAGAGCTGTTATTGGCAATAGAACCCCAGTGCACAAGTGATTTTCAAACTTCCATCTGTACCATGTTTGCTGAAGTTCCATGGCCAGAGTGAGACACATGACCTAACCAGACGTCAGTGTGGGAAGGGTCTATCTGAGGATGTGGTTACCAGGAGGTAACTAAAGAGGAGGCCATTTCCCCCAGACCCCCAGGTCGGAGGGAAACATCCCAGGGCTGCCACCAGCCTCCTCCTTCCTCCTTCTTAGAAAATTTCAACACAGAGGAAAGCACAAAAAAGGAAAATTAAAATAATCTGTAATCTTACCTCCCACAAATACAGATAATTCTATCTCCCACAAATAACCACAGATAATCCTATTTCCCACAAATAACATAGATAATCCTATCTCCCACAGATACTGCTACCTTTCCATTATTTTTTCAATGCAGACATACACAATCATTTTATAAATTGGCAAACAAGTCATAAAATATGAACCACTATCACTTAACATTTTTAACATTTTCCCACATTATTAAATATTCTTCTAAGAAGTGAATTTTAATGGTTTCATAACATTCTATTCTATGGATATACCACAATTTATATAAACAATCCTTTATTGCTAAAGGATTATATTGTTTCTTATTTTTCATACTTACAAATAATAAGGAAATTAATCATCTTAGTTCACACATTTTCCATTCATTCAAGCCCTTTTGTGAAGAATGGATTCCTAGAAATAGAATTTCTAAGTCAAAAAATATTGCACATTTCAAAGTATCTGATTGATTGATTGATTCAACAAATAATTACTAAGCATGTGTAATTCCAGATACTCTTAAAGGTGCTAGGGATAAGGCAGTATGAAAAACAGACAGAAACCCCTACTGTCATGAAGGAAGTTACATTACACTGGAGTGAGCCTTCAATAAGGAAAGAAGTATATTACCTAGTATGTTAGAAAGTACTACATGCTATGGAGAAAAGTAGATTGGAGATAGAGGATAGGGAGTGCCAGGGTGAGGACAAGGCTACAAATGTAAATAAGATAGTCACTCATGCAACCTTTGCTCAAAATACATTCTTCACCTCAATGAGATACCACCTCACACCAGTCAGAATGGCTAAAATTAACAAGTCAGGAAATGACAGATGTTGGCGGGGATGCGGAGAAAGGGGAACCCTCCTACACTGTTGGTGGGAATGCAAGCTGGTGCAGCCGCTCTGGAAAACAGTATGGAGGTTCCTCAAAATGTTGAAAATAGAGCTACCATATGATCCAGCAATTGCACTACTGGGTATTTACCCCAAAGGTACAAAAGTAGGGACCCGAAAGGCTACATGCACCCCGATGTTTATAGCAGCAATGTCCACAATAGCCAAACTGTGGAAAGAGCCAAGATGTCCATCAACAGATGAATGGATAAAGAAGATGTGGTATATATATACAATGGAATATTATGCAGCCATCAAAAGGAAT